>NW_006921871.1:98209-103201 GCF_000298275.1 Orycteropus afer afer | reverse complement strand
GCACCTAGCTGGAGCCACAACTGAGACTTCGAAAAACTCTTTCACTATTCTATTAAGACAGCTTCTTCTTGATAAAAAGGGGCATGGTAAAACAGGTAAAATCCATTAGCATGGATCCATTGCTGTACTTCATTTGTGTGAAGTGAATTCCTTGATCAGAGGTGATGATATTTGTAATATCATGACAATAAGGAATTTTATAAGTGCATGGATAACAGTTCTGGCAAAAGCATTGCATGCAGGGAAGGCTAATCTCTACTCAGAGTACGTGTCTATTCCAGTAATAATAAAATTTTGCCCCTTCTATGATGGAAGCAGTCCAATGTAATCAACCAGTAACCAGGTAGCTGGCTGAGCACACTAGGGAATGGTGCCATACTGGGGACATGGTGTTAGTTTCTGCTGCTGGCAGATTGGACACTTAGCAATGTCAGTTGCCAGGTCATCTTTGGTGAGTGGAAGTCCATGTTGCCTCAGCTCATGTTAAAACTCCATCTCTGCTAACATGGCCACTGTTTTCATAATCTCATTGAGCAGTGCCAGGAGTGGTTGGGGAAAGAGGCTCACTGGTATTCACAGAATGGATTATTTTATCCACTTGATTATTTAAATCCTCTTCTACTAATGTCACCCTTTGGTGAGCCTTAACATGGGACACAAATATCTTAACCTTATTTATTTATGTATATTTTTTGCCAATTCAAACAGGTCAATTCACATAAGTCTTCCCCAAAACTCTTTATTGCTGTTTTTTTTCAATAACCCCCCTTCCAAGTCCCTAACCATCCAGCCAAACTATTGGCCACACTCCATAAATCAGTCTACAATCGTACATCTGACTATTTCTCCTTCCAAGCAAAATAAATAACAGGTGCAGTACTCAAAGTTCAGCCCACTGGGAGGATATCCTTTCACCATCATCCCAGAAAGATGTTGTAGTGCTGCAGCTGTTCACTTGGGTGGTGCCTGCATATCACACAGAAGTATTTGTAAATCATGCTAGTTTTCTCTTCTGCAATCAAATGATAATAGTGAAATATATATGAGGTCATAGTTGCAGGTTGGGAGAGAGAAAGTAATGTAGCAGGAGTGAGGACCATGAGTAATTGGGCCACTTGTGTCTTTAGTGCCTGCTTCAGTCCAATCTTATACAGACCATTTTCATTTCATATTGGAGAGCTGCTGTGCACACATAACTATATGATTTTGTAAATTAGGCAACACCAGTTTAACTCAAGCAGCTCAGGATGCATGGTAATTTGGTGGCCCATGGTTAAGCATTCAGAATCTAGTAAGATCCAGTAACAAGCCAAAATGTGTTTCTCAAAAGGAGTAGAATTATCTGCCAAGGATGGCAGGGCCTTGCTTCAAAATCCTAAGAACCTTTGCTGTGAATCAGCCATATTCATTGCCATTGAGTTTATTCCAACTCATAGCAACCCTATAGGACAGAATAGAACTACCCTCATAGGATTTCCAAGGCTGTGAATCTTTATGGAAGCAGATTGCCACAACTTTCTCCTCTTGAGCAGAAAGTTTCAGTTAGCAGCCAGAGCAAAGAAGGAGTTTAAAAAACAAAAAAACAAACAAACAACAACAACAAAAAAAAACTGCCATCTAGTAGATTTGACTCATAGAGACCCCTCCCTGAGTTTCCAAGGCTGTATCTCTATGGAAGTAGATTGCCCAACCTTCCTTCCAAAGAGTGGCTGATGGGTTTGAACTGCCATCCTTTTGGTTAGCAGTCAAATGCCTTAGGCACTACACCATTCTGATTATCTCTCTTTACCTTTTTGGCACACAAACACACACACAATAGTCACCACTTAGGCACATGTTGGAAATTTGGAAATCCCCCCTGATTACTGGGAACACTTCATACTGTACACACTGCTCACTTATCAATATGATAATGAGCATTCTAAAGACCAGGCCATTATGCAAAAATTGGCATTATGTGAAAATGGGGGATACACACATCAGATCACAAATGGAAGATGACCAGACATTTCTTAATTGATAAACCAGGAGAATCATGGCCCAGCAAAGCTGACACATAAACTTAGCCATCACGGTCAGCATCTTCCTCACCTCAAACCTCAGCATTCATTACTACTGGGTGTACATCATAATGTGCAAAATAGTCAGATAGTAGATATTTTACTGTTGTCACAAATGAAAAGTGTTAGATAATGAGATAATCTGTAAGTGAGAACTAGGTATGTAGGTATCTGCTGTCAAGTTCAGGGATAACATTAACCATAGGAAATGGGAGTTGGAGAATGATTGAATGATTGGAGACAGTTATTATCCTCAAATTCAATGACAAAAAAAAAAAAAAAAAAATCTTTATGTTGGAAACCTTCTCACCCACTTATACCAAACCGAGTCAAAATCATAAGCCATCATGAATTGCACTCCATGAAAATTTAAAATTTAGCAGAAATGGTTCACTAGTTAACACAGAAAATGTGTAGAAACAAAAGGAATACAGTCCAGTTGGAGGTTATCATTTCAAATATCTCAACATTCTGACCTCTTTAGGGTGAATTTCATTTATACATTTGGCTTAATTTCTGAATGAAGGGACACTTGCTTAGTTTTCCCACACATGTAGAAAGTATTCTTCCGAGTCATGGTTTATCTTAGATTTATTGAATGTTATTGATGAATATGAACCTTATTGTGGTCTAGGTAAAATGCTGGCTAAATTGGCTCATTTGTCTACTTCAGCATTCGGCCCTGTGTCATAAATCTTCATGACTTAACATTTTGTTTGTTTTTACCTTAATCAAAGAAAATAGAATGGATATTTGGTTTTATTTAGTTTTTGTTTTTTCCCTCATAGGGAATATTTTCCTAATTTATATGCTTTATTTACTTGGAATAACAATTTCTAAATATTACAACCTTTCTTTACACCCACATTAGTAAAATATATTCATATGTACTATGAGTTATTGTCTGCCAAAAGTTGAAGTTTGATTTAGTTTACTAAATAATTCAATAGATACTGTCTTTTGCAAGTAGAGACTATTGTCTACAGACATTTTAATAAAGACTATGCACAGTGTAGAAGGTACCATGGACTGCCAAAAGAACTAACAGATCTATCCCAGAAGAAGTGGAGCCGAGATGCTCCTTGGAAGCAAGGATGGCCAAACTTCATCTCACCTACTTTGGTCATGTTGTCAGAGGGGACCATTCCCTGGAGAAGTATGTCATGCATGGTAGGGTGTAGGGTAGACGAAGGAGCAGAAGGCCTTAAACAACATGGATTGACACGGTGGCTGCGACAATGGGCTCAAGTATAGCAGGGATCGTAGTGCTGGCACAGGATCGGGCGGTGTTTCATTCTGCTGTGCATGGCTGTGAGTTGGAAATGACTTGAAGGCACCTAACAACAACATACACAGTATAATAAATAACTCAGAAGAAATCTTAGCAAACTATGTACCATAAACCAAAAACCAAACTCGTTGCCATCAAGGCAATTCCAACTCATAGCGACCCCTGTTGGGTTTCCGAGGTGGCAAATTTTTATGAAAGTAGACTAACACATCTTCCTTCTGCAGAGCTGCCTGTTGGTTTGAAATAGCAACCTTCTGGTTAGCAGTCAAATACCTTAGGTAAGAGGCTACAAAAGACTGCGGTATTTCTAAATTTATGAATGAACACTAACTATGCATGAGCTCACTTAGAGCTAATGTTTTCATATTAGTACTTTTCCTACTGAACAGAAAATATTAAAGGTTTTATTTAATCCATATATAGATAAATAGACATAGAGATGTTTAAATATCTTATATTTACAAAATCAATACAAACTAGATATAAGGTATTTATATACAGAGATGCACTACCTGGAAATGAACATCCTCCTTAATTATACGTGCTTCAGCTAGAAACCACTTAATGTATTCAAGTTATTTTATTATAAGCATATTAGTTATTTTTTCTTCATTGAAAAAAATTTTAAAATATGATTGAGAAAACTGCAAAAATTTACTAATGCCACAACAAATGTATGCCATTTTTTCAGATTCCTGTGGTGCAGAGTATGTGATAGCCACTGGTCTGAGTCTCAGCCAAAACTTGTTAAGATCAGTAACAGCCAATTTTAGTGTATTAATCATTTTTTTTCCTTAAATATATTTGAAAATTCTTCAACATTCTAGCAGAAAGTTTGATGGTTCTTGGAGGAATTTCTTCAGTTCTGTCAGCCCAAAGGGGATATTCAGTGTAGGAGTGTTCACCAAATCTGTGGGGAATTGGGTTACCTGGTAAATTTTGGTTGCTGGATTTCACTTTTCAAAAATAGTTACTGGAAGACAACTCTAATTTTTATTGTGATTTGGATGCAATATTACAAGGTGGATTCATTTTTCATTCAATAATTCATACATGTTTTGTTTCATAGAACAAGTTACAATCCCCACAATGAAACAGCTCTCCTCCCACCCACTACTTGTGGTTAACTCTCTCCTGTGTTCTTCTTACCTATGCATTTCTGTCTGTCTAACTTTCCCTCTAAGCAAATTCTGCCCATGTGATATTTCACAGCTCCACTGAGAATAATGTTGGCTGTTGGTTTTGCATATATGCCCTTTATTATGTTGAGGAATGTGACTTCTACTCCTATTTTGCTGAGAGTTTTTATCAGGAATGGGTGCTGGATTTTATCAAATGCCTTTTCTGCATCGATTGGTATGATCATGTGGTTCTTTTCCTTTGTTCTATTTATGTGATGGATGATGTTGATTGTTTTTTCTAATGTTGAACCATGCTTGTAGGTTCATGCAGGGTCACCTGACATGAACCCTACTTGTTCAAAGTGTAATTATTATTTATTTATTTTTTAGTGTGCTTTAGGTGCAAATTTACAGAGCAGAATTTGTTTTACACTCAACATTTCATGTACATTTGGTTTCACTCCTCGATTACCATCCCTAACCTTAACCCACTCATCTCCTCTCCCTTCCCAGTAACCCC
>NW_006921871.1:96344-98089 GCF_000298275.1 Orycteropus afer afer | reverse complement strand
ACATCTTACTTACTATTGGGCTGAGAGCCAGCCTCTGGGAGTGGGTTTTATTCCAGGCCTGAAGTATATCCCAGGGCCATAGTATTGGGGGTCCCACCAGACTCCATCTGACCAGTAATTCTGGTCATTATTGTGTTTTTTCTTTTCTTTTTTTTCCTCCCATTCTATATGGGATCTCCAGTTTGGATCCCTTCTCAAGTGGTTGACATTTGTAGCCAGGCACCATCTAGTTCTTCTGGTCTCAAAGTTCATCATGTCCTAGAGCTGATTGTTTCCAAATTTTCTTCTTTTTAAACTCTTCTTCACTTGGATGATAGGAGACCATTAGGTGCATCTTAGATGGCTGCTCGAAAGCTTTTAAGACCCCAGTTAGTACTTACTGATGTAGGTCATGGAACAAGATTTTTATATACTTGTTGTGCCAGTTGAGTCGGGTATCCCCTAGTACTATGGTCCTGAGTCAGTAAATCGATTGGCTCTCTCCCCCAGTGTCTGGTTCTCTGTGAGGGATTGTTCTTTGTCTTCTTTTGAATCTATCCTTGGTGTAGAGTATAATCCTGCTCAATGACCCCCATCTGATCTCAGATATTTATGTGCTTATCTGTAGCCTGGTGTTTGGTGTTAACAGTAATGCAGTATTGTGGATATACTGGTATTGTTGTTGTTGCTAGGTGCTGTCCAGTCGCTTCTGACTCATAGCGACCCCATGTGCAGCAGAATGAAACACCGCCCAAACCGGCGCCAGCTCCATAATCCTTGCTATATTTGAGCCCATTTTTGCAGCCACCGTGTGAATCCATCTCGTCGAAGGCCTATGGTCATTGAGCAGGATTATACTCTATGCCAAGGATAGATTAAGGGCAGGCTAATCTTGCACAGATACCAGTGATACAAAATACCTGCAGTCCTTACAGAAACAAAAGAAGACAGACACAGAACAATCCCTCCCAGAGAACCAGACTGAGTATACTGGTATTAGCCTCCGTCATCTATATCTTTTGTGCACAATTCGGTGTCCTCCCTTTCCCCAATGTTATCATAGTGGTCACAGACTCTTACCATACCATCCCTCCCCATACCCACCTCAGTGTGTGGTCTCCAACTAGTCCAAAATTATCCTCTCCCTTTCCCTCCCCTCCCCAGTAGTAACCTACAAAGTGAGTTCCCTTCCTTAAGCAAACCCTTCATTATCTTTTTTACAGTAATGGGCTCATACAGTATTTGTCCTTGTTGTTGTTAGGTGCCATCAAGTTGTCTTCGACTCATAGCAACGTTATGCACAGAAGAATGATGCACTGCCTGGTCCTACACCACCTATGCAATCCCGGCTATACTTGAGCCTATCCCCACAGCCACTGTGTCAATCTATCTTGCTGAGGCCTTTCCCCTCTTCTATGGACCCTCCACCTTACCAAGTATGGCATCCTTTTCCAGGGAATGGTCCCTTCTGATAACATGACCAAAGTAGGTGAGATGAAGCTGCCATTTTCACTTCCAAGGAACATTTTGGCTACACTTCTTCCAGGACAGATTTGTTACTTCTTTCAGCAGTCTGTGGTACTTTCATCACTCTTTGCCAGCACCACAACTCAAAAGCATCAATTCTTCTTTGATTTTCCTTTTTCATTATCCAACTCTCATATGGATATGAGGCAATTGAAAATATCATGGCTCATGTCAGGCGAACCTTAGTCCTCAAGGAGACATCTTTGCTCCTCAGCACGTGAAAGAGGTATTCTGCAGCC
>NW_006921871.1:94146-95004 GCF_000298275.1 Orycteropus afer afer | reverse complement strand
TTTTATCTTGTCATTTCTTCCATTTGCTTTGGCTACTCTCTGCTTGAGGGCAAGCTTTGTCCTTCTGTGACTGACTTATTTCACTCAGCATAATGTCCTCCAGGCTCATCCATATTGTGAGATGATTCACATATTCTTCGTTCTTCTTTAATGTAGTACAGTATTACATTATGTGAATGTACCATAATTTGGTTATCTATTCATCTGTTGATGGGCATTTCGATAGTTTCTAT
Organism: Orycteropus afer afer; assembly: GCF_000298275.1. Lineage (NCBI taxonomy): Eukaryota > Metazoa > Chordata > Mammalia > Tubulidentata > Orycteropodidae > Orycteropus > Orycteropus afer. Next base: position 94,771 of record NW_006921871.1, on the reverse strand, counting down.
CTCTTTGTTATAGTGAATTTCGCTGTGATGAACATGTTGTTGTTGTTGTTATGTGCTGTCGAGCCGGGCTCAACTCATACAGACTCCTCCTTGGGTTTCCAAGGCAGTATCACTACAGAAGTAGATTGCCCAACCTTCCTTCAGAAGAGTGGCTAGAGGGTTTGAACCACCAGCCTTCTGGTTAGCAGTCAAGTGCCTTAGGCACTACACTAACATAGGTGTGCATATGTCCGTTCAAGCCCTGCCTCTTACCTCTTTAGATTATGTTCCCAGTAATGGAATTGCTAGTTCAAATGGTATTTCTATTTTCAGTTTTTTAAGGAAATGTCATACCAATTACCACAATGGTTGTATCATTTTATAGTTCCACCAGCAATGTATGAGCGTTCCAATCTCTCTGCAACTTCGTCAGCATTTGTCATATTCTGTCTTGTTGAAATTTGTTGTTATTGCTTGAGTGAGATGATATCTCATGGTTGTTTTGATTTGCATCTCTCTAATTACTAAAGATCATGAGCAATTCCTCATGTGTTTGTTGTTCACCAGCATATCATCTTTAGTGAAGTATCTGTTCATGTCTCTTGCCCATTTTTAAATTGGATTGTTTGTCTTTTTTGGTGTTGAG
>NW_006921871.1:91158-92901 GCF_000298275.1 Orycteropus afer afer | reverse complement strand
TTCTGCTGTGCATGGGGTCGCTATGAGTCGGAAATGACTCGACGGCACTTAACAACAACAACAACAGTCATCTAGCTTGTCTTCTATCTCCTATGCATTCTGGGTTATGTTTGATAGTCTATTTATGCCAGAATTAGGGCTCCTAGATTTACCCCTATTTTATAGTTTTGGGTTTTACATTTAAGTCTTTGATCCAATTTGAATTTGTTTTTGTGTATGGGGTGATGTATGGGTCTTGTTTCATTTTTCTGCAAGTGGATATCCAATTTTGCCAGCACCATTTGTTAAAGAGGTTATCACTTCCCCATTTAATGGGTTTTAGACCTCTGTCAAAGATCAGCTGTCCTTAGATGGTTTATATTTGTGGTTTCCATTCTGTTCCATTGGTCTATCTGTCTATCGTTGTTACCACACTACTTTGACTACTGTGACTGTATAGTAGGGTTTGAGATCTGAGAGTGTGAAACTTCCCACTTTGCTCTTCTTCTTCAGTAGTGCTTTTTATCTGAGGTCTCTTTCCTTTCTATATGAAGTTAGTAACTTGTATTTTCATGTTCTTAAAAATTTTTGGGGTGTCTGGATTGGGATTGCATTAAACGTTTAGATTGCTTTAGGTAGTATTGACATTTTCATGATATTCAGTCTACCTATCCATGAACAAGATATGTTCTTCCATTTATGTAAATCTGTTGATGTATCCTGCAGTAGTGTTTTATAATTTTCTTTGTATAGGTCTTTTGTGTTTCTGGTAAGATTTATTCCTAGATATTTTATCTTTTAGTAGCTATTGTAAATGGTATTGTTTGCCTTATTTCTTTTTCAGAGGTCTTTTTGTTGGTGTAGAGGAATCCATCTTATTTTTGTATGTAGACCTTGTATACTGCCACTTTGCTGAACGTCTCTATTAGTTCCAATTGTTTTTTTGCTGAGACTCTTAGGTTTTTGATGTATAGGATCATGTCATCCACAACAAAAGATAGATTATGTTCTAGTTACCTAGTACTGCTTTGACAAGGATATATCACAAATGGAATGGCCGTACCAAACATGAGTTTATTCTCTTACAGTTTGGGGGCTTTAAGTCCAAGTTCAAAGTGCCAGGCTCTAGGGGCTGGGTGAAAGCCCCACAACCTTGGGGTCCAGCTCTGCCTCCTGCTCCTGGCCCATTGGAGCTAGAGGTGTTTCTTCATTCAGACATCTGCTGGCTGCTGAGGCTGAGAAGCTCCAAGTGTGACAAGTAAAAAGGCACAGTCCCAATTTTACCAAACCACATGGCAGGTCATTAACTTAAGTCCGTTGTAAGTCCCAAGGTTGGCAGAGCATAGCAGCCTGCTGAGCAATGACACAGCTACATGCAGGATCCAAGCATGCCATAGTCTAGAGACTATCCCCAAGGCTTCTCCTTATATACAGGAAGCAGACCACATCCCAAAGGCAGCTACTCACCTGCTTGTGGTAGATCCCACCATGGAGTTGATTGCTAGTCTCATCATGGGGAATAACTACCACCAGCTGCCCAGCCACTCAACCAGGCCCACAAACATAACTACCACACTTTACTTTTTCTTTGCCAATATGGATGCCTTTATTTCTCTTTCTTGCCTTATTACCCTGGCTAGGACTTCCAATACAATTTTAAATAAGAGTGGTGATAAAGGGTATACCTGCTTGGCTCCGTTCGTAAGGGGGATGCTTTGAATCTTTCTCCATTAATAATAATGTTGGCTACTGGCTTTGCATATA
>NW_006921871.1:88542-89502 GCF_000298275.1 Orycteropus afer afer | reverse complement strand
TTTTTTTTTTTTTTTTTCTAGTTGAACTGTCCTTTCTCGAAAGTGGTGTGTTAAAGTCACCTACTACAATTGTAGAGTTGTCTATTTTCCCTTTCAATTCAATTAATATTTGCTTCATATATTTTGGAGCACTTTCATTGGGTGCATAGATTGGATGCATTATTATCACGTCTTCTTGGTCAATTGACCCTTTCAGCATCATATAGTGACTCCATATAAAACCCCAAACTTGGAGTGAATTCTTGTCTCTATATTATTGGAGCACTCTGTTCTATGAGGACATGGTTCTGTTTTCCTCTCTAATTGGAAGTTTTATACCTAGGACTTTTATTCCCTCTATTTGGTTAGCTGCTGTTGTCATGTGCAGATTGACTTCCTTGTTTTCTAGTGTAGAATGTTTTATGGTCTTATTTTGAGCATCTATTTTTGATTTGGTTTTAGTGTTGATGTCATGTGTCCTGATTTTGTTGTTTTCTGCTGTAGGTTCTATTGGAAGACTTCCATAAGCATTTATTGTAGAATTGGTCTGATTTTCACAAAATCCTTTAATTTGTTTCTCTGAGAATGTCTTGATTCACCCTCATATTTGAAGGACAGTTTGGATATAGCATTCTTGGTTGGAAGTTCTTTTCCTTCAGCATTTTATATGTGTCACCCCATTGCCTTCTTACTTGCATGGTTTCTGCTGAGTAATCAGAACTCAGCCTAACTATTTGATTATTATAAGTGATATTTCCTTTTTCCTGGGCTGCTCACAAGACTCGTTCTTTGTTTTGTTTTAGGAGAGTATGATTATGGTATCCCTCAGTGTTTTTCTCTTGGGATCTATCCTGTATGGGGTTCTTTGAGTCCTAGACAAATATATTTTTTTCCTTCATGATATGGGGGAAATTTTCTTCTAGTAAGTCTTCCTCAATTTTCTCAGTGTTTTTTTTTTTTTTTTTTCCACCTCTTCTTGTT
>NW_006921871.1:86783-88001 GCF_000298275.1 Orycteropus afer afer | reverse complement strand
TTGTTGTTGTTGTTATGTTTTTGTTTATTTTGTTATCCTGGTTTTTGTTTGTTTGTTTGTTTTGTTTGATTTGAAGTTGCCTGTTGTACCCTAGACATTTTGAAATTGTCTTTAACTGTTAGTTAAGTATTGATATGTTTTGTCTTGATTTTATGATTTAATATTTTTTCAAAGGTGTAGCTGGTGTATTTTATTTATTTTTTTTGTTTATTATTCAGGTGTGCTGGGTTGCTCTGCAGTTTTCTTTGTGATGGTGGAATCATTGTGTGGAATGTGGATGCAGGTCTCTGTTCATCATGAAAGGGGTTTAGGATTTGAGCTGGCGGGTGTTATGGTGGCTTAATGTATTTATTTATTTATTTATATTATTGGATAAGGCAGGAGATAGGTGGGGAAAAGAGGAAGAAAAGAGAAAAAAAAAAAAAAAAAACTCCAAGGCCCAGCAGACATTTCCAGGGCTTTGAGTAGGCTGCTAATGATGATGTTACACTGTCACTCACAAGACCTCAACTCAAGTTCGGCAAAGACCCTAATGGTTAGGGGGCTGCCACTTTCCACCAGGTTCAGACAGCCGTAAAAGCTCCATAGAACAGGATCCTCCATGCCAAAAAAACTGTCCTGGAATAGTTGCCTGGACCCATGCCATGAGTTTGTCCCAGGTTTCACCCACCTGCAGTGTGCTTCCCTTTCTGCTTCCAATTCAGTGGCACCCTGAGCCAGAAGTGTCTCCGCTCCACTTCTCAGAAATACTGTTCTCCCACTTAGCAGTGGTCCCAAAGTTACTGATAAAAGCAGGTGCTGAACATAGATCTCTGGAGTGGCTGCAGGTCCTTCAGTGAATTCTCTCTACTGCCCCAGGGAGCTCTCTGATGCCCAGTCTCACTGGCTGGTGGGTGCTCTACAAGGCAGGTTCATTTTTTCCTGGCTGTTTACTCTTCTTCTCCCTCCTTTCTTCTTCTACTCCCCTAAGTTTGGGCTTCTGTGACTTAATGAGCTGTTCAGAGCACTGGGATCCCCACGTCAAACTGCTGCACCTAGTTTTTCAGGCATTAAGATGCAAGAGGGAACTAACGTGTGGACTACAGGTCCATCTTCCCAACCTGTGTTGTTATTATTATTATTATTATAATACATTGTTGCAGTCTATAGGCTGGGATTTTGTTGAAGATATTTGCATCTGTATTCATGAGGGATATTGGTCTGTAGTTTTCATTGTTA
>NW_006921871.1:79853-83129 GCF_000298275.1 Orycteropus afer afer | reverse complement strand
AAAGAAAGAAAAGGAAAGAAATCTAAGTGTGGCAGGCCAGGCCACCCAGGCTCCATCAGAGCACATAGACTGGGATGGCGTTCCTGACAGCCCAGAAGGTGAGTGAGAGTGAGGGATGCCCACACCTCCATTTACCTAGAGGGTGTGAGTTATAAGAGTAACAAAGAGAATATCACCTTTCCAGTCCAATCCTCAGTGTCCAGTATGTCCTTGTGATCCCCAGGAAGTGGAAACTATTATTAGGTCGCTGGAATCTGAGAGAACACTCTTGCTTTAAATATCCAAAATGGTCAAAATGCTTGTAAATATTCAAAATGGCTGTGCCCTCTTGACAAACAGAAGTCCACAGCTCAGCCCATTTCCCTCTTTGCCGCTTTCCCTTTTAGTTGGCAGCCATCAATGCAGTCCTTCTTGCAGCTCCTGGCTAGCAGTGCTGATTTTTAGGTAAATTATTAGGTCCTAAAATCACTTGGAAATATCCAAGCTGTCCATGCCATCAGGATCACTAACAGTCTGCCATTCTGTATGTCTTTTTTTCAGTGTTTTCTTGCAGGTTCTTCTACTAGTTGGAGTTTAGTCCACTTTTGTATCCTGCCTTTCAAAATTCAGGGCTCCAGGATTATCTTCTGTATCTGTGTTAATTGGTTCCTCTTGTCTTTGTTGAAGAGGGTCTGTGTTGTTTGCGTGCCTATTCCACCATCTTATCAGAACGCCAAAGATGTTACTTTGAAGACTAGTGGGGCTACCACAATCTATGGTATTTTCAATCACCTCCTATGTATGTGTAAGCTGGACAATGAATAAGGAATATTGAAGAAGAGTTGATATTTTTGAGTTGTGGTGTTGGTAAAGAATACCAAAAGAACCACAGACTGCCAGAACAAACAAATATGTCCTGGAAGAAGTGCAGCCACCATGTTCCTTGTAAGTAAGAATGTACAGACTTCATTTCACCTACTTTGGTCCTGTTGTGAGAAGGATATCATGCTTGATAAACTAGAGGGTCAGCAAAACAAGATGGACTGACACAGTGGCAGTAATGAAGGACTCAAGTATAGCAAGGATTTTGAAGATGGAACATGACTGGGCAGTTCTGTTATACATAGGGTCACTATGGGTTGGAGCTGATGCTATAACACCTAACAACAACAATAACATTATTACAAAGAAAAAGTGATACACCTGGCATAGATTAATTCACTAAAAAACAGACTTGACACCAATATTTTTAAGAAAGTGACAAAACATAAGCTTTTACACTGTTTCATAAGTCTAGAGGTAGAAAGTCTAAATTAAAGTTTTGATCTATGACTTAAGATATTTTTAGTCTAGTCATGGAGACACCCAAGTTCTCCAAAAACAATTATCAGTGCAATTGCATACTAAGAGAGAGGAATGTGGAAAATATTCTGGGAACAGGAGGAGATGCAATTAACAGTCTATATTATGTATGATGGCATAATGCCTAAGGCATTTGACTGCTATCCAGAAGGCTGGCAGTTCAAAACCACCAGTCACTCCTCGGAAGGAAGGTTGGGCAATCTACTTCCGTAGTGATACTGCTTAGGAAACCCAAGGAGAGTTTGATATGACTTGGATTTTATTCTACGGCAGTGCATATTTTGCAACCTTATTTACATATAATTTACATACAGTAATACGTACTCATTTCAAATGTACTATTGAATTATTTTTGTAAAATTTGCAAAATTTTCACCCACCACCATAATCTAGTTTTAGAACATTCTCATCACTCTTACAAGATCTCTTATGGCTGTTTTCTGTCAATCCCCATTACCACACCAAGCCTCGAGCTACTATTAATCTATCTATAGATTTCATATAATATTTCTAGGAAAAATGTTTTAAAATACCAGTTCACTCACTGCCATGGTGTTGGACCCAACTCATAGCGACCTCTCTTTGGGTTTCCAAGGCAGTATCACTACAGAAGTAGATTGCTCAACCTTCCTCCCAAGAAGTGACTAGTGAGTTTGAACCACCAGCCTTCTGGTTAGCTGTCAAATTAGGTTCAATTAATTGACATGTGCTGAAGCCTTCTATATCTCTGCTGATTTTCTGGCTCAGTTTTTCTTTCAGTTATTGAAATCATATCAGAGTCTTGAACTATTATTGTTGAATTATATACTTATTTATCTCTTCAGTTCTGACATTTGGTGCTCTTATATGTTGGAGCTCTGCTGTTAGATGCATACATGTTTATGTGTGTAACTCACATTATTGAATTAAATTACATTATGATTATCAGCATTATATAAATCTCTGATGAATTAATTTATTTTTAGTGACTGAAACCCACTGCCCTCGAGTCAGACCCAACTCATAGTGATCCCCTCTTGGGTTTCTGAGGCAGTATCACTACAGAAGTACATTGCCCAACAATCTACAGAAGTAGATTGTCCAACCTTCAGTAGTGGTAATTTATGATTAACAACAGTATTAGTATTATGAAATGCTCACCAGCAATTAATAAGAATCCTTGTTGCTTCACCAGCAATTAATGAGAATCCTTGTTGTTTCACATCTTTACCATTATTTTATGTTGTAAGTATTTTGGATTTTAACTCATTTAATATGTGTGTCGAGGTATCTCATTATTCTTTTTCATTTGTAATTCCCTATTGACATATGTTGAGCATCTTTTTGTTTGCTATCTGTATATCTTCTTTGGTAAGGTGTCTGTATCAAAGATAATACAATAGTTAATGCAAAGATAATACAAAGAAAATAGAATAGATAATTTTTCTCATTTTTAAAGTGAGTTCTTTCCTTATTGTTAATTTTTAAGTGTCCTTGTTTATATTTCAGAAGGAAGATTGGGATCTACTTCCATAGTGATACTGCCTCGGAAACCCAAAGAGGGGTTGCTATGAGTCAAGTTTGACTTGATGGCACATAACAACAATTTTTATATTTCAGTTGAAAGTCCTTGCAAACATTTTCTTCCAGTCTGTGGCTTGTCTTTTATTTTATTCACAGTGTCTTTGCAGAACAGACATTTTTAATTTTAATGAAATGCAAGTTAATGATTTATTTTTCTTTCATGTGGATATCCAGTTGTTTCAGTACTGTTTGTTGAAAAGATCATCTTTTCTCTTGAATCATCTTTTCTCTTTTATCAAAGATCAGGTAACTGTATTAGTATGGGTCTATCTCTAGGGTTTCTATTTTGTTACATTGATCTACTTGTTCTTTTTTATTTTTTTTGACCACTGCCACACTGTCTTGATTACTGTAGCTTTATAATGAGTCTTG
>NW_006921871.1:74119-79268 GCF_000298275.1 Orycteropus afer afer | reverse complement strand
CCTCAGAAGGAAGGTTGGGCAATCCTACTTCTGTAGTGATACTGCCTCGGAAACCCAAGGAGGGGTCGCTATGAGTTGGGGTCGACTCGACGGCAAATAACAACAACAACAACAATGTTGGGCAATCTACTTCCATAGTAGAAACCTACTTCCATAGGTTTCCATTGGAAACCCAAGGAAGGGTTGTTATGAGTCAGATCCCACTCAATGGCTGTGAATTTATTTTTTGGTTTTGGAATCTGTTGATTGTACAACAGAGTTACAATTTAACTTGTAACTCAGAAAATGCTTAAAACCTGTGACATACTATCAATCTCAGGTTAATATTCAAATTCTTTTAGATCACATATCCTCATATAATCTGAATCCTGCTTACCTCTCTACTCTTGCACATTTTACTCTTCTATTTTTTGAACTGTAGTTCAAGTACACCACACTCCTTTTTGGATGATGTTCTTCAAAAGGAAATAGAATCTGCATCATTTCATAGTCCATAAGCATCAGGAGTAAAAGAGCAACATATGTAAGTAGATATGTAATAAATAGAGTGGAGTGTGACCTTGTTGGAAACTGGGGGAAAGCAGTATCTTTCAAAAAGGATTGTTGTATTTAATGAAATAACACCAGTTAAAATAGAGACAGAAATATAGTAAGTTGCCAAAAAAAAAAAAGTGATTTCTTATTTTTATTTCTAACACCTTCAAACTGTTTTAAATACTGAGTCCAGATTTTTTAATAAAAATTTAGTAATTTTCCACTGCCCCTTATACCTTTAAAGTTTTAAGGAGCAAAGATGACACTTTGAAGACTAAGGTGTACCTAATCCAAGCTATGATATTTTCTGTGACTTCACATGCATGTGAAAGCTGGACAATGAATAAGGATGACCAAAGAAGAGCTGATGTCTTTGAATTATGATTTTGGGGAACAATACTGAAAATACCATGGATCACCAGAAAAATGAACAAATCTGTTCCAGAAGAAGTGCAGCCATATCCTCCTTGGAAGCTATAATGACCACATTTGTCTCACCTACTTTGGTCATATTATCAGAAGGGACCATTCCCTGGAGAAGGATACCATGCTTGGTAAAGTAGAGGGTCAGTGAAAAAGGAGATGACCCTCCATGAGATAAATTTACACAGTGGCTGCAAAGATAGGTTCAAGCATAGCAAAGACAATGAGGATGGCACATGACCAGGCAGTGTTTCGTTCTGTTGTACATAATGTCCCTATGAGTCAGAGCCAACTGCATGGCACCTAAAAACAACTTAAGTCTAAAGCAAAATTTCTAGAAAGACATAAAAGTTTCATACAGTGTCAACATGGAGTTTCCAAGTTCATTAATTTTCTATTCCAATAACATATGACTTATGCTGTGCCAGGTTTTGTTCTATCTAGAGTATACCTATCTGCTTTTCCCTGAAATTATTCCACACATTTTTTTAAAATACACTTCAAATGTCAAATCTTTTGAAATCTTTTTGAAATGCATTCCTGAACTTCATATGTGTAAGATTTATCATCATCTTCTAAACTCTATGCCTTGTCTTTGATTTTAGCTATTTCCTCTGTGAATATGTTGATTTTTTTTCTTAAACATTAACTAAACTAATTAACAGGAGGACATAATTTCATTTGGTTTATCTTTCTGGAACATCTAGTAGAGTGTTGTGGCCATTTATGTGTGTGCTAACTTAACTGGGCTGTGGTTTTGAATGCCTGAGAAGCTGTATGTAATTATTCCTTATGATGAGATTGTAATCACCCCCGTGGTGGAATGGGCTGCAAGACGTAAATTAGTGGAAAGTGAGCAGCTGTTGGGTGAGGTCTTCTTCTAGTACATACAGAGAAGATTGGGGAAAAGTCTCTAGCTTTTGGCACATTTGGATCCAGCATTTCGTTGAGTCTTCATAACCAGTGGCTTACCTTATTGCCTGCCAGTCTTGGGTTCTTCTTGGTCTTGAACCTGCTGTGTTGTCTGCTTATCTTGGTATTGTGCCATTTTACCTGTGACCTTGGGTTTGTCAGCCTCAACAGCCAGCAGCCGCCTAAGTTAAGAGACGCTTGCAGCTCCAGTTGGGCCTGGAGCAAGAAGCAGAGCTGAAGCCCAAGGTAGAGGAGTCTTCACCCAGCCCCTAGAGCCAGAATTCTGAATATGGACTTTTAGCCTCCTGAACTATAAGAGAATAAATTCTTGTTTGCTGATGCCATCCACCTGTGGTATTTCAGCTACACAATAATATAGAACAAAGACGATTATCTTGTGCAAAAGCGATGAATATCTTTCTTCTAGCTCTCTCACTTATCACATGCAAACATACAAACTTACATGCACATATAGACATACAAGTAGAATTATTAAATGAAGGGAAGTTTTTTTCCATCTCATTTGGTGTCTCTAGGCTACATTCCTCTATTAATTAAATTGTTTAAAAAAATGTAGAAAAAAATCCAGCATTAGAGTTATGAAAGACATCAAAAATCATATGCTTCCGTGGTTTCTCTTCAGAGGTGTTCAGGAACAGCAGTTGAAGAATTTAAATATGCGCAAATCTGGCCCCAGCTTCAAAGATTGTAATTAAATAGGTTTGTTGTGAGGGTCTCAAACTAACATTTTACTTTATTTCAAAAGATGATGCTGATGCACACGGCCAGTTGAGAAATCTTTGTCTCTGACCAGCTCTCTTACATTGTTCTTATAAATGAAACAGACAACTTGGGAGGTGACTTTTCCAAGGTCATAGAACAAGTTGATGGCAAAGTAGAAGAATTTAGGTGTCTATGGGGGTCGCTATGAGTCGGGGCCGACTCGATGGCACATAACTACAACAACAACAACAATGACATTTTTCAGTGATCGTTCTTTGCCCTTAACTCATACTGGCTTCTCAAAAAACCAAAAATTGCAGCACTTTTAGTTTACCTATTTTCTTATTTTGCTTTTATCTTTGCATTTTTTTCACATGCCGTGGCATGTTTTAAAACAAAGGAAAACAAAACAGAAAACTGCAACAATGTAATTCTCAGGTAGTCAAAATGCTAGAACAGGCAAAATGTCTCTGTGGCAAAAGTATATTCTAGAGAAAATGCTCCTGATCAACCTTGAGTGTCAGTCAAGATTTTTTCCATGGAGACGTGAAGTTGCACTAGCATTTACCTCCATTCCTACTTATGTGAAAATATGGAAACAAATAAGGTGACCTTATTGTTGAACAGACAGAACATATTATATTTATGCTTCCAAATAAGAACTCAACACATGGGAAAAAGAAAACATCATATTAAAATCCATAGTGTAGCTGAAATAAGTCCAGTCTCATTAGTTGTTGCCACATTTGATGAATTTTTCTCATTTACTAAAATTATTGAATATATAAATTATCCCATGAGCCCATTTTTAGAAGAAGCAGAGTAACAACTGCTTAATTAGTAATGATTATAATGCATTTCAGATATAGACTTTTTAATATTTAAAAAAATATATATTTGTAAACTGTTTCTTTTATTTTGAAATGGCAAATCACAAGATGTAAGTAATTCAACCAATGTCTTCTTCAAAGCTGTAAGAATGAGTATCTTGTATATAATTTTGGGAAAATCAGAAATCTACAAAACATGAAGAGACCATGCCCCAAAAGGAAACCAAAATGATATTTATAAGCCTGTTTAAAGTTAAAATTCACCATCAGCTCTTTAATAATTTTTCCCCAAAATAGAAGGAGGCATTAATTTCATTATTACTCAATTATTATTAACCATGGGACAATCAATGATTTAAATCAAGCTGGGCTAATTGAGAGTGAATTATTATTATCCTCTGTGAGAATATTGCTCATAAATTACCTCTGAAGTCCAAAAGATTATTATGCATTTATTCTTGTAAATTATGATTCCATGGTAAACTGGATGAGATTTAAATATTTTAGCATTCATTAAATTGTGAAGGGTTAGAGCCAGCATAATGATCAGCAAGCCTGTTTTGTCTCCTAATGAGAATAATTCTGTTACAGTTAATTGCCATCATTATCATAAATCTATTTAAATTCAGATTAACCTATAGAATTTAAGTTAATATTTATATTCTGCATATTTTATTTTAGAATTATCAAACAGATTTTGTTTCTAGAACATTGAATAAAGAACTTTAAAATATATAATACTGGCAATCATTTAATTTAATATTTAGTATACAAATTATAAGGAATTCTGGTGGCATAGTGGTTAAGTGTTCAGCTGCAAACCAAAAGGTCAGTAGTTCAAACACAACAGTGACCCTGTGGGAAAAAGATGATGCAATCTGCTTTCAGGCTTTAGAAACCCTATGGGACAATTTTACTCTGTCCTATGAGGTCGCTACGAGTCAGAATCAACTCGATGGCAAAGGCTAATATTATAATGGGTATGCAAACTATTGGGAGTTCTGGTAGTGTAGTGCCTAAACATTTGACTGTTAACCAAACTCACCAGCAACTCCTTGGAGGAAGGATTGGCCAATCTACTTCCATAGAGATATCCTATAAAAGATTATTTGAAATGTATTATGAAAGTATGAGAAAAAATGACCCCTAGAACTACCAATCACATAAAGTTTAAAAGAAATAGAGCTAAAAAGAAGATTGGATTATTATAAATAAATGTAAAATAGTTTAAAAATATGCATATTCCTATTTTGTTAATTTCTCTCCTAGAGTTTATAAATTAAAATAATTTCCTCAATTTTCAACGGATATTAAAGTTATATTTTACATTAAATATCATTATATTGCTTTTCTCTTATTATAGGAAGATCTTTTATTATAAGGATAATTTTATAGCACTTATATTGATTAAGTATATTAATTGCTTTACAAAATTACTGGAGAGATTAGGGTCAAATTTCAAATTATTTATTAAAATGTAAGTGAGAATATTTTCCTGTAAAATACAAATAATTCCTACATGATGTAGATGATTTATACATACACTTCTGGTAAGTAATGCTTTATTTGCTATTACTTTGTCTCAGTCTGGAAGAAAGAAAATAAATCTCTGACATTTTATGTGAAAATAATCATCAGAAAAATTTCACAGCTTTAACTATTGCTTTGAACTTTTAATTTTAAATATAATTTAAAGATATTTAATTTTAATTACTATATAATTAGGT
>NW_006921871.1:72945-73794 GCF_000298275.1 Orycteropus afer afer | reverse complement strand
AACACCCAGATGGTATTCTAACTTCTCTTCTTGTCTTATGTATGTTTTCTCTATACACTGTTCTTTTTTTTTTTTCTTTTTCGAACTGTGTTTGTTTGATATCTGTGTTTGGATGAGTTCTCTAAAAGAGAAAAACAAGTAAAGCATATTTTTATAAACAAATACATATTAAGAGAGAGATTTATTTCAAGGGAATGGTTTACAGAGTTGTGGAGGATGGCAAGTCCTAAATTCACAATTCAAGCATCAGACTGAAGACTTCTCCTGACTCACGTGGTTGTAGGGATTGACAAACCAAAAGCAGCAGGTCAGAGGGCAGGCTGCTGGCACACAGGGCTGAGGGACTTGCAAATATCAGAAATCTGCAGATCAGGAAGCAGCCTGCTTGCTCACGTCCCAAGAACCAGAGGTCAAAGGATGAGAGGTCAGATGCAGGATGGAGAGAAGGTGAGCTTTACCAAAACATCTATACATATGAATGCTGGCCACACCCCCAAGGAAAATCACCTTCCCAGTGATTGGTTGTTCATACAGATAACACAATGGAGGATGACTATATAAAATTTTAAGAGACATATTGTGACAGTAAACGCTATGTGTCATCTTGACTAGGACATGATGCTCAGTGATTTGGCATGCATTATATAATTATCTTCCATTTTGTTATCTGTATGAACAACCAATCACTGGGAAGGTGACTTTCTTGAGGGTGTGGCCAGCGTTAATACGCATAGATGAGCTTTACCTTTCCTATTGTTGTTGTTAGGAGCTCTGGTAGCATAGTGCCTAAGGCACTTGACTGCTCACCAGAAGGCTGGCGGTTCAAACCCACCAGCCACTCCTCGGAAG
>NW_006921871.1:72094-72845 GCF_000298275.1 Orycteropus afer afer | reverse complement strand
CCTCGGAAGGAAGGTTGGGCAATCCTACTTCCATAGTGATACTGCCTCGGAAACCCAAGGAGGGGTCGCTATGAGTCTGGGCTGACTCGACGGCAAAACAACAACAACAACAACAATTGTTGTTTTAGGTGCTGTTGAGTCAGTTCTGACTCATAGTGACCCATTGTACAATAGAACGAAACACTGCCCATCCTTGCAATCATTGCTATGTTGAGCCCTTGGTTGCGGTTACTGTGTCAATCCATCTTTTTTGTTTGTTTGTTTATTTATTTTTTTTACACTTGATATGAAATTTTTTTTAACTTTTATTATTTTTTTTATTTTATTTATTTTAAGAGTTTGTTTTACATTCAACATTACATATACATTTAGTTTCACTCCCCATCTACCATGCCCAACCCTAACCCTGTCTCCTCCCGTCCCTGACAAGTAACACTCCCCCCCGTGCCCCTCAAAGTTATGCACTCCTGCAGTTATGTTTGTCCTGCATTTCTTCCATGTGCATGTTGCCCCTCTAGTACCCCATGATCGATTGCTCCAAGGGATGCATTTCCATAGAGTAGGTGGGAGTGTCACCCTACCTTGAGTGGTCTGCATGTACATCTTGTTTACTATTGGGCTGAAAGCCAGCCCTTGGGCGTGAACTTTATTTCAGGCCCAGAATGTATCCCAGGACCATAGTATTGGAGTTCTCACCAGACTCCATCCGACCAGTAATTCTGGTCATTATTGATTTTTTGGATTTTGTTCC
>NW_006921871.1:69755-71694 GCF_000298275.1 Orycteropus afer afer | reverse complement strand
GCAGCAAATTTTCCCAATGAAATAAGTCTCTTGATATCTTGACTTCTGCTTCCATGGGCATTGTTTGTGGACACAAGTATAATGAAATCCTTGACAACTTCAATCTTTTCTCCACTTATACTGATGTTGCTTTTTGGTCCAGTATGAAGATTTTTGTTTTCTTTATATTGAGGTGCAATCCATATTGAAGACTGCAGTTTTGACCTTTATCAGTAAGTTCTTCAAGTCTTTTTCACTTTCTTCAAGCCAGGTTGTGTCATCTACCTATCACGTTTTTAATTAGTCTTCCTCCAATCCTGATGCTGCATTCTTCTTTATATAGTGCAGCTTTATGGAGTATTTGTCCATCATACATTTTGAATAAATATAATGAAAGTATAGAAGCCTAACACACATCTTTCTTTATTTTAAACCACACAGAATCTCTTATTTTCTGTTTGAATAACTGCTTCTTGGTCTATGTACTAGTTCCACATGAGTACAATTAAATGTTGTGTAAATCTCATTGTTCACAATATTATACATAATTTGTTGTGCTCCACCCAGTCCATTGTCTTTGCATGGCCAATAAATACAAGTAAACATCTTTACAGTATACTCTGCCTTCAGCCAAGATCCATCTGATGTCAGCAATGATGTCCCTCATTCCACATCCTCTTCTGAATCTGGCTTGAATTTTTGACAGTTCCCTGTGGATATATTGCTGCAACTGTTTTGAATTATATTCAGCAATATTTTACTTGTGTGTGGTTTAATGATATTGTTCAACAATTTCCTCATTCTTTTGAATCAATTTTCTTTGGAAAAGACATGAAAATTGATTTGTTCCTGTTGGTTGGCAAGGTAGCTGTCTTTCAAATTTCTTGGGATAGATAAGTGAGCATTTCCAGTGCTGCATCCATTTATTGAAACATGCCAATTGGTACTCTTCAATTTCTGGTGGCTTGTTTTTCTCCAATGCCTTCCTTTTTTTTTTTTTAATTTTAATGTAGAGAAGAAATGGCAAATTCTGTCACGTGTATTTTCCCAAATTCTAAAATTAGCTTGTTGTTTTCCTGTGGTGTCATATTACTTATTATTTTGTTCCCTGTATTCCCTTTCTCTTGGTGATTAAACAGAGATTTGTTCAAAGTTAAGTTCAGCTCTTTGGTAAGAATATTTCACATGTTGGGCTCTATTGGAACAGGACATACATGTGTCTGATTTCATCTTATTTTCTGTGGTAAGATTGTTTAATGGCTATATATATTATTAGGCTGAGCCCTCTCTTGTACATTCACCCAATAATTTTTTAAGAATTTCAACATCCATTAATGGTAACCTAGATTATTTTAATATTAAGCTTGCTGAACAATGCCACTAATTTTATCATTCCTTCTGAATTTACTAGCTGAGATTCTATTTTAGAAATAGATATTTTTATTCATCAACTTCTTGTTATGCTGAGTATATGATTCATGTAGGAAAAGCAATATAAATGCTTACTTCTTTTTGTTTATATATTAGTTTTTAAATTAGATTAATTAGTTCCCAGCATCCTTCAGAAATCACTAGACACTTAAAAATATTATTATTAATTCTTTACTTTAATACTGATAATTTGTTTCAATACAGATATTATTTCCTTTCTATTATGATTTTCTTTGAACTGGAAGAGGCTTTCAAGGGATCTTGGGAGTCTTTTTAGCAAAAATTCAGTAGATTCAGATACAATATTTTCTTTAGATTTCTTGCACTGGATTTTTACAAAGAGGCCTAGTATGTTTCATGGGAAAATTAAGTTTAAAGATCACATTATGGTTGTTATTAGCACTCATTTTTGTTAAATTCTTCATTCTTTCTAGGGCAGAGCTCATTGAAATATGTTTTATTTTAAAAATAAAATAATATATGGTAAGGTGGTTGCAAAAAGGGCAAGGAGGCCACATATTCTGACCTC
>NW_006921871.1:62520-69345 GCF_000298275.1 Orycteropus afer afer | reverse complement strand
CTAGGAGGCCTCCTTTTGAGCCTGGCAGGGTGGTCAAACTAGCCAATCACAGCATTAGAACTCTAAGCACCTGAGAGAGAGCCTCCCATAACATTGTGTTGTGCCACACCCAACAGAAACAACCCAGGTAGATAACATTTATAATCAGGAGCTCCTCAGTTGCTCATTCCAGCACTGAGTTTACAATGACTTATAGGTAGAAAAGCCATACTAAGTAATTTCATACACTGCAGTGGTATAAATGGTTTATGCTCCACTACTAACCAAAAAGTTGGTGGTTTGAACCCACCCAAAGGTGCCAATGAAGAAAGGCCTGGCAATTTACTTCTGTAAAGGTTACATCCAAGACAAACCTCTAGAGCAGCTCTATTCTGTGACATATGTGGTTACTGTGGTGGCTAATGACTGGAAGTGTCAATAACCACTGAAGTTGGCTTCATTTTACATCTGGAAACATCCAAGAAAAAGAAGCAACTTCATTTTATTTCCAAGCTGGAACAAAAGCAAAAACCTAAGGACCAGAGCCATAAGCAACCGTTTCACTATGATACTGGCCAGAGGCTAGGAGGTGAAGCCATGTAACAAGAGCACACTATGGCCCTTTAACGGCCCCTCCAGTCTTAGCACTGAGGCAGTCTTCTCCACTCAAGTTCAGGCTGCTTGCCTCTTTCTATGTATCATCCCCAGAACACTTACCAGGAGACTGTGAAGCAAACAAAGCCTCATTACTGGGAGAATTGCAGATGGATTATAAATTTATTGCAGACAATCAAGGCATTTAGATATTTTTGGTTGCCGATGTTGGTTCCACACACGTACATACAAACCTCATTCTTCTTTATTTGAGTAATTCTTTACCCTCTTCCTTCACATCAGCATCTTTCTTTCACAAAACAAACTCTTACTCCTCCCTTAGGGAATTCCAGGGAGAAGTGAAGATAAGAGCAAGTGGTAGAGAAGGAAAATTAGACCCTGTAGACTAATTGTATTTAGGAATAAAACAGTAAATACTGGTCGACTTCACTGTTAGCAGTTATTTTTCATTAGGATCTGGCTTCAGGAAGTTGCATTTCTAGGCATTCCATGCAAAACATGTGAATGGTAAGGGAGAAGAGCACCATCCTAAGCCTGGGGGCTTCTTGGAAACTTCATCACTAAGGACTTTATCCAGATAGGAGGGTGGCCAGAAACAAGAATCATGTGGACCTGGCTGGAGTATGCCCCTCTGCCTAGAAGTCATTTTCAAGCTTCTTTGGAGGAGGAGTTCAGTGAAGAGTTTGCTGGGCTACTCTCCTTTAGAGGAGGTCGACCATCCTCTTTTTTAGATGTTTTGAGTACTTTGTGACATGAATGACCATTTCCTGTTGCTGGTTTTCATTGAGGCTGATTTGGGTAAACTGGAACTGTACGATGAGCACACACAGAACTTCAAGGACCATGCAGAACTCAGCAATGGAGTAAGCCTGAAAGGCTGCAAGGCTGGGCTCCAACTTCTGGACGCAGGCCAGTTGGCCCAACTGCTGCTGGGGAAGCCTGCACAGGGTAGGCAGTCACCTGACCAGGGCTGGCACCAGAAGACAATGTTTCAGGGGATATTGCCTCTGGGATGGGATGTGTTTGTGCCTCTGAGATACTTATTCAAAACTTTTGAATTTATTATCCTTTCACCAGGAGTGGCTGAAAAAAGTCATTTTCTAGGATGATATCTGTAAATAGCCCCCTTGTGACTGCCCATTTTGATGAATACTTTCAGTTAGCACTCCTGGATTTGGGTGTCTATGAAAGGAAGCCAGATGGGAGGGGGCAGAGAAGTCTATAGGAAATCAGGAAGTAGAACTCTTAGGAATATTCCTTCACTAGTGGTGTACTGCCTAAGGCATTTAATTGATAATTAGAAGGTTGATGGTTCAAACACACCAGCCACTCCTTGGAAGGAATCTACATCGATAAAGATTTATAGAAAACACCAAGGGGATCGCTAGAGTTGGAATCAACTCAATGGCAGTGAAGATTTTGATTTTGGTGAGTCTATCTTTGTGATATTTTCCCTCATTTTTTTTTTTTTTTGACTGAGGGGACACTCAGGGAAATATTCTGTGCTACAGATTATCATTTTAAAAATGATATTTTTTATTTATATTTCAATTGTTTTAGAGCTATGAGTATATATACATATATATGTATTTGCATCCTCTTCTTTTTTTGATGAAAGATACAATGCTCCACACATGCTACTGAATATTGATGTTTTCACTTAATAATATTTCTTGACTATAAAACCTTTAAGGTATATAAAACAATTATTCAATTCTTTAAATGAATTGCTTGAATGTATCTTAGTATTTTCAACTAACTTAGTATTTTCAGTCAGGTTGTTTCTAAAATTTAAAGATACAAAGTAGTGCTGCACTTCCTAACCAAAGATATACATTTTCTCCTCTTTGCCAGTGTATCTTTAGAGTAGATTTTTAGATACAGTATCTATGGGTAAGGAGCTTGGTGGTATAGTGTCTTACAGCAATTGACTGCTAACCAGAAGGTTGGTGGTTCAAACCCACCACCTGCTCCGTGGAAGGAAGAGGGAACAATCTACTTCAATAAAGATTTACAGCCTCAGAAACCCAGTGGAGGTTGCTATAAGTCAGAATAACTTAATGACAGTGAGTTTGGTTTATCTATGGATAAGGAGTTAAAATGTATATGTAACGTTGTTAGTTGTTACTATCTTATGGCAATTTATGTGCGCAAAGTAGAACTGTTCCATACAAGATTTTCAAGGCTGTGACATTTCAGAGGGAGATCACCAGGTCTGTCTTCCAACATGCCTCTGGATGAGTTCAAAACATGAATACACACACACTCACACACACACACTTATATATAACCAGAAGGTCAGCAATTCAAACCCACCAGATGCTTGAAGGAAAGAAGATGGGGTAATCTACTTCTGTAAATATTTACAGCCTTGGAAACCCAATGAGTGTCACTATAAGTCAGATTTGACTCAATGGCAGTGGGTTATGTGAGTGTGTGTATAAATACATATATTTATATGTATATATACCATGTGCCAGTAGATTGTGTCTGATGACATTTTAAGATTTATGCATTTAATTTTTGATACAGTTTTGAAATAATAAATTAATTTTTAAAAATAATTGACAAGCCTCTTCATTTCCTCTGTTTCTACCACTTTGAGTAAGTTTGTATAATCTATTTTATCACATTCAATAGAATTATTCTGTAGAAACATCTGACCTGGTAATTTTTTGTTGGGAGGAATTTAATCACTTTGCTTATACCTTATAAATTGTGGCATTTGGCTAATATTCTTTACTATATCCTCAGGCAAATACTGCCCTTTTGAGTGCTCTTTTGACTGCCCTTTTGAGTTGATTGGTGTAAAGAGTGAGTACCTCTCTGGTGTTATTGTTCACCTTGTAGACCTATGAATTATTTGACTGAAAATTGAGCCACAGGAGTGAGTCTACTTCCAGGTCCAAAGGGTCACTAAAGGCCATTGTCTAGATGATTCCATCAGTCTCTATCTGACCATTAAACCTGGTCTTTTTTTATAATTTTGAGTTTTATTCCACATTTTTCTCCCACTCTAACCAAGACTTTAAATGTGATCCCTCTCGAGAGCAGTCAGTAGGGGTGGCTAGGCACCACTATTCATGTTGTCCTTTAGTTTCTGGACTAATTGTTTCCATGTGCCTTTGATTTTCTTTACTCTTCTTTGCTCCACATGGAGATAGTCCAATAGTTGCACCTTAGATGTTGTTCACAAGCTTTTAAGTCCCCAGTGACTACTCACCAAACTGGGATATAGAACATATTCTTGTGGACTATGTTGTGCCAATTGACCTTGACTGTGCCAACTGACCTAAAGACTATGGTCTTAATCCAGGCTGTAATCTTTACAGAGCAGATAGCCATGTCTTTCTCCTGCAGATCAGCTGGTGAGCTCTGACCACCAACCTTTTAATTGGCACCTGAATGCTTTACAATTTCACCACAAGGGCACTTTTTCACTTGGGTAGAGTAATACAATTATTTTCTTAGTATTTGGTAAAATTTTCTCTATTTTGGTGCTTCATTCCCTCTCATTACTACCAATTTTGTGTTTTCATATTTTCTTTTTCTTGATTAGTAATTAGTTTGCCTGTTTTGTTGATTTTTTTTTCCAAAGAACTAATTTTTGGATTTTCTTATTGTTACCTTATTGTTTCTCTGCTACTTTAATTTATGCTTAGTCTTTATTAATTTTCTCTTTGAGCTTTATTTTGGTTTACTTTGAAGCCCTCTTACTCTATATTTTTCAGTTAAGTGTTTATATCATTTATGTTAACATTTCCATTATACTCCTAAGTGTTCCTTGAATAGATTTTAATTACTCTTAATTTCAAGAAACATGACAATTTTGGTCTTTATTTTATCTTTAACAAAAAGGGTTTTTTTTTTATTATTATTATTGTGTATCTGTGTATGTTTTTATTTGTTTAACATTTTTAAGTGGAAAGACATATTTGTTTTGACATTTTATTTTAACAAAAATATGTAACTTTATTTTATTGAGTTTATGAATTCCATTTGTACAAGTTAATTTTATAAAGGAAATTGTAAAGGTTATTTTTGTGTGTGTGTCTGGCCAAAGGTGTGATCAATATTCATGAATCTTTAAAGCATATTTAAATTAATACTATAGTTCAGAATTAAATTAGTTGAGAATTAAATTATACCCAAAAGAACTAGCCTGTTGACTATATTGTTTCAAATTTCAATGTCCTTATACTAGGTTTGTCATATTGATAATTCTTGTATTTAAACAGGCTTGTACATTTTATTACTGACTCTGGTTAGTTATCATCAAGTCAATTCCAACACATGTTAGAAAGACATAAATAGTATGATTACACACACACACACACACACACACACATATATATATATGCATATACATATTTAAAACCAAAAAAAAAAAAAAAAACCTCACTGATGTCAATTTGATCCCAACTCACAGTGATTCCTTGGGTTTCTGAGGCAGTATCTCTACAGAGGTAGCTTTCCCAATCTTCTTTTTGAGGAGTGGCTGGTAGGTTTGCCAGCCTTCTGATTAGCAGACAAATGCCTTGGGCACTATACCACCAGAGCTCCCTATACATATATGTTTCATTTGCCTTCATTGATAGGAATAGTGAAAGAGGATGGTATGAGTCAATGAGAGATCAGCACTCTTTTAGCTGCAATATCAATTATCCTCATTCAACTATTTTAAATAATAAAAGTTATGTTAGTGCTTGTGACTAAACCTACAAAAATAGTTCAGGTATTATACCAAATCTGATATATCTGTTCAATTATATCAATAATTATATGTCTTTCTTCCTCTAATTTCTTGTTTTCTCTGATAGATACTCCATTCTAAAAGCTGTTCCCCTAGTGGTATAAAAACAGCTGTTAGCAGTTTATATGAATTGAATTTACCTATTTCTTATCCTAAGAAATGTTGCATCTTTGGAAAGCTTTTTCCTGAATAGAGAAGTTACTTCTTTCAGAACTCTGCAAACTTTGTGTTTCTCGGTGCCTTATTCTGTGTGTCATTACGTACTCATTAATGTTTTTGTACTGACTACAGCCAATTATGAGGACAAACATTTTAGCACTTGACAACTAACTGAAAGGATGGGAGTTCGAACCCATTCAGAGACACCTTTGAAGATAAGTTCATTAATCTCCTTCCAAAAGGCCACAGCCTTGGAAACCTGATAGAGCAGTTCTACCCTTCACACAGGGGTTGTCATGAGTCAGAATTGATTGGACAGTGTCTTAGGGTGGGTTCTCTAGAGAAACAATCCTATGAAGCTTATATATTTCAAGGAATTTGTTCATGGGATTATTGTTGTTATGTGCCATGGAGTCTGATTCAACTCACAGCAATTCTTCCTTGGGTTTCCGAGCTGGTATTGCTATGAAAGTAGATTTCCCAACTTTCCTTCTGAGAAGTGGCTAGTGGGTTTGAACTGACAGCCTTCTGGTTAGCAGTCAAGTGCCTTAGGCACTATGCTACCAGAACTCCTTCATAGGGTTATAGAGGCTGCCAAATCTTATGTTAGTACAGAGGGTTCTAACTCACATAGCTACAGAGGCTAACAAATCAAGGTCAACAGTAAGATGACAGTTTGCTACAGTACAAGCTGAAGGCGAATGAATCCCAAGAGACAGACAGGCAGTACAGCTGGTCAGCAGCTAAAGTCAAATAAAAAGATGTCAGATGATAAGCCAGGTGCGGGATTCAGATCAAGCAAAAAGCCAGAGATCTTGGCCAGAATATCAGTATATTTTGTATTCAGGCCTCACCACGAAGAAAACTCTCTTATACCTCAGTGGCTGCTCAAGTATGTCTCATCATGGAAGTGATTATATTACATCAGATCTCAAGAGGCATGACTACATTTTAATTACTAAATCACTGAGAATCATGGCCTAGTCAAATTGGCATATAACCTTAAACATCACAATACATCCCATGTCAATTTGCCATGTGTACATATCTCCTTAATCATAATCTCTACATATATACAGTTATTAATTCACACATATGCACCTAACATGACACAATTAATATATGTACAACTGAAACTACAAAAGCCCCAGTTATATATTATATTTTATAAGTGAAGAAAAAAGTTGATGAACACTTAGAAGGAAGTAATTCTCATAACAATTACAGTCCTCATTTCTACAGTTGGTCTCGTAGTTATAGCAGGGATGTAGAACAACCTTCCTCTGCTACCCATTTCACATGACTTTTGACTTCAGCAA
>NW_006921871.1:53689-59306 GCF_000298275.1 Orycteropus afer afer | reverse complement strand
GTTTTTCTTCATATAGTCCAGCTTCTCGGATTATTTGCTCAGCATATAGATTGAATATATATATATATATTTAATAAATTCCTGTATAAACTTCACTGAAGTGAGAGATAGAAGAGTGGTAAGGGTGTATCCTGTCAAAGGCAGAAAACTTGCAAGATCCAGAAAAAGAAAGCAGTTTCATCAAGTTCCTTAACATAAGCTAAGATGATCTCTAAATAACCATTATAGACATTATATAAGTGAACAGAAATGGGGAAAATGTGTGTCTTAAGCTGACATCTCTAAAGAAGCAAAACCAATGGGCCTTATATATATATAGAGGGAGAGAGAGAGAGAGAGAGAGAGAGAGAGATTTCTCATAGAAACGGCTCACAACCTAGAGGCTGGAAAAGTCCAAGTCCATGGGTCAGATGTCAGGCTGGAAGTTTGTCTTGATTCATGTAGCTGCAGGGGCTGATGAACTCGAGAAGGCAGGTCAGAGAGCAGTCAGCTGGCTGAAGTCTCAGGAGCCAAAGGACATATGATGATGAGCTATATGTAGGATCTAAAGCAAGCAAAAAGCCAGAGAGCTTTGCCAGAATGTCCATATATGTTGGATGCAGACCATCGCCCCAAGAAAACTCCTTTTTAACTGATTGACTGCTCTTAACAAATCTTATAATGGGGGTGATTACATTATATAAGAACACAAAATGAGGGATAATTACATCATTATATAACTTCAAAATTACATCATAATTGCTAAACCACTCAGAATAGTGGCTCAGCTAAGTTGACAATCAACCTTAGCTATTACAGTGTAAATCCCAAAGAGAACGTCAATGATTAGACTGGAAGGACCTTGCCAATTTCAAACATATGATCAATGGCCAAGGTGTCAGAAGCACAGTAACATGAAAAAGAATAGTTCAGGCTAGAGAAGCAGGAAATGGTGGAATAGGGTAGAACATGTAGTTCATGGTAATGATTTTATACTTTATTCTAAAAAATATGAGGAAGCAAAGACTTTTAAACCAGATATTAAATAAATTAAATTAAATTAATTTTGAACTTAAAGAATATCCATTCTTAATAAAGGAGCAGAGCAGGAGCAGAGGCAATTAAGCAGGTCAGATGACTGATAATGCTGGCTTGGGCTGTGATGTAGACAGTGGAATTGAAGAGCATGTATGAAGATTTGGAAAACAGTACATTGAATAAGTGAAATTTAAAGATATTTTATTTAATTATCACAAAAGCCCTGTGAGAGAAATGTGAAAGTTAATGGAATTCATCAAAATTCACTCAGCATAGCTCAGAGTAGAAATTAAAACTCAGGACTTTATGTTAAAAAGTTGAGGGTAATTGCAAGTGATATGTTATCTATAATGAGGAATGAAAGGTGCCCATTGGATTTAGCATCATGAATGTACTGACTTTAAAGGATGTTGTTTGGTGTTTCTTTATTGATGTGTATAGCTTAAGATGCGTACACTGGAGTCAAACTTTTTGATTTTGAGTCCTGAATTCGACATCTAGTTCCTATGTGACATAAGGCATGCTATTGAACATCTTTCTTCTATTTTTTTTTTAATTTATCTGTGAAATAATATAATAATAATGCCTAGGCCATTGAAAAGTAGGGAGTATTAAATGAGGTACTACTTGTAAATTATCATCTAGTATATGCTATCTGTTCAGCATGTGTTATTATTGTGGTGGTGGTAATGATGATGATGATGCAGACTTTATAGAGATGAGGAGTGTATGAAAAATGAAAAACTCAAGAGAACAAGTATAGTTAACTCTTTTTGAGAAATAAATTTTATAATGAAGCATGAGCTAGGCATCTTACTTAAAGAAATTTTGTGGTATAAGAGAGTAATTTAATTATATTAATCCAAATATTGTATGCTAGTTATTTTAAAATCCAGAAGTACAGGAGAAAAAGATGTATAAAATAAATGAATGAGTGAGTAAGTGAGTGAATGAATGAATCAGCCACAAGCACAGTACTAAGAGAAACCACTTGTAACATATGTCATACCTGACTATCCATGTCTCTCTCTTTATCAATTTATTTATAGCTAGAAAAAATGAATTAGGAAAAAATTATTATTGATTAAAAGTTAAGGAGAGGAAAAGATATTAAGAGAAGTAGCAGAAATATGGATTTCAGGTAATTTAGCTACAAGATATCATCTTTTCTTAAGAATCAAAAAGGTCCACTAAATTTAGGAAAAAAATATGGAAATAATGACATTTGATTGGTTTATAAGTATTTCATAAACTAATGTTTTGATATAGATTATACCGATACATGAGATTTGCATACTAAGAAATCATCCCAACCATTTTGCCCTAAGAAATTGAGTATATATTCTGTATTATTTCCATTTTAGAGTTATTGTCCTGTGAAACTTTAATTTTTCATGTTGTTAAACTCAGTTCTAAATCTAAATGGATTTATTTCTCATGGTCATTCACTTACAATGACTTCCTCATTGAATTTTCTATTTTGATTCATTTCCTAATTGGCTGAATTTGTCATCTTTTCTTTCAATAAGTTCTAATAAATGATGTATTATGTGATGAAGTATTTCTAGTCACTTACTTCATAATTTGACAATAAAATAACCTGAGATCATAATTTATTTCTTCACAACTATTGTGACTACTATTACCTAAGATTGTATGTCATTGAGTTGAAAATGTGAGGAGTCTTATTTTCTCTTCCTAGAAATGTGAGAACTGGACAATGAATAAGGAAGACTGAAGAAGAGTTGATGGTTCAGCTTTTGAGTTGTGGTGCTGGTGAAGAATGCTGAAAGTATCATGGACTGCTAAAAGAACTAACAGATCTGTCCTGGAGGAAGTGCAGCCGAGATGTTCCTTGGAAGCAAGGATGACCAGACTTCATCTCACCTACTTTGGTCATGTTGTCAGAGGGGACCATTCCCTGGAGAAGGATGTCATGCTTGGTAAGGTGGAGAGTTGACGAAAGAGGGGGAGGCTTTTTGACAAGATAGATTGACAAGATGGCTGCGACAATGGGCTCAAATATAGCAGAGATCATAGAGCTGGCACGGGATCGGGCAGTGTTTTGTTCTGCTGTGCATGGGGTCGTTATGAGTCGGAAATGACTCGATGGCACCTAACAACAACAACAATAGGTGGGAAATTCCTTGAAAAACACGTTTTAAAAAATGTAATTTATTTGCTTCAAACAAAACAATTTTAGATAATTTTCAGGATATATATATATATATATATATAGAGAGAGAGAGAGAGAGAGAGAGAGAGAGAATTCCTAGTCTCTCTCAACCCAAGAATTTTCAAAATTTCAAATATCAGTATTTAAGAAAAAAACAAATCTCCTAAAAGGAATTTGAATTGTATTTCCAATACAAATTGGAAATGACAAATGCAAAGAGGACAGAAGTTTTCTGTTTTTCCATTCTTTCAGCTTTATCAGCAATCAGGTTTATGGTTGACAATTTCTGAAATAGGGTGTGTATCAGCCAGAATGCTGTCAATCAACTAAAGGGCTCAAAGCAGAGGGAAATCTTGTATGAGAAAATATAAACAGAATATTCTAAAGCATCAAATGCTTTTCCTCTGGCTTCCTATAAATACCCTTATAATTGCAATTACCAAACAAACAAACAAACAAACTTCATAGACATTACCACTCAGAAAGCAAGCTTTAAAGTAATAGTTACTGCTATGCTACAGATTGAATAGATTGAATTGCTTCCTTCCAAAAGATATGTTGAAGTCCTCATCCTTGCAGTGGTGAATGTGATCTTTGCAGAAATAAGATTATTATTACAGATATTATCAGTTAAAGAATTCATACTGTTGTTGTTGTTGTTATGTGCCATCAAGTCAGACCCGACTCATAGAGACCACTCCTTGGGTTTCTGAGGCAGTATCAGTATGGAAGTAGATGGCCTCATCTTCCTTCCCAGGAGTGGCTGGTGGGTTTGAACCGCCTGCCTTCAGGTTAGCAATTAAGTGCCTTAGACACTATGTTACCAGAGCTCCTAAAAAATTCATGTCAGAGTAAGAATAAATAAATAAATAGATAAATAAATAAATAAATAACCCTAGTGGTTGTTGTAGTATTCCATCCCATTCATAGAGATCCCTTGTGTATTATAGTAGAACTGTACTGCATAGACTTCTCAATGGCTAATTTTTTGTAAGTAAATCACCAGCCCTTTTTTCTGAATAGCCTCTGGACAAACTCTAATGACTAACTCTTTGGTTAGCTGCTGGAGTGTTAATGTTGACCATAGAGTGGATGCTAATTCTAATCTCTTCTGAGTGGCATCTTATAAATGAGAAGGACAGACTCAGACACAGTCATACACAGGGGGGAAACAGCATGTAAGGATATCTTTACTAGTAAAGGAACACCAAGAAACACTCAGGGCCACAGAAGCTGAAAGGGACAAAGAAGGATCTTCCCCAAAAACAGAGAGCTTAGCCTGCTGAAGCCTTGAAATCTGATTTCCAGCTGACAGAAATGTGAGAAAATAAATTTCTTTTTTTTAAAACCACACACTTGGTGGTGGTATGCTATGACAATTTGGATACTAAGATAATCATCAAACCAAAACAATAAAACTAAAAATAATAAAACCTTGAAGGCATTCCTTAATAAACAACTAGAATGCAGATGTTTTGCATTTAATTTCCAGCTGTATTAGTAAATAGCTCACTTAATCTTTTTTTTTTTTTTCCATAACTCAAACTCTTATCTACAACACAACAGAGTCAATGAATTTTTTAAATTATATTCCACTAATACCCAAGTTTGTGCTGAATTACTCTGAGTGCCACCTTGGGTACAGGAGGAAATAGATGGAAGGAAATGGATTGAGAGGTTATTCAAAATGCTTTCCAGTTTTATTTGTTTTATATTTTGGCTTCTGCTTATGCTTTTTTTTGAAAGCAAAAATAAAATCAACTAATAACAATGAATTTCAAAATTCATTTCAGGTTTATAATTAAATTATGGTATATAATTTTACTCCTTATAATACATGATATATGGTTTTCTTTGAAGAGGTATGAGATTAGTTATTGGTGGTTATTTTCAATTGATCAGTCAACCACAATAAATATTTCATTCTCTCCATGTTTTCCTATTTCATTGGCTTCAAATATATGGGTCTTCTTTATCATGGACTTTTTAGGATGTATCATGACTTAATAGGGTATCCTTATCAATGGAAAGGTGCCCCAGTTTGAGTCCCACATCTACATTTTACAGTGCTCAATACATGGCCCACAGTTGTTTTGCTGGGGTTGATCCATTAAGATATAAGATGGATAACAGTCATGCATTGCCCACTCAGTACACAAGTCATAAAGCAAATCAAAAGGATCAACTTATACATTCCTAAGCTACAACCTGAACTAAGAATTATGTGGGGGGGAAAAAAGACACTGTGTTCAAAAATATTGTGCTGTCACTTTTGCCTCCCAATTATTACTTATTGTGTCTGTGATATCAGCAAGATCTAATTCCTGCTTTTTATGTGCTAGTGCACCAAGGCAATGTTGTTGTTGTTGTTATTTGCCGTCGAGTCGGCCCCGACTCATAGCGACCCCTCCTTGGGTTTCCGAG
>NW_006921871.1:51324-53589 GCF_000298275.1 Orycteropus afer afer | reverse complement strand
GAAGTAGGATTGCCCAACCTTCCTTCCGAGGAGTGGCTGGTGGGTTTGAACCGCCAGCCTTCTGGTTAGCAGTCAAGTGCCTTAGCCACTATGCACCAAGGCAATAGCAAGTGAAAATTCATTGTTCAATTTCAGAATATTAAAGCTGCTTAGATTAGCAAAAATATTCCTAGATCCATATATCAAGAGAGTTTCAATACCTGAAAGATTTAATAATTCATTTTTCAGGAAGTTTAAACTGACAGAAAAAAATCTGAGGTTGGGGTGGATTGTCATAATGGTCCCATTTTGTCAATCTTCCTGAATCTGTATTTTGACACTGAAGAATACTGAACATACTATGGACTGCCAGAAGAACCAACAAATCTGTCTTGGAAGAAGTACAGCCAGAATGCTCTTTAGAAGTGAAGATGGCTACACTTCCTCCCTTGTACTTTGGTAACGTAATCAGGAAGGAATAGTCCTGGGAGAAGGACATCACACTTGGTAAAGTGGAGTGCCAGTAAAGGAGAAGAAAACCCTCAATAAAATGGATTGACACAGTGGCTGCAGCAATGAATTCAAATATAGCAATAATTGTGAGAATGGTGCAGGGTGGGCAGTGTTTTGTTCTCCTGTTTTGGATGGTCTCTGTGAGGAGAAATTGACTGGGTTACACCTAACAAGAACAGCCACACGTTGTCTTACCACTGAGATCAGCATGCTAGTGCTACCCTTTGAAACTGGCCTTAGTCATGGGATTTGGTTTCTACAATAGTGTGTTACAATGTGCACTTGAACCTCCATCAATACCATGACAGCATGCTGAAACTGATTTGCTAAAGGATAAAAGGGACATGGAACACAGCCAATTCACAACAATTATCCCAACTGAGACCAATTTGAATCAGTCAACAGCTAGTGTACTGCTAACTGTTGTGAGTGAGCCTACAACATAAGAATGATGCTACAATATGTGAATGAGTACTGCCCAAACCAGCAAAACTCACCACCTGATCCCAGCCTAAATTGCCAACTCGCAAACTAGTGGGCTAAATAAACATTGAGTATGCTAAGTTGCTTACTTTGGGGTAATATATAATTGGTGAAAAAAGTCCCGATGTTCATTACAGATATGTATGTAATATGAAATTTATTTTCCTACTCAGTGCATCTATTTATAATAGAGTGTAATTATAATATTTTTTGCAAAATTTAAAGTAAGATTATGATTTAAAAATAAAATCTGTACTTCCTTGATGTAGAATTCTGTACCTAAAAGGATTTATTTTATTGATATCCAGGATAATTTAATTTTTAAAGACAAATAGATATACTACAATGATAACTGAGCAAATTGTCAGGGGACCTGGGATCTAACTCCGTCTTGATGCTAATTATTTCTGTGAGTTAAAAATATATACTCTTCTTCACTGGATATAGATTTTTCATTTGCCAAATGTACATAATAAAACTTATTCTTGATTGTAACTTTACTGAGAGGATCATATAACATGAGGTATGTGATGTGAATTCTCATGAAAGAGGCGTGCTTGGCCTATGCAATTTTGCAAACTTTTCACTAGAGATTTGTCCAAACTTTAGTGTGAGATCATGTCTCTGGATGGACCCCTGACACTCTTCTGAGATCTTACCCAAGACAGTGCAATACTGTCAACTGCAGAATGTATTACTCCCGTAAAGATGGCACATCTACCTGACCCACATCTGTGAGCCCATTGTAAGACCCTATAGTAATTTTCCAGTCTTCCTTCCCCCAAAAGTGTCCAGTTTTCCCTTCTTCTTCCTCCAATTCCTCTTTTCCCTTCCCTTTCTTATCCCTTAAAAAATCCTAGTTATCTTGACATTGTCACTGGATGGTGAAAGTGGTTAAGCACTTGGCTGCTAATTGGAAAAAATATATATATATATATAAAATAAAAAAAAGGTTGTTCATATCTATTCAGATACATGTTAGGAAAAATACTGGTAATCTACTGTGAAAAATTTCACCACTGGAAACCTATGGAACATCAATGTACTCTTATAACCGTTGGGCTCTGTGAGTCAGAATCCACTCTTGGGCAACTGGTTGTTATTGTTTTGTTTCCTTTTGGTGCTAATCAGAGTTGAGACTTGCTTTAATTAAATTTCCTTCTTGCTACAGCAGTTCGAACAAAGTCTATGCTGCCATTTTAGTTATTGTCCAACACATTTCTTTGACAGTGAATATGGTATTTTAAAATACATTGTCCACAGGTAAGCAATTTTCACTTCACATTACAC
>NW_006921871.1:49064-50564 GCF_000298275.1 Orycteropus afer afer | reverse complement strand
AGGCTCTGGGTGATCACATATTTGATAGTTTTCTGACATTTTGTCAGCATGAGGAATAAAAGGAAGCTTGTTGGTTGGTCCCACATACACTAGACAAAGTGGTGAAAGAGCGAGATGAGCTCAGGGCTGCTGAGTTACAGCTTAAATGCCACATAAAAGACCTCACTCTTTCCAGTTGTGCTCTGAAAGAAAGACTTATTTCTTCTTCTAGTAACAGAGTTGATATTGCTGAAAACCAAAGCCAGAGTTTTATTGTAAGGGTGGCTGAATTACAATGCCAATTAAATTACCAACCCAGAATGGTGTCTGAATTTAAAGTGAGGGCACTGATTGGGGAAAAAAAATGGGATCCTGAAATTGGAATGGGGACATATGGGCAGATAGCCAGGAAGATCAGGATATGGGAGATTAGGATATGGAGCCTATAAATTCTGTTGAATCCTACCCATCTGAAGGAATTACTGTAAAACCATTATCTCATCCACTTCACTTTGATGGGATTAACCCAACTGATTCTGCTGGGTCATTGCCTGAGGAAGAGGCCATGGAAGACATTGATGAATGTTCTCAGGAACTGCCCCAATCACCCATTGTTGCTGCTAGACCTATAACTAAAGTGAAGTCCAAGTGAGACCCTAAAGATAAAATACAAAGTGTGACTGAGGAGGTGATATGCCATACCCAAAAAGACCTACTTGATTTTGCTAACATGTACAGACAGAAACCTGGAGAATATGCATGGGGATGGCTACTGAGGGTGTGGGATAATTGTGGAAGGAATGTAATGTTGGATCAGTCTGAGTTAATTGATTTAGGCCCACTAAGTACAGATTCTTCATTCAATGTTTCAGCTTGAGAAGTTAGGAAAGGATCTAATAGTTTATTTTGTTGGCTACTGAAGCATGGATTATGCAGCAGCCTACCTTAAGTCAAGTTGAAGTACCAGACCTGCCTTGATATATAATGTAGAAGAAGGTATCCAGAGGCTTAGGAAAATTGGCCTGCTAGAATGGATTTATCAGATTAGACCCCTAGAGCTAGAAATGGAGAGTCCAGAAGACATACCTTTCACCAGTGGGGTGAAGAATAAATTTGAGAAGGGAGCTCCAGCATCCTTGAAGACTACTGTGATTGCTATTTTATGTAAGCCATATTTGACAGTGGGAGCTGCCCTAATTGAACTAAGACATTTAACTATGATGAGGCTGATTGGACACTGTACTAGTAGGGGCCAAGTGGCAGCAATTAATCGTCAAAGGCAAGGTGGGCATTGTTACCATAATGGACAGCAGAGTTGGAACAGTAATCAAAATAGTCTGCCTTGTGTGGAATTATGGCATTGGCTACTTGCTCATGGTGTTCTTGATAGTGAAATACATGGCAAACCTACTAAGTATTTACTTGATCTGTAGACAAAAGAATTCTAGGTCATGTGAACAGCAGCCTAGATTGAATCGCCAGAATACAGAGTCAAAGCCTTTCAATCAATTCCCAGACTTG
>NW_006921871.1:47755-48484 GCF_000298275.1 Orycteropus afer afer | reverse complement strand
GGGTTTGAACCGCCAGCCTTCTGGTTAGCAGTCAAGTACCTTAGCCACTATGATACCAGAGCTCCCACCTATTTGGCCTGTGCAAAACACAGATGGATCTTAGAGAATGACAGTAGATTATCATAAACTTTATCAGGTGGTGACTCCAATTGCAGCTGCTGTTCCTGATGTGGTTTCATTGCTTGAGCAAATTAGTACATCTCCTGGTACTTGGTAGGCAGCTATTGAATGGCCAATGCCTTTTTCTCAATACCAATTTCAAAGATCCACAACCAGCTAAAGTGCTTGCTGAGGGCAAGGGAAGTACAGAACAGGTGGTGGAAGAAGGTAGTTCTGAGTATCAGCTATGACCACATGACCAGCTGCAGAAACAAGGACTGTGATTGTTATATTTCTTCATTGTATAGGTGCATCAAATATTTTTGTTTCCTTCTGTTATGAACTATGAAATGTAAATAAGGTTAATGTGTTTTGGTTCTACGTGTGTTAGTGAATCATGTTAGGTGCAAATATTACTTTATAATTGTTCTTATTTAGGGGTTATATATGGTTAAGAAGATGTGTACAACTGCCAAGTTGACAATAGGATAGTTGGAGCTGTGTGTCAACTTGGCTGGACCACAATTCTGTGTGGTTTAAACAATTGCAATGTGAGTTGTTCCCATGATGGGATCAAATGTATATGTTTTGAGCAGCCAATCCATTGAAAGTGAGTTTCCCTAGGGGTGT
>NW_006921871.1:43747-47432 GCF_000298275.1 Orycteropus afer afer | reverse complement strand
CCAGTCTAACAGGTTTTATGGTGGACAGGTTTCAGCAGAGCTTTCAGACTAAGACTGACTCAGAAGAAGGAACTGGCTATCTACTTCTCAAAGAATTGCCCAGTTAAAACTTTATGAATAGCAGTGAACACTTTCTGATATACTACTGGAAAACTTTACGAATAGCCCTGAAACATTGTGTGGTATACTGCCAGAAGATGAGCCCCTCAACTTGGAGGCTCTCAAAATACAACTGGGGAAGAGCTGCCACCACAAAGTGTTGTTGTTGTTGTTATGTGCCATCGAGTCAGACCCAACTCATAATGACCCCTCGTTGGGTTTCCGAGGCGTTATCACTATGGAAGTAGATTGCCCAAACTTCCTTCCGAGGAGTGGCTGGTAGGTTTGAACCTCCAGCCTTCTGGTTAGCAGTCAAGTGCCTTAGGTGCTACACTACCAGAGCTCCCATGGATTAATGACATGGATGGAGTAAAGCTTTCAGGCCTTTCATTGGCTTATGGGACATGACTTAAAATGGGAAGAAACAGCTGCAAACATCCATTGATTATTGGAAGTGGAATGTACTAAGTAAGAATCTTGGAAATTGGAAGTTGTTAAAAATGAAATTGGACCCATAAAGATTGATATGCTAGGCATTAGTGAGCTGAAATAGACTGGTCTCAGCCATTTTGAATCAGGCAATCATATGCTCTTCTATAGTGGAAATGACACATTGAAGAGGAATAGCATTGTATTCATTGTCACAAAGAATGTTTCAAGATCTATTCTGCAGTACAATGCTGTCAGTGATAGGATAATATCTATACTCCTCCAAGCAATGCAAGTTAATACTACTATTATTTGAATTTATACCAATAACCAAGGCCAACAATGAAAGAATTGAAGATTTTCACCAACTTCTGTAGTCTGAAATTGTCCAAACATGCAATCAAGATGTATTGCTAATTATTGGTGATTGGAATGTAAAAGTTGAGAACAAAGAAGAACCATCAGTAGTTGGAAAAGATGGCTTTGGTGATTGAAATGACCTCAGAGATGTCATGACAGAATTTTGCAAGACCAACAAGTTATTCATTGCAAATACTTTTTTTTTCTTTTCTTTTTTTTACCTTTCCAGAGAACATACACAGGATCAGATCGACTACATCTGCAGCAAGAAGCAATGGAGAAGCTCAATATCTTCAGCCAAAATAAGGCCAGGAGCTGACTGGAAAAAAAAAAAAAAATCATTAGCTTATATGCCAATCCAAGCTAAAGTTGAAGAAAATTAAAACAAGTCCACAGCAGCCAAAATATTACTTTGATTACATCCCACCTGCATGTAGAGGCCATCTGAAGAGCAGATTTGATGCAATGAACACCAGTGACTGAAAGCAAGATGAGTTATGGGATAGTATCAAGAACATCATGCATGAGGAAAGCAAAAGGTCATTAAAAAGACAGGAAAAGAAGAAAAGACCAAAATGGATGTCAGGAGACTCTGAAACTTGCTCTTGAATGGAGAGTAGCTAAAGCAATTAGAAGAAATGACAAGATAAGAGAGCTGAACAGATTTCAAACAGCAACTCAAGAAGACAAAGTCAATTATTACAATGAAATGTGCAAAGACCTGGAGTTAGAAAACAAAAAGGGAAGAACATGCTCATTTCTCAAGCTGAAGGAATTGAAAAAAATATTCAAGCCCTGAGATGCAATATTTAAGGATTCTATTTGCAAAATATTGAGTGATGCAGGAAGCATCAAAATAAGATGGAAGGAATACACAGAGTCACTGTACAAAAAGCAATTGGTCAATGTTCACATAGTTCAGGAGGTAGAATATGATCAAGAACCAATGGTATTGAAGGAAGAAGTCAAAGCTGCACTGAAGGAATTGGTGAAAAACAAGGATCCAGGAATTGACAGAATACCCACTGAGGTGTTTCAACAAATGGATGATAGGCACTTACTCTTCTATGCCAGGTAATTTGGAAAATAGTTACCTGGCCAACTGACTGGAAGAAATCATATTTGTACCCATTCTAAAGAAAGGTGATCCAAAGGAATGTAGAAATTATTGAACAATATCATTAATATCACTCACAAATAAAATTTTGCTGAAGATAATTCAGGAATGGTTCCAGCAGTGTATTGTCTGAGAACTACCAAAAATTCAAGCTGGATTCAGAAGAGGCCATGCAATGAGGTACATCATTGCTGATATCAGACAGATCTTAGCTGAAAACAAAGAATACCAGAAAAAAAAAATGTTTATTTGTATTGTATTGACTATGCAAAAGCATTCAACTGCTAGGACATAACAAATGATGGACAGCATTGAGAAGAACGGGAATTACAGAATACTTAATTGTTCTCATGAGGAACCTGCACATAAACAAAGAGGCTGTCTTTCAAACTGAACAAGGTGATACTGCATGGTTTAAAATCAGGAAGGGTGTGCATCAGTGTTGTATCTTTTCCCCATGTATATTCATTCTATATGCTGAACAAATAATCTGAAAAGTTGGACTAGCCGAAGAAAAATGTGGCATCAAGATTGCAGTAAGATTCATTAACAACCTGTGATATGCAGATGACACAACCTTGCTTGCTGAAAGTGAGGATGAATTGAAGAACTTGTTGATGAAGATTAAAGACTACAATCTGATGTATGGATTACACCTTAACATAAAGAAAACAAAAATCCTCACAACTGGACCACTAAGCAGCATCATGATAAATGGAGAGAAGATTGAAATTGTCAAAGATTTCATATTACTTGGATCCACAATCAACACCCATGGGAGCAGGATTCAGGAAATCAGACATTGCATAGTATTGAGCAATTCTGCTGCAAAAGATCTCTTTAAGGTGTTGAAGAGCAATGATGTCACTTTGAAAGCTAAGCTGCCCCTAACCCAATTCATGGTATTTGAATTACGGCATGTGCATATGAATCCTGAACAATGAATGAGGAAAACTGAAGAAGAATTGAACAGCACAATTCAGAATTGTGCTGTTACTGAAGAATGCTACAAGTACCATGGATTGCTGGAAGAAGGAACAAATCTGTCCTGGAAAAAGTGCAGCCAGAATACCTTCTTGGAAGCAAGAATGAGCAGATTTTGTCTCACTTTGGTCCTATTGTCAGAGGGACCATTCTCTGGAGAAGGATATCATGATTGGTAAAGTAGAGGGTAAGCAGAAAAGGGTAAGACCTTCAACAAAGTGGATTGACATAGTGGCTGCAATGATGGGATCAATTATAACAAGGATTGTGGATGGCACATGACAGGGCAGTGTTTCATTCTGTTGTACATTAGGTGGGTAGCTCTGGGTCAGAGGTAAATTGATGGCACCTGACAACTCTATCACAACCCCATTTACTTTGCTTTCTCAAATCAAACATATGAAATAAAAACTGAGTAGAGAAGCATAAAAAATGTTTATGAATTTCAGATTACATATTCAAAAGTTCTTGGTACTTTAGGTTTATAGAATATATATTTTAAATCCAAATATTTTTAAAGTAATCTTAATCTTTTCGAGTAGCCACTTTTAAAACCCCAAAGATTAGACATCATCTCACTCTTATAAACAGTGTCTCTCCTTCCTTCTCTCTCTCTCACATACACACACACACACATACAAATGCCAGTTAAGGGATTGTTTACTCTATATCTAAATCTTAAATCTTTGTGATATA
>NW_006921871.1:30880-43456 GCF_000298275.1 Orycteropus afer afer | reverse complement strand
ACTGCCACCAAGTCGATTCCAACTCATAGAGACCACCATTGGATTTCCAAGGCTGTAAATCTTTAAGGAACAAGAATACTTCATCTTTCTTACATTGGATTCAAAGTATTGACCTGTTGGTTAGCAGTCTAATGCTTTAACCACTACACCATCAGAACTCCTTAGTGGCAACCATAGAGTTTCATAAATGAAATGATAGTTTTTTCCAAGAACTACTTCAGTTTAGTGAAAAGATAAAAATAGCATCCACTTATGTCAGTGAGATATGGCACTTCAAAGGTTTTTGTTCTTCTTTTATTTTTTATTTGGTTCACACTTAAAACAGTTTATGAGTTGGTCATAACTTTATAGCTACACACTCTCAATATTTCCTGATAAATCTGTGTTCAGCTCAAAGGTAAAAGCAACATAAAATATTTCTCCTACACCTGTGCTCTACAAAATGAACAGACTTGTAATTTTGAAACTGTGATAGTTTCTTCCATAATGCTGCAGGTAACTATGTATGTAGTAGGTTTATCTCAAATTTTAATAAAAATATGTTCTCTTTAGAACACAAATTTCTCATGATGGTTCATAGATTATCATATATTCTAACTCAATAATTGTTTTGGGAGATGTATATGAGAATGTTTCCTCTTGCAAATAAATAATACTTTCCTTTCAAAGAATAGAGAGATTGTATTAATATGGAAAAATCTATCCAAAGAAATAAGAAACTTTTTCAGATAAGTGCAACATTTTCTTTCATCCAAGAAACAGTTGCAGAACTTAAGATTATTATTAATAATAAAATACAATATGTTGCTTCTCTATCTCTTTCTCTTCAAATATCTATCTCCATCTCTATTGATCTAGGGAGCTCTGGTGGCATGGTGCCTAAGGCACTTGACTGCTAACCAGAAGGCTGGAGGTTCAAACTCACCAGCCACTCCTCAGAAGGAAGACTGGGCAATATACTTCCATAGAGATACCACCTTGGAAACCCAAGGATGGGTCACTATGGGTCAAATTGATCAATGGCAGTAAGTTCTATTGATTTATGCAGACATTCAGCCTTTCATTTATAATTTAAGCTACTAAATAAATTATAATGTTCATGGGAAAGCAATCTCCTAAATTCTTAATAAGGGACAGTGAGAATAGTAATCATATTTCCCATATGTTACAGATTGAATATGTCCCCCTGAAATGTGTTGTAAATCTTAACCTCTATTCTTGTGGTTAAGGAACTCTGGTGGCGTAGTTGTTAAGGCACTTGGCTGTTAACTAAAAGGTTGGTGGTTTGAACACACCTTTTGAACCTCTGCAGGAGAAAGATGAGGCAGCCTCCTTCCATAAAGATTTACAGTCTTGGAAACCCCACGAATACCACTATGAGTTGGAATCAACTTGATGATAGTAAGTTTTGGTTTAATACTTGTGGTTATAATTACATTTGGGAATGTGTTTCCTCTGCTATGTTAATGAGGTAATATGAGTGTAGGGTGTGCCTTGAAGCAATCTCTTGAGATATGAAAGAGCAGATTGATCAAGTAGCAAGGAATCAGAGATGGAGGAAGATAGATGTCAAGCCTCATGAAGATTGCCAAGCAACAGAAGTTCAAAAGAGGTAAGGACCTTCCTCCAGCAATGAGAAAAGAGAGAAAACATTTCCCTAGAATTTGGACTTCTAACTTTCTAACTGCAAGAAAACAAATTTCTATTGTTTAAAGCTAAACATTTGTGGTATTATTGTTATAGCAGCACAAGATAAAAAGCCACTCCATAGCTATTTTTTTTCCTAAAATATTGCTTTAAATGTCCATTAAGAAAAAATGGTTCAGAAGTATACAGAGCCAAATTCTCTCTGCAATTATTTTCTTCATTCAGTTTAACTAGTTATTGCTTCAATATATTAAATATCTCCCTGGAATCATAAAACATAAAAAGAAATAGTAGAAGTCATGTAACTTGGTCTCAACTAGAAGTTAGACACAGGAACAATCTGACTGTGCTTATGCAAAAACATGATGGTTCTAATTTCACAAAAGAAATAATTTTATATGTTAGATAAAAAGATTAAGGTACAATAATTTTATCTTATTCCAACTTATTACATAAATGATTTAAGACTTTTGTAAAAATATATAACCTATACTAAATGTATTCATACATCATTTTAAAAAAATGTGGTAAAGAAAAGCTAACAGTAATTGAAATATGATAAAACAAAGGCTAGAAAAATATATAGACTTGTTTAAACATATACTCTACCATTCATCTGACAGTGTGTCATACTATGGTGGTTGATGGGATCTGGATTGGGATTGCACTGAATGTACGCATTGCTTTGGATAGTATTAATGTTTTCACAATGTTCAATCTTACTATCCACGAGTATGATATGTTTTTCCATTTACATAGATCTCTTATAGTTTCTTAAAATAGTGTTTTGTACTTTTATTTGTGCAAGTCTTTTGTGTCCCTGGTAAGATTTACTCCCAAGTATTTTATTTTTTTGGTAGCTATTATTGCCTCGGAAGCCCAAGGAAGGGTCGCTATGAGTCGGGTCTGACTTGACAGCACATAACAACAACACATTGTAAATAGTATTGATTTCCTTATTTCCTTTTTAGCAATCTCTTTGTTGGTGTAGAGGAATACAACTGATTTTTGTGTGTTGATCTTGTATCCTGCCACTATGCTAAACCTGTCAATTAGTTCCAAGAGTGTTTTGCTGAGTCTCTTGTGTTTTCTGTTTACTGGATCATATCATCAATAAATAAGGATAGTTTTACTTCTTCCTTACCAATGTGGATGCCTTTGATTTCTCTTGCCATATTGCTCTGGCTAGGACGAGCAATACAATGTTGAATAGAAGTGGTGATAGAAGGCATCCTTGTCTGGTTCCTGTTTGCAAGGGGAATGATTTCAGTCTCTCTCTATTGAGAATCATGTTGGCTGTTGGTTTTGCATATATGTCCTTTATTATGTTGAGGAATATCTCTTCTATTCTTATTTTCCTAAGAGTTTTGTTCAGGAATGGGTGTTGGATTTTATCAAATGTGTTTTCTACATCAATTGATATGATGGTGTGATTCTTTTCCTCAAGATGTAATGTCTAAGGATTCTATGGGTAGAATGTGGAAAGCATATGAATTACCAAAAGAAGATGGAAGG
Source organism: Orycteropus afer afer (assembly GCF_000298275.1). NCBI lineage: Eukaryota > Metazoa > Chordata > Mammalia > Tubulidentata > Orycteropodidae > Orycteropus > Orycteropus afer. The sequence goes on along the minus strand of NW_006921871.1, from coordinate 40,294 downwards.
AATACACGGAGTCATTATCAAAACGAATTGGGTGATGATTAAACATTTTAGGAGGTAGCATATGAACTGATAGAATAGAAAGAAGAAGTCAAAGATTTACTGAAGGCAGTGGTGCAAAGGAACATTCTAGATATTGATGACATACCAACTGAGATATTTCAACAAAATTGTGTAAATTTGGAAGCACTTACTCATTTACACCAAAAAATTTGGAAGCCAGCTATCTGGCCAACTAACTAGAAGAGATATATATTTGTGGCCAGTCCAAAGAAAGGTGATCAACATGATGCAGAAATTATTGAAAAATATCCTTAATATCACATACAAGTAAAATTTTGCTGAAGATAATTAAAAAATGGTTAGAGCAGTACCTTAGCAGAGAACCTTCAGAAATTGAAGCTGAATTATGAAGAGAAGATGGAATGAGGGATATCTTTATCAAGGTCAGATTGATCTTGGCTTAAAGCAGAATGCAAACATATTTACCTGTGTTTTATTGACTACACAAAGGCATTCAACTATATGGATCATAACAAATTGCAGATCAGATTATGAAGAATGGGGATTCCAGAACACATAATGTACTCATGAGGAACCTGTCCATAGACCAAGAAGCAGTCATTCAAACAACAAGGGGATAGCATGTGGTTTAAAATGAAGAAAAGTGTGTGCAAGGGTTGTATCCTTTCATCATACTTATTTAATCTGTATGCTAAGTAAATAACCAGAGAACCAGGACTATATTAAAAATGTGTCAGCAGGATTGCAGGAAGACTCATTGACAACTTGTGATATGCAGATGAAATTCCCTCACTTGCTGAAAGTGAAGAAGACTTTAAGTACTTATCAATGAATATCAAAGACTACAGCCTTCTCTATGGATCACAGGTTAACACAAAAATAACAAAAAATCTTCACAACTAGACCAATAAACAACATCATGATAAACAGAGAAAATATTAAAGTTGTAATGGATTTCTTTTATTGAATGTATAATCAACATCCTTGGAAGTAGCAGTCAAGAAATCAAATGGCATATTACACTGGGAAAATTTACTGCAAATGATCTCTTTAAAGTATTCAAAAGCAAAAAATGTCATTTTGAGACCTAAGGTGCACTTGACCCAAGCCATGATATTTCAATTGCCTCATATGCTTGGGAGCAATGAATAAGGAAAACCTAAGAAGAATTGATACATTTTAATTATGGTGTTGGAAAAGAATATTGAACATACCATAGAGTGCCAGAAGATTGAACAAATTTGTCTATGAAGAATTACAGACAGAATGCTGCTTAGAAGTGAGAATGGAGAAACTTTGTCTCATGAACACTGAGCATGTTTTAAGGAGGGACCAGTCTCTGGTAAGTATATCATTGTTGTTAAAGCAAAGTGTCAATGAAAAAGAGGAAGACACTCAATGTGATGGATTCATAAAGTGGTTGCAAGAGTAGCTTCAAACATAGAAATGATTGTGAGGATAGCACAGGGCCAGGAAATGTTTCATTCAGTTTCACATAAGGTTGCTATGAGTTGCAACTGACGGTATCACATGTAACTACAACAGATGGTTACATTGATATTGAGTCTAATACAGAAGAAAATATATGGTTTGATCATACTCCTGTAACAGAGCTTTCAGACTAAGATGCTAGTAAAATGAGGTACATTTTTACTAGTGGTAAAATGCTTCATGATCTACTTCCAAAATTAGCCAATTAAAACCCTGTAGCATGGTTGGCTATAGTGCTGGGTGATGAGACCTTGAAATTGGAAGGCACTAGGTTGGAAGCTACAACTATGGGCCCAAATATACTAATATCATGTAGATGGTGCAGGACCAGAAAACATTTCTTCTGTTGTATATATGGTGGTGAAGCACTGGAGCAAATTCTATGGTAACAAACAAGTCATATGTCAAAGATGATGAAAATGTCTCATTTATTTACCTAAAATGTTTAAGTTTCTTTATGTCTGAAGCAATACACTTAAGATTTGTATTTATTTTCATATGTATGTTATTCTTCATTTAAAAGCTTATTTACACCAATAAAAAACAAAATAACCAAACAAAATGATTAGTTATAATGTCTGTTGTTGTTGTTCTGTGCCTTCAAGTCACTTCCAACCCATGTACCCTACGTACAACAGAAAAAAAAAAAAAATCACAGTCCAGTGCTGTCTTCACAATCATTATTATTCTTAAGTCCATTATTGTAGCCACTGTGTCAATCCATCTCATTGAGGTTTGTATTTTTCACTAACCCTCTATTTTCCCAACATGATGAGCATTCTAGCCATACTTCTTTCAAGACAGATTTGTTCATTCTACTGGAAGTCCATGAGTGTGCCCCACTAGGGGTGTGGGTCAAGGTCACCCACAAATCAAGGCCCTACAAGGGGACAAGAAACTCCATGCAAAGCACACGGTACATTGGTCAATGATAAACAAGCAGCAGGTAGTAACTCTGGTTAATATAGGGAAAAAAATGCCCACTTCCACTTATAAATCACTTATACAATTTTTGATGGGGAACTTTGGAAGTCCAACATCCTGACATGTAGCCACTTTTGTTTACCATAGACATAAAAACTTCTGCCTCCCCTGGGAGTGCAGAGAATTGAATCAATTCTGCCTCTGCCTAAAATTTACCTTGTAATTCCTTTACTTTAATTCTGGAGGTGCCAATCTCTTTCTTTGGTCTTATGGTTCCCTCCATATTTGGAAACAAATTTCAAGCTACTTATCCACGTCCTGGCAACTAGCAAGTGAGAGTGAGGCATCTTCTGAGAGAAATACTGGATTGGCCAGCAACCTCCATGTTGGGAGGTCTTGTATGCTAATGCATGTGAACCACCACATGAGTACAGGGATGCCAAAATAATGATAAGTGGCAAAGTATGGTTGTGAGAAAACACATGCCTCCATAAGCATAGAAAAGGGGCTAAGGAAGGGCTGGGGTCAGAGGGTATATGATCCTTGGAACAGTTCAGGTAATTAGCCCCTGAAGTATGCATTAAGGTACATGATCCTTGGGGCAGTTCAACTAGTTAGCCCCTGATGTATGCAGTTCCTGCAGGAGGAACTGCAGTTGGAAAGAGATGTTTGATGGTCAAGTGTGTGGCCACAGCTGACATTTGAAATAGTCATGTCACAACTAAGAAGACCAGCTAGAGATGCTGAACTTTAAGTTTGCAAAAATGAAGATAGAGGAGGAGGAGGCTCAGGGAGAACAAGCAGAAAACTAAAACATGGACCCTGTGTGATGGAGGAGCCCAGTCACCTGCCCATGAGCAGGTGCCATTGCAGCTACCTCCCTTCTGTAAGAAGGAGCTTTGGCCAGGTTATGCATTGCCCCAGCACCTTCCTCATTCTCAAGCCATGACAGCAATGAGAATGAGCAGGGTGAGGGAGAGCAATCACCAAGAAGAGACGGCCTGATGGAACAAGTGCCAGGGATGCCACCTTCCTCTTGCCTTCTTTTCTCTCTCCTTCTCCATTCCCCACTCCATCAGAACTCAGAGCAGCAGCACGTCTTTGCCGGTGCTATTGTCAATAAAAGAGCTCAATTACAAGAACGATGGGGCCAGAGAATGAATTCTTTACAACAGGAGATTCCACCTTCCTGTTCCATGACAATGTGGAAATACACCCCCACTGAGTTAATAGAGATATATGAAAAATACCAGCAGAAAAGAAATCATTATAGCTAGGCTGTTAAGGCTGTGGAATATCAAAAGTGATAGCATCTTTTCAAATGAAGTGGAGGCAGAGAAAATGAGCAATATCACTATCCACCTCACCCTGTGGCAGTGTCTACACATGTCTCAGAACAGCTGATGTAGGCAAAACTAAGAAAATTAGTGAGAAGAGCCTTGGAATCAGTGGGAAGAGAGAAACACAAAAGGGTAAGAACCATATAAGATGGCCATCTGAGAGCTCTTTAAGAGTAAATCAAAAGCAGATGTGGGTGGATTTAGTGGCTGCCAGGACAGTAGTAGAAAATATAGCAAGCTTTAGGAGAATCTGGACCTGGAGCAACCATACAACCACTGAGCCCCTTTGCTCTTCACCTCTGAGTGTACTTACCTCTGAGTGGACTCCACAGTCTCTAGGGACTAGGAAGTTAAGGTCATTCCCAGGTCAGGGCCCTGTAGAAAGAATAGAGATCCCATGTAGAGGTCACAATACATTGGTCAAAGACAGACAGGCACCACGTACAAGATCTGATTAAGATAGGAGTTAAATGTACTCTTATTTTTGGAAACCATGGATTTCAGGCCCCTCCTCTTGACAAATGACATTCTAGGGCTGGATACTCTCATGAGACTGATGTCTATGGGAGAATTCCAACTCCAAGTGAGAGGAGTGAAAGCAATCTTGAGGGGGAATATACCATAAAACCGGTAACCCTGTCCCAGCCATGAAAAGTAGTATCAATCGCACAATATAAGTTACTCAGAGGACATAGGAAATTAGTGAAACAATTTTAAAATTGAAAAGAGTAGGTGTCCTCTGGGAGACTCAGAACTTTAACAGCTCTGTGTGGCATGTAAAGAAACAACATAAGTCCTGACATATTACTATGCACTATAAGGAACGTAACCAGTTGATTTCCCCCATACATGAAATCCCTGTTACAAACACTTAGTAGAGATGTGGTATGGTTGCTAGGGACCTAATTCTATTTTCTTTCCCTGCCACTATCTTTTGCTTTCATTACATTGATGACATCCCATTGACTGCTCAAGATGTTTTTCTATTACAGTATTGTCTAGATGCCCTAATCACACACATACAGGGGAAAGAATGGGATATGAATCCCTAAAAGGTGCAAAGGCTTGGAACTTTGGTAAAATTCCTAGGGTCATTGGTTGGGGTAAGACCCATGTCTTTTCTGAAGCCATAATATTAGCCAGTTGCTTAAGGAGCAGGGAAAAATAATGAGCAAGGTCTGGGGAGTGGGGGGGGGACATCCAGCATCAGTACATCCGGGGTTGCCTCTATACTTTGGATGCCAACCTAACCCTTTCTTCTCTTTACCTATGAAAGGACCAAAAAGCAGATGCTTTTGCACAAGGTATAAATGTGAACTCAGAAAAGGGAGCTGCCCACTGGGTCCATCAAAAAATCCAAAATTATAGTGCCCATGTTGTTTGAAAAAGACCCAAGGAGACAAATGTTGGAATGAAGTATGTTTGTTTGGTGGCTAGTGTACAAAATTACTCAATAGTCTCATGCTCATGCCCACGGCATATGCCCCATAATCCTGGAAATAGACATAAGGGAACAACACAGCCAGTGTTCGATTACCAGGCAAGGCTTCCCTGGCAAGTTCGATGAAAGTGTTGCCTGAGGTTTTGAAGTTAATAAATTTGGCTGCCACCGGGGACTTAGCTCATATGTCAGGCTAAGAGCCCCAGATGACCCTCCAACAATGATAAAAATGACAGTACAGGCTCCAGAGGCAGGTCCATCAGGATTGTTGCCAGAATGGAACAAAATAACATGGTCCTCCATACACTCAGTATCTGACCCTGGAAAGTGAAAAAAAAAGTCTGTTGGTGCTTGTTCTAGCTTATCCTACAGGATAAATTAGTGATTTCATCCCTCTAGAGGTGGAGGAATTGACTGATCTAAAGATGGGATCACATCTTTCTACTGCATGGAGAGCCTCAGTAGTCATACTTCACATGAACTGGAATGATGAATAAAGCATGAGGAACAGGAATGGATCTCCTTTTCCAGGATACAGCAAAATGGGTGATTTCAATTACACCCCCTCAAGCAACCTCCCCATGGCAGCACATATGATACACTCAGCCAAGGAAAATGCATAAGGCATTTCCTGTTCTCACCACCTGAGGGGAAGCTAATAGTGTGATCATAATAGAATGGGAAGAGTTACCCTTCTTGGTACCTACTGAACACCTATCTTTCTGACCACAGGTATGCCCTTCTCTGTTTTTTGTTTTGTTTTGTTTTGTTTTGTTTTGTTTTCCCATTGAGGCTGCAAATATCTTCACAGAGTGGGCTCACAGCTTTGCTGAAGTCCACCACAAAAACAGATGCTGAGTCTGAGGACAACAAGCCTTCTTGAATTTTGAAGTCATTTCCTGGAACACAGAGCCTCTGGTTGGATCCAATTTAGTAGCCATGAGATACATAAGGGAGCATATTCATGTCTATGACTAAGGAGGTATAACAAGGGGGTTGCACACCATCAACTTTTTCTGGACACAGGCTGTTGAAGAAACCCTTCTCTTGGTAGGAGACACCAATGTTTCTCAGTTGTGGCCACAAGAGGGTGTTTACCACCTCTGGGATGATTTAGGTTGGTAAGGTGGTGCTGGGGAAACCCACCTGTGTTTTCTTTCAGCCTAGTGGTTTCCCTTGTCTCCCTCCAAATCAGCTTTTGCCACTGGTATGATTACTTGTTAACTGTTTTTATTCCTCAACTTGGCTCTTTAGAAGTAATAGAACAAACTGAAATTTTAAACAATTTACTAAACGGGCATTGAATGATAGCAGACAAAGCTTACAGCTATTAATTAACTGCCCAAACCATCCAGATGAGGAATGTAGTCCTTCAAAATCAAAGGGCTCTAGATATTCTAAGAGCCACTCAAGGTGGGATGGGCCACAGTAAATTGAGTGTTGTATCTATATACCAGATTGTCACTAGAACATTACTGATTTATATTTCTGCATACGGAGAAACAGCTAAAGCCCTAGACATACTTTCGGGCTGGTCGCACTGGTTTTCCTCCATCCACTCTGGGTAGGGAGGCTTTTACTGGGTCTTGATTTTTTCCTGGGTATAAAGTTTCTCTGCTGTGTTGGTCTGTATTTCTGCTGTGGTATGTGCTCTAATTATAGCAACACTTTCTGAGCCTACCTACTTAGTTGTAACATCTCCTCTTGGGGCCCTCATGGACCTTGCAGAAGAGAGTGGGATGTGCCAGATTGTAAGAGCAGGCTTTGAAGAGTGGACTGAAGGGGAAACAAGCTTTGTAAAGCCAAATATTGTCATCTCTACTTTCTGCTAGTTCACTGTCTTTGCTAAATCACTCTTATGCAATTTTTGATAGAGTGACCTTAGAAGTCCAATGACCTGGCATGTAGTCACCTTTGCTCATTATTAAAACCCACTGGGGGTTATAGAGAATTGAAACACCTCTTTCATCAGTCATGTATAGCCTCATATATAAATCTCCCTTGATAAACTCCTTTACCATAATCCTAAAGATGACAGCCTCTTTTGTTAGTCTCATGGCCTCTCCATATTTGAAGATAAATTTCAAGTTACTGGTCTATGCCTTGACAACTGTCTTGTTGAAACAACACAAGGAGACCTATTCTCAGTTTGTAGCAAGAATCACACAGTATATTTAGAACTGTACTAATGCTTTACAATTTTCTCTGTAAATGATATTCATATTTTCCATGGGATTTATTAAGTAATTCATATTTTTCTTATTTCCATAAATAGCATCTTAAATTATGTTAAATTTTTGCTGCCATATAGGTCTGCACTTTTTATTGTTTATTGTTCTTATAGCTATCTAGCCACCTTACAAAACTCTCTTGTTAGTTCTAATAACTTCTAAGAATCTGTTTGTGTATGTACCCTACAGTCCTACATGTAAGTAAAATACATTGAAACACAGTAATATAATAATTTGAATTGTACAAATATGCTATAAAAATACACCTACTTCTCATTTATCAACTCTCTTGCTACCTGATATTCTGTATTTATGACAAGAGTGAAAAATCTACTGTCTACTTTGCACATTAACAATGTAAGTCTGGTAGTAATGAAGATTGAGGTGTGAGGCAAGAGTAACACAGCTGTCATGGTTAAGGTAATAGTTCAACTTGGCTGGGCCATGATTCTCATGGTTTGGCAGCTATGCATTGATGTGATTTCACAGCTATGTAGTGATGAAATTTGACAGTTACGTAATCCTCCCTCTTGTGATCTGATGAGATCATCCTCCATTTTTGTGTAACAACAATTTTAATATAACAACTTTTTCTTTGGAACTTAACCATGTCAAGAAATAAGGAGTGGATATACAGTAAACATCAAGAGAGCATATATAATATGACTAAACTTATGAAGTTTAAAGCATATAAAACAAAGCTATTGGAAAATCTGCATCAAGGATATTAAAAAATATGTATACGTTTAAGTCATTATATTTTGTATTTCTTATATTTTCTGGGTAAGGAGCTCTGGTGGTATAGTGGTTAAAGCATATGGCTACTAATCAAAAGACTGACAGTTCAAACCCACCAGCTGCTCCATGGAAGAAAGATGAAATGATCTCTTTCTGGAAAGATTTACAGCGTTGGAAACCCAATGGGAGTCACTATGAGTTGGAATTGACTCAATGAAAGTGAGTTTGGTTTTGGAGATATTTGATGGATAGAGATAATTATAATAGGCATACTTTTTTTTTCCTTCATGGATTTAATGAAAATATCTCTAATATCATACCACTGGTGTTCATGTTTGCTGCATATGTTGATAGAAACCTCATATAATATTAAGAACATGCCTTCCTATTGCTAGTTCCTTAAATGTTTACAATATCGGTTTATTGAGTTATATTAAAAACTTACTGTTAAGATAATCACATGGCTTATTCTCTGTATTACTGTATTATGTGAATTACATTATTTATTTTATTTATCTCTTTATTTATTTATTTTTTCAAGCCATCATTGCATTCTAAGATAATATCTACTTGGCACTTTTTAATATTATATTTAGGATGATTGTACCAATGTTCCTAAGTGATATGGGCTTGTAATATTCTTACATTTATTTTATTACTTCCTTATTTGGCTTTGCTATTAAGATTATACAAGTCTTTTAAAATGAGTTGTGGAATGTTTCCTCTTTCTTCATTGTGTAGAGAGAAAAGCAGATATGTCTGGAATTATATTGTAGATGAAAGTTTGGCAAATATCACCTGTAGAAGTGAATCATATTAAAGAATGATTTATGATTAGATTTTACCATTTTGTCAATGCATATTAATTCATTTATATTTTTGTCTTTGAGTCAGTTTTGATAGAATTTAATTCAATAATTCCTAAGTTTGAAAATATCAGTTATTTATTTAATCTTAGTTTTCTAGTTTATTTGTATAACATTGTTCATACCATGTTCATTATTTTTAATCTCTAAACTATGTTATACTCTTTATTTCTGTCATAACATTGTATATTTATACTTTCTATTTTTGTTCTTTCTTAATATTAGCAGAGCTGTGTGTATTTTATAATTTTTTTACAAGTAGATAATTATTTGCTATGTTTTTTTCTTAATTTAAACTGAATTAATGATTGTGCTTTACAAATTGCAGTATATTAAATTAGCTAATAGTTGTGAAAAAAAAA
>NW_006921871.1:18196-19204 GCF_000298275.1 Orycteropus afer afer | reverse complement strand
ACGAAAGAGGGGAAGTCCTTCAATGAGATGGATTGACATGGTGGCTGCGATGATGGGCTCAAGTATAGCAGGGATTGTGGGGCTGGCGCGGGATCGGGCAGTGTTTTGTTCTGTTGTGCATGGGGTCGCCATGAGTCAGAAATGACTCAACAGCACTTAACAACAACAACAACAAACTAAAACAAACATTTGACTAACTTATGTTAGATATGAACTTTATACCTATTATGACTTAATGTACAAATTTGACTTAAAGACAATTTTTGAAAGGAACTCATTCATAATCTGGTGACTGCCTGTGTATAATAAGGTATTCTTACAATGTCCAAATCACATTATGTCTTATGTCACAGAATGTGTCATGGTTGTTAAGTGATATGTATTATGACTGTATTATGCCAAATGACTGGATTATCCTATGAGATCATGACCGTCATCTTTTAAACTGAGAAAACTGGTACCATGAGGTATTTGTTCATGTCTAATTAGTATTATAAGCTTGTCTAAGTAATATTATTAGCTGTGGTCAGTACATTTTTATGGTTGTAGTTGTTTTTCCAAAATCATGTATGACATAACATTTGCCACTTTAATTTTTTTTTTTTTTATGTACAACTTAATAGACTGAACAACATTATTTACATTAGTCAAGTTGTGAAAATTTCCCTACATTTGGTGGCACCTTTCCCATCACCATAAACAAAACTTCACTGCTTAGAAAATGATTCTCCCCCATAACCCCTAGTAACAATGAATAATCATTGGACTCTACAGCTTTACCTATTTATGCCATTTCATAAAAGTGGAGTCAGACAATATTTGTTGTTTTGTGATGACTTATTTTACTCAGTATAGTATCTTCAAGGTTCATCTTTGTTGCAGCATGTATTGGGACATCAATTTTCTTTATGACTGAGTAATATCCAGTTGTATGTTATCCTGCACTATTTTGCACACTCTTTGAGGTACACGGCAACCTAACTGGTTCTTGGTTTATTAAAACATTCC
>NW_006921871.1:13823-17981 GCF_000298275.1 Orycteropus afer afer | reverse complement strand
GACATTTTCAAATTGTCTAGAAACTTTCAGCGATGAATACTTCATCATACCTTTAGTTCTTCAGTATTCTTTTCAGAAAGGAAAAAAAAAAAAAACCTCTTCCTCCCTTAAATAAATGCATGATGTTAGATTTTCATCTTAAGAAGCTCACAAAAAAATGTACTTTTTAAGAATTTCCAATGTTCATATCAGTTAGAAATTTCAGGCAGATCTGGAAATGTATATTTATACTTATACCACTATAATATTTACATGAAACAGATCATTGCTTTGATAAGATGGGGAAGAAAGTTCACTAAATTTTGGAGAGAATGGAAAGTTTTATTCTAAACAACTACCTTGCTTCTTTCCAATGTCAAGACTTAGCAAAGAAACATGGACCGAATATATAGATGAGCCCTATTTTAGGAAGGCAAATACTTTTTTTGAAAGAATGAATACACTTTAGTCTACTCTTTTACAAAATCCTTGAACATAGACTTCCATACCAGAGTATACAGAAATTAAATCTGAGTGTCATTAAAAATCACACACACATACATGAAGTCATTTTAAATAATCACTCTTTTACATTATGTTTAATATTCTCACATGTCTTTATGCACAGCATCCACAATAATTACAGGTTTAATTTCTCACAACATCAGTCACATTACATTAGCTGAAGAGCTGCTTAAGGATGATGAAAATTTGAAAACATTCATGATATCATCACAGCAGTGGCTAATAGTTTTGATGTTTATGATATGTATAATTACAAAATTCCTGCTGAAATTAGGTGTTGGACAGTGACATTAAATCTATTAGCTATTTAGGGTCATTGGTGCTGAAGGAAACACTAAGACTAAACAAAACCAAATTGAATATTGAGCTTCCATTCTCCCACTCTGTCAAAAAATTAGCAGTCTTCATGAATTTTAGCAAAGAAGGTACAGCATGATCATTAAGTCAAACATCATACATTGACCTATTTTTAAAATGCAAAAAAATTAACAGAATAAGTTATTTATGTCTTTTCTTGTCTATAGGCCCCTGGGTGGCACAGGCAATTTGGTTTGTATTTGACCACTAACCTTAAGGTTGGCAGTTGGAAAGTACTCAGCAGAACTGCAGAAGAAAGGTGTGGCAATCTGCTTCAGTAAAGACTACAGACATGAAAACCCTACGGAGCAGTTCTACTTTGCAAACTACAAGTCATAAGCTATTTGATGGCAACTGTTTTTGGGTTTGTTTGGTTTTTTCTCCTCTCTACTGCTTAAAACTCCAGTTATACTTACTTTGTGGTTAGCCAATAATACACTTGCAAAGCCTCACTTCAAAATAGGACTGTGAATTTCAGTATGACACCTTTTATTTCTTTATACTCCCCCTAGTATGGTTCTGCCTTCTATCTCTTAGACCACTTGTACTGTGGAAACCCTATCATGAGGAATCATATGGAGTGGTCCATGTGCTAAGAAACTGGAGCTTCCAACCAAGTCATGTGAGTGAATTTAGTATAAGATCCTCCAGCCCCAGTCAATCCTCAAGTGATTGAAGCCTTGATTGACACCAGATTACACTTCTGTGAGAGACTCTGAGCCAGAACTTCCCAGCTAATCTGTTTCCAGATTCTTGATTCACAGATACTATGAAAGATAACAATGGAAAAAAAAGAAAGATAACAAATATTTATTATTGTTTTGCAATAATTCTCTACACAGCAATAAATGACTTATATAATTCTACACTTTATTTTGTGCGCAATTAACCTGTTACTAATGAAAATACATTAGATTTTGGCTAGAGATCTACTCAATAATTAACTTGAATTTTATCTCTCTGGTATTAATAAAAGTTGTGGTGAGAGTAATTTAGTTTTTTCATATTCATAGCTTAGCTGGCTAGAAAAAAAGGATCCAGGTAAATAGCAGATAAATGTCACATTCACATGAAAGGGCAATGCATTGTGAAGACTGAAGAACAATGTTTAAAGGCATCTGTGATTTTTCTTACCATTTCAAGACACAAAACTATAAACCCCATGGAGAGAAATATGTATGTAATAGAGTTATCAGACAAATAGACAAAACTGAAACTTTTACTCATCATAAAGACTTTTCCAAATATTTTCAGGTTGTATGTTCAAGGAAAATATTTAAATGATTGGACATTTTATCCAGACATTGGCTAACATGTAACACAGTTATAGCTACCAATTTACTAATGAGTGTATCACCCTAATATAAGGAGATATTGTAGTAGGAGGAATAGGAACTGTGCCCCATCAAAGATATCCACATCTTAATCTTCAGAACCTGAAAATATGTTATCATACATGGCAGTTGTGGTTAAGTTAGGCATATTGAGCTGGGCATATTTTTTTGGAGTATACAAGTGGGACCAGTATAATTGCATTGGTCCTTCAAGACAGGGTCATCAAGGTCAGAGAAGGGGATGTGAGCGCAGAAGCAGAAGGTGTGTTTTGTGTGTGTGTGTGTATGAGAGAGAGAGATTTGAACATACTATGCTAATGGGAGCTCTGGTGGTGTAGTGTCTAAGGTGTTTGATTGCTAATGAGAAAGCTGGCAGTTCAAATCCACCAGCCACTCCTTGGAAGATTGGGCAATCTACTTCCATTGTGAAACTGCCTCAGAAACCCAAGGAGGGGTTGCTATGAGTCAGATCCAACTCGATGGCAGTGCATTCGGTTTTCAGTTTTTGATGCTACTGTCTAGCTTTGAAGACAGAGATAGGGCTCACAAGCTAAGGATTGCAGGCTGTCTCTAGAAGCTGGAAAAGGCAAGGAACAAGTTCTCCTACAGATCTTCCAGAAGTAACATAGTATGTTGACACAGATTTTAGGACTTCTGACCTCCAGAATTATAAAATAACATTTTTTTTTGTTATTTTTAGTAACTAAATTTTTGATAATTTGTTACCAGCCATGATGGGAAACAAAAACAGAGATAAATCACTATTGATTTATCAGTATATAGGGATTTGAGAATAAATTATAAACATATTTAGAGAAGTGGCATGCTATGAATTTCAAAGTTCATATAGTAACTGAAGCAGACTATAAGATTTAATGTAGGTTCCAGGAAGGAGGTCACAAACCTTATACTTTGTACCATCATATCCACTGCTCAGGAGCTCTGATGGTGCTATGGTTAAAGCATTGGGCTGGTAACCAAAAGGTTAGCAGTTTGAAACTAATAGCCGCTCTGTGAGAGAAAGCTGAGGAAGTTTACTTCCAAAAAGATTTGTAGACTTGAAAACTCTATAGGGCAATTTTACTCTAGTTTATAGGGTTTCTTGTGAGTTAGAATCAACTTGATGGCAGTGAGTTTGATTTTATTTTTATCCACTGGACAATGTACAGGAAATAATACATATAAATTTAAAAAGAAATATTTTTGTGAAGCCTAAAAGTAGTTATTAAATATATTTACTTAATATATCAAATGTGTCTATGTGAATGATTCACAAATTAATAAAGATTTATTTCATTAGGCCATTAATATATTTTCAATAACCTTAACAGTAATTTCTTAGTAAATACTGAAAAAGTTAGTATAAGAGAGCACTAATGGTATAGTGGGTGAGACATTGACTGCTAACTCGAAAGTCAGTGGTTCAAAGCCACTAGCTAGCTGCTCCACAGGAGCAAGATGAGGCAATCTGCTTCCTTTAAGATTTAGAGCCTTGTAAGCCCAATGGGGTCACTATAAGTCGGAATCAACTCAGTGGCAGTGGATAGGTAATTGCTTCTCTATTTATCAAGGTCCAACACTGATCTATTATAGTATTTATTTTTCTCATTAAACAATATTAATTTACCACACACTGGTCTCTTCTATTCATCATGTTGCTATTCAACAAAATGATCACAACATGTGTGAGTCAATTTAAAGGAACCAAAATATAAAGAAGACCCTGCAACACTGAAGTTAAGAATAACATATCAATAGACTTCTGTATGTACTGGAAAGGTATGAAATAGAAGTATTTACTTCAAAATAATTTTTGCCAACCTAACATAAAGTCAGTTATGCCAAGAGATTTGGAAGACAGCTACCTGACCAACTGACTGGAAGAGATCCATATTTGTGCCCATTCCAAAGAAAGGTGATCCCACAGAATGTAGAAATTATAGAACAATATCATTAATATCAC
>NW_006921871.1:0-11963 GCF_000298275.1 Orycteropus afer afer | reverse complement strand
ACTGATGCCTCGTTTGCAAAATCTCTACTTCTTTTCTCCAGGAGGGATATGCAGCATCCAGTTCATTATTGCTTACACATGTCAAAGAATGAGATTCATAGTTAGGATTATATTATTTATTCAACTAGAGAAGTGGCTTTTTTGAAATTAATCTAGCCATTCCCACCTCTCCCTCCTTTAAAGGCAGAGTGACATTATGAATGCATGGTGTACAGTATTTTCTTATTTTCAATCATATTTATTCAGTAAAACTGAACTTTGCTGGTGGATAATTTATACAACTCTCTTGTTTTGGACATCATCAGGAACAATCAATTGCTGAAAAGGACACCATATTTGGTAAAGTAGGGGGCCAACAAAAATGAAGGAAACCCTCAATGAGATAGCAACAACAATGGATTCAAATGTATCATCGATAGGAAGATGATCCAGGCCCAGGAAATATTATGTTCTGTAATACAACAGGTTGTAACGAGTTGGGGCCAACTGGATGGCAACTAACAGCAATAATAACAATCATTCTAAATAAGAATGCAGTAGCCACACCTCCCATTAAATGGTTCTATTATTATTTCTGCAGTTTTTGCCTCCTTGATGCATCCTGAGAACTTAATCTGCTCGCAGGCCTTTGGTATGAGAAATGTTGATTGCCTGAATTGAAGTCATCACATTCAATCTAACTAAGTCAGTCCAAAATCAGTATTTACAAAGTGTGGGGAAAATTTTTTCCTATTCTTAATGCTTCTGTCATGTGAAGAAAGCTCATTAGAATAAAATACCTAGTTGTCTCTAGAATCTGAAATAAGGAACTGACCATGCATTGCTCCACAACTTTCTTTCTCTTTCCTCTTTGGAATCGAGTCTTCTACAGAGAACACATGTAACTTGGTGGATTAATATGTCTAATTCCAGATTTCAATATAAGAAAATTCACCTGATGAGAAATATAAGCTGCATTGTACAATGTTAGCTTTATGAGGAAATTATCTCTACCTGCTACTTTGCTCTGTATTAGTCCAAAATCAGTAAGGAGAAGGGAGTAATACTTCTTGGATGCTTCAAACCTCAATAGTATTATATTGTTGAGCATCTAGAACATGAATAAACATGTATTAGAAATAGAACTGAATGCTATCCTTTAAAATATTATCACATTTTAACTTCCCATCACAAACTTTGATGAAAGAAAACTACACCAGGGAACTCCCAACATAGAGAATAACACAGAACTACTTCCAATTTTATTGAGAGGAAAAGTAGATCACTTTAAAAGGCATTGTGTATTCACTATTCAGATCTTAGCAAAGGAAGCAGTCCACTAGTTTGTAATGACCTAGTAGTTCAAAGCAGAAGATGGTCACAGAAAATAAGCAAAAAATGGCTTTGGGGCAGGAAGTATGCAAAGAAGAGATTTTGCATGGTCATGGAATGTGGTTTGTGAAGAGGGCTGCGTGGTAAAAAGAACACATCAGTAGAAGAGCTGGAAAAGATTTTCATTTGACCCACTTGACAGAAAGTACTTTCCAATAACCAAAAGCCAAACTCACTACTATAGAGTTGTGCCGACTCATAGCTCCCCTCATGGCATTTCCAAGCTCCTTTTACAGAAGCAGACTGTCTCATACTTTCTTCCCTGGAGTGGCTGGTGGGTTCTAATCACTGACCTTTTGGTTAGTAGCCACATGTGTTAACCACTATACTGCCAGAGCACTTTTCAATAAGGCAGCCTTAAATTCAATATAGGGAGCTCTGGTGGCATAGTGCCTAAGGCATTTGACTGCTAACCAGAAGACTGGTGATTGAAACCCACCAGCCACTCCTCGGAAAGAAAATTGGGCAATCTACTTCTGTAGTGATACTGCCTCGGAACCCCAAGGAGTGGTCACTATGAGTCAGATCCAACTTGATGGTAGTGAGTTAAATACAATATAAGCCTGAAAAACCTAAGGTACACCTTAGACTTTTGTTTTTAAAGATTTTTAATTTATCTAGATGGAAACAATCCTATTATTGAAGCTACTATACCCATAGTGAGCCCCTTTTGGGTTTCTAATCTTTGAGGAAGTAGATTTCCCAGTCTTCCTTCCATGGAGTGACTGGTGGGTTTGAATAACCAATCTTCTGGTTAGCAGTCAAGTGCCTTAGGCACTGTGCCACCATAGTTCCTAATTTATCCAGATGGAAATGTTCCTATTGTTGAAGCTAATATAGTCCTCCATACTCATTCCTAGTAAAATTATCCTCATTCACCTCAGAATATTTTGTTCTCCATGCATGATGAAAGTCTCATTTAGAATGCTGTATCTTTTTTTTCCCTCTATTGCTATGTCTTAGTCTTCTAGGCTTACTTAACAAAATACAACACATTAGGTATATTATAACAACAAAATTTTATGACCTCACAGTCTGGAAGCTAGTAATTCAAATCAGGGTGTCAGTCAATATTAGTCTATTCATTGTAACAGATAGATATACTAATGTAAGGTGTTACCAATAGGGAAAATTCAGTGTGATTGTACTTTGAAATTTTAAAAATTATTATTTCTGGTGTCACTCAAAATTTGTACCAAAAAAATACCTCACTGCTGTCAAGTCAGATCCGACTCATGGTGACCCCTCTTTGGGTTTCTGAGGTGGTGTCACTACAGAAGTAGATCGCCTAATCTTCCTTCTGAAGAGTGGTTGGTGGGTTTTAACCACCAGCTTTCTGGTTAGCCGCCACATGTCTTAGGCTATAGAAGAATTCTGATCAGAAGGGGGAAAATATGAAACAGAATTAAAAACTTGCAATAGAATCCAGACTTCCTAGAGCTGTTGAGGCAGAATAAGCCAATGAAACTATTTCCCTAAACCTTAAACCAAAGTTATACCATGAATCTCCCTTGAACCAAAAATTATCTTATTATCTTATTTTGATTAGTAAAGTATATCTACCTTAACCATTGTGCTCTTTTAAAGAATTACTTATGTGACTTATATCATCAAATTGATGACAGCAACTTGAAAGGTTTGATGGTAAGCTCAGGGAGTAGTGAGTTTAGATAATGAAGATAGAATAATTTGTAGTAGAGTAGATAGAATGGTAACACCGCTTGATGAATGTAATCAATGTCACTGAATTGTACATGTAGAAAATGTTAAAATCAAAACATATATATACGTATATATACATAATATAATTTAATCTTCACACCTATATTTTCATTATAATATAGCATTCCCTTTGATCATATGAAGATAATTTTATAGGAAATATTGTAAATCATATCAAAATTTATAAAATATTTAAAATATTCTACCATAGCACAATAATTTCAATTACAAACATATTTTTTAAAAAAGTAAACTGATCAACTTGGTGAAACATCAGTGATTTCTTGAGTTTATTGTATCTGTTAAGTATATTGTTGTTGATAGGTGCCATCGAGTAGATTCCAAGTCTTGCAACTTTATTCCTAGTAAAATTATCCTCATTCACATCAAAATATTTTGTTCTCCATGCACAATGAAAGTCTCACTTAGAATACCTTATCTTTTTATCTATCTATCTATCTATCTATCTATCTTTTATTTATTTATTTATTTTCCAATGGATAGAAACACTGCTGGGTCCTACACTATCCTCACAATCATTGTTGTGCTCGAGCACTTTGTTGGAGCCACTGTGTCAATCCATCTCATTGAAGGTCTTCCTCTTCTTTGCTGATGCTCTAATTGACCAAGCATGATAGCCTTCTCGAGGGACTGTTCCCTCCTGACAACATGACAAAAGTACTAGAAATGAAGTCTTGTCATCCTCAATTCTAAGGACCTTTATACTAGTACCTCCCATTTAGGTCCACCACTCACTCATCTATCAGACCATTCCTTGCAGAAGGCTATCATGTTCAGTAAAGTGTAGGGTCAGAGAAAAGTGGAAGACCCTCAGCAAGATGGACTGACACAGTGGCTGCAATGCTGGGCTCAAGTATAGAAAGGACTGTGAGGAAGGCACATGATTGGACTGTGTTTTGTTCTGTCATACATAGGGTCACTATGAATCAGAGAGAACTCAACAGCACCGAACAATAACAATAATAACCCATTTAGGTGCTGTAGCATTTTGCCATTTAATTAGTATAGATTTTTTTAAATTAAAGATCAAAGAACCTGACCTTTAGGTTATAGCTATCTTCTTCCTCCAAGAACAGAATGACAGAAGTACAGGAGGCAAAAAAAAAAAAAATACACATCTTAAAAAAAGTCTTCTGTAAACCAGACTCTGCCTTTTACTTTGGAAATGAATGCACATGTTAATGATTGCATTTGAATGAATTTTTTTCTAAATTATTTTTTTTCCTAACATGTACATTTAATATATATATCAGGGGTTCAAATGGGCTTACTTCAAAATCCAAAGGAATCTACTAACCTATGTTATAAAGTCTTGTTTGTGCTCTCTCTATTCCTTTATATAAATTCTGGCTTATAAAGCTTATTCACATAGGATTTGAGTATAATAAAAGCATATTTTTCAGAATAAATAACGGTCAGCCTATTTACAAATACTGATGATTTCAATTTACAATTGATTCTCTTCTATTCTATGAATCTGGCTTTGTGTTTATTAATCTGTCCTGCATCAAAGCATCAGTAAATTTCAAGGAGAATCACTCTTCTTCTGTGTATAATGCATTCAGTTGCAGGAAATAGCTACAGCAAACAGAATGATATTATAAAACAGTGTGGTTATAAACTTGTGCTCCCTTCAGAACTGCATGAAATAAATTGTAAGAAAGTAAAATAGAGATAACTAAACTCTCATTTACTAAATAAAGGCTGAAAAAAACCATTGTTGTCAAGCAACTTTACTATAGAATCCTTTTGTTCTTCTCACACATTCACACACACTATAACCACTCTTTTAATGATAGATAGCATTGAAACAAAATAGGGGAAAATATTCCCTAAAGAATTGAAGTTAGTGTAAAATTTACTTTCCTCTCTCTTCTAAGATAAATAAGTCAAAAATTCATTTCTCGACATTGTACGTTTTAAAGTAATAAAAATATGAATCTGTCAGAATAAATTCTTGATGCTTTAAATCTGTTGAAAAAACAATTTAATCTTTCTGAGGATTCAAAAGAAGAGATTCAGTAGCTTGAATGCAGCTATAGGATTAATATGGCTCTTATTTTGATACAGAAAAGCCTGGCTGGAGTAATTGAGTATTGAAATAGGTTTCCATTATAACTCATCATATATTCATAATGATACTTAATACATAATATTCAACTTTTCTAAATCTATGTACATAAATAAATACCTGTGTTGCCTTCATCCCAATACTGAGAATAAATATTTTATGCTGAGCTCTATAATATAACTTTCTGTGATATTATACAATAAACTTTTTGGAGATGATTTGCAAACAGCTCACCTGGGGGTCTTTTGACAGTCCTTTGGGTCTTTTCTATCTGTATTTTTTAAAGTGCCAGGATAAATTGCTTGTTTTGGGGGACTGAACAACTTAATATTGATGCAATCTAAAATCATACAAGTGAAAATGTTCATCTTTAGTGAAGAAAGTAAATAAAATTAAAATCAAACTTTGGAAATAATTTAATAATTTGACCATAAGTAAATTACATTCACTCTTATTATTTCCTCCTCCTTTATACTCACCATTGTTTTCTTCTGTTCTCCTCTTCTATAGACAAACTAGAAAAATTCTACATTTATGCATATATGCAAAGGGATACATTCATAGGTAAATTTAAGAGGTGCTTAAAGGAGCTCTGGTAGCATAGTGCCTAAGGCACTTGACTGATAACCAGAAGGCTGGCGGTTCAAACCCACCCACCAGCCACTCCTCGGAAGGAAGATGGAGCAATCTACTTCTGTAGTGATACTGCCTCGGAACCCAAGGAGGGGTCGTATGAGTCAGGTCTGACTTGAGGGCACATAACAACAAAAATGTATATAATATATACATGATATATATACATTATGTATACATACACACACATGCACACACACACACATATCACTATCCATATATAGAAACAGTTGTTTAAACAAATTGTTTCACAGGATGGTGGGGTTGTTGTTATTGGGTGTCATCGAGTTGATTATGATTCACAGAGATCCTATATTGTTGTTGTTGTTGTTAGGTGCCGTCGAGTCGTCTTAGACTCATAGCGACCCTATGCGCAGGAGAACTGCTGGGCCTGTGCCAGTCTCATGATCCCTGTTATACCTGACCCCATCATTGCAGCCACTGTGTCAGTACATATCGTTAAGGGCCTTTGCCTTTTTCATTGACCTTCCACTTTACCAAGCATGATATCCTTTCCCAGGGAATGGTTCCTTCTGACAATATGAACAAAGTAGGTGAGATGAAGTCTGGCCATTCTCATTTCCAAGGAGTATTCTGGCTGCACTTCTTCCAGGGCAGATTTGTTAGTCCTTTTAGCAGACCATGGTACTCTTACCATTCTTCTCTAATACAACAACTCAATAGCATCAATTCTTCTTCAGTCTTCCTAATTCATTGTCCAACTCTCAAATGCATTAAGAGGTGATTGAAAATACCATGACTTGGGTTAGACATACTTTAGTCTTCAAAGAGATATCTTTGCTCTTCATCACTTGGAAGAGGTCTTTTGCAGCAGATTTGCCCAATGCAATATGTCATCTGATATCCTGACTGCTACTTCCTAACCGCTCTGCCCCCACCTCTCTGGGGCCCCGGCATTAAAATAAAGCCAGCCCCGAGGCCAAGCCAAGCAGCTCTGAGCCTGCATGCTTAGAGATCCTATAGGACAGAGTAAAACTACATTAGCAGTTTTCCTAAGCTGAAATCTTTACCAGAGTAGATCAGCAGGTCTGGTTGCTTCAAACTGCCAAACTTTCAGTTAGCACCAAAGCACTTAACCATTGTACCACCAGAGGTTCTTCCAAAATCTGTAGAGCAGGCAAGTAGGCTGGAAATTCAGGCAAGAGTTGATGTTGCAGTTTTGAGTGTGAAACTTGTATAGCAGATCAGCAGGCTGGAAAACCTGGCAGTACTTCCGTATCACGGTGTTGAAGCAGAATTCCATATCTTCTTCTCTGCGAAACCTCAATTTTTGTTTTTAAGGCCTTTAACTGATTGGTTGTGGCTCACTCACATCTTATTGTAAATGCGAATCACATCTGCAAAATATCTTTATAGAAACATCTGGACCAGTGTTTGACCAATAAAGTGGAAACCAATCCTATCCGAGTTGACACATAGAATTAAGCATCAAAATCTGTACAATCTTTTGTGCTTCTGGGGCAACTCCGGTGTATTGGTAATGGCTGAAAATGTGCACAGAAGTATGTAGTTGCAGGAATTGAGCTGTTTTTCACCTTTCCAGTAAAAATGATACTCTAGGACACATTTAAAGGAGATGACTGTAACAGGGAAGCATGGCAAACAGTGATTTAATGACCATTACTCAGAAAATTATCTTTATCCTTTTCTTTACCTATGTTGGGGAGCTATATATTTACCTATAGATATATAAATATATATATAGATATATATAGATATAGATATATATTTACCTATAGATATATATAGATATATATAAAGCTATTCTTTTTTTTATGACTGTTCCTTTATTTTGTTTTAAGGGAAATTTCAGCATATGTCTCAAGTCTGTTTTTCATTAACATCAAATATTATGGTTGCTAAATTTATATTATAAACACAAACTTGTAGCTCATTTACTCTAATATAAAAATACCATAAAAATAAAAGTCTCATGGAGGGCTTATATTATTCTCTTACTGCTACCCTAAATACAATTTTTTAAAAATAAACCTACTATTACAGGCTTAGTACAAATATGGTGAAGACTTAAAGACGATATCCCACAGCGGTGAGTGCACTGCAGGCAATCAAGAGGGAGCCAGAGATGTTCTAGACAGGCACATAAAGAGGATCCCTATTTTGCTTTTCTGGTAGTCTGGTAGCGTAGTGCCTAAGGCACTTGACTGCTAACCAGAAGGCTGGTGGTTCAAACCCACCAGCCACTCCTTGGAAGGAAGATAGGGTAATCTACTTCCGTAGTGATACTGCCTCGGAAACCCAAGGAGGGGTCGCTATGAGTCAGGTCCGACTCAATGGAACATAACAACAACAGTTTCCGTGAAGAGGGATATTTTCCCTCAATGGCTTCTAATATCTCCCAACTTTTACTCATTGATCCTATTGATAAATGAGGATAGAAATCTGGACATCCTGGACTCAGCTCCACAGTAGTCTCCCTTCAAGTTGGTTTTCCCTGGTGTTGTTGTTGTTGTTGTTGTTGTTTGCCATCGAGTCGGCCCCAACTCATAGAGACCCCTTCTTGGGTTTCTGAGGCAGTATCACTACAGAGTAGGAATGCCCAACCTTCCTTCCGAGGAGTGGCTGGTGGGTTTGAACCGCCAGCCTTCTGGTTAGCAGTCAAGTGCTTTAGCCACTAGCTACCAGAGCTCCTTCTTTGACTAAATCTGAGGTTCATTGTTGGGAATTTATCTCTCACCTAAACTCATACCCTCTGATTTTAGCTTCATCTGTATTAAAGGTGGTCTTCTGATTTCTCTTCCTTCTTAGTTCCTGAATTATTCAAAACATTGTGAAGATGGATGATTCTTTAGCAGCTGCTTTCGAGGTTACAAAAGCTAGTCAGATACATCAAGAGATGTTGCTGTGAAGGCAACAAAAAAAACAAAAATAAAAACAAACCCCCTGCCATTGAGTTGATTCCTACTCAAACGGGGAAGAGAGGGAAGATCAAAGCAACAGGTTACAGACTCAAGCAAAAATAGTCTGTGGACAAGTGTATCAGGAAGATAAGGGCAGGCATCAGGAATCCAAACCCTCACCATGCACCATGTGGCTCTGGCACAGATCTCTTCTTTGAACACTGGTAAGTTAAGCTCAAGAGAAAGCTTATACAGTGAAGCAGAGGAACAAATGAGACACACAAATAATGGAATTACAATGTGTATTTGGAAATAGTCACAAAAAATTATGGCAATTATCACTAGCATGAAATAATTACTAAATTAAATTTGAGTAGATCATCAGAAAGGTGGAAAACACCAGTAGCATGACTGCCATTTCAGTGATGACTATCACTTCACCAACAAACAGTAATAATTTTTGAGCAGTTAACATGCCAAGAAGTATGCAAAAACTTTAATACATGAATGCATTTAATCCTCACAAACACTTTGTGAAATAAGTACTTTAAATACTTAGCTATTATTGATTGAGGGTTTCTTTGATTATCCCCAAATGAGAACAGAATTAGCTGATGGTGTAGAATGGTATTAAATATACATGTAGAAGGCAAGTAGCCACAATTTTGAAGGTTAAAGAATTACAAGGTTGACTCATAGTTACAGCCCTTTGTAATGCACAAAGACAGAGGCCTTTATGAATCACAGAACCATAATTCTAAGGTAGGAAGAGACCTCTTGTGATCTTCTGACTTACCTTCTGATCTTTAGACATAATCTCCATTTTTCATAGGAAGAATCTGGGGCACTGAGAAGTTAAGTGACTTTTGGGAAATCATACAGTTACAGTGACAAAGAACTGTAAAATTATGCCTTATCAAGTCTTGAAAATCTATTGATAATCTTTTGAATAACAGCTATTTGAAGAGCCAAATTAATATTTCCTAGAATGCTCCACTATTCATAGGCTTTCTTTTCCCCACTGGAGTTCAACCCCTTGGAGCTTGCTGCTTAAAATAACTACTTTCTATCTTATAATCTACACCCACTGTCTTCAGCATGATGATGGCTGGGCTCCATTTGCAGCCCATGTTGCCCTGTGAGGGGCTAACTCCTGCAGCTTTCCTCTGCAAGCTTCTCTGTGAGCTGTAATCCCCATCCACACCATTTTACTTTATGAAAAGACAAGCAGCAAAGAGAGCACAAAAGAAGCCAATTTATCCATTTTTCTATATCTAGAATACATGTGGAGTCAAGATTGGTGGTTTTTCTCGGCTCTCCCTGCTAGGATAATTCGGAGTGATATTGCAACTAAACGTTATGTTTAAACCATGCCAGTCACACTGTGCATTTTAAAGACCACATTACTGAGTGCACTGCCTTTCTAACATAGTTGAGCGTATGAGTAAATTTCAAAGCAGAATAGCTTCCATGAATAGGAAATTATCTCACCCTTAATTTCATATTGCTATTCAAAGGCAGAGAGAGGAGCCCCATTTACTTTACCTTATTTCTATGTTGATATGACTTTCACTGTTGGTGAAGTTTTTCTAATGTTTTGATTTGTTTTAAAAATTGCTTCTTTAGTCTTCTCTTTCTTGTATGTGTAAACATACAAATATTCTCTCTTACTTCCTAAAATGTAAAACCTTGAAACTGTGTTTTTATTTCTCTTCTTTACCTTTAAAATTAAATTTCTTATAAAATCCTGGACAACTTTCTCCTTAAAAAATCTGGATTCGCTCTGTCTTTTTCATTTGTTCAACAAAACTAAAATATTGCTCCATATCTGAATGATCATACGAAGCTTATTGGATCTTTTTTTAAATAATAACTCCTCTTTCTCCCAATCCAACAACAATAACTCTATGTAATAATATCATAATAATCAATCACAGAACAGATATGCAGAATTTACTATTATTTGAATAGTAATGAGTTTTATTTGACTCATTTTCTAAGAATCTGTTGTCTGCTGTTCACTGTACTAAACCCAAATCCATTAACTTATTTAAAGAAACTTTTTTGGGAGTTCCGGCAAAATGGCGGACCAGGCAGAAGGACTGCATAGACCCTCTTCATCAAAGACAAGGGAAACCAATTGACACAGACACAGAAGATAATCTTGACCCTTGAAGGGAAGGATACAGAAGTAGACTAAACCCCAACTAGCAGAAGAATCTGCATGAAAATACCAAAAAAGGAGACATACGGAGCTGCGGTCTGGCAGGGACCTGAATGCCCCTGACGGCACAAACGGCTTGGACATTCCTGAGTGGTGGTAGGACCTAAAAATTAACCTAAAAATCACCCTGCTAGCCAGGGACTGCACAAAAGACTGTGCACGGTGGCTGGGGAACAAACAGAGAAAGTGAAGAGAAAGGTGGGCTGAGCTATGGACTTTTGCCGGTCGGAGGGCGCCACCATTTTGTAGGTTTAAAAAGCGGCTTAACTATTTTGGATATTTAAAGAGACAGCGCTCTCACAGATTTCTGGGGCTTAAGAACAGCCGACTCGACGGCACATAACAACAACAACAACAAGAACACATTTTGCTTTCCAGCAACCCAAGGACACTCGGGGCCTGAAAGACTGAAAAGGTACGACATTTTTCTTGTTACTACACCCTACACCTGCTTGGTAAATGGATGTGTGGCCAGCCCCACTCCCACCTACTTTCTGGGCCCACAGGAATTCCTTCACAGTCTGTATGTTCAGATGGAGCCTGAGTACCCTACTCAGTAATCCACTGATTTTTTCTTTTTCTTTTTTGCTTTCTTTTTCCCAGATTGGTTTGCTTGTATTTGTCTGTTTCAAAACAAATAATATTATTAATACATTTTGTCCTTTTTATTATTCTTAATTTTCCCCTACCAGGTCCTAGTTTTCAGCATTTTTTCTTTTCCCTGTGCCTGGTTGAAATTCTGCACACACACACACACCCAAATTTAAGGTTTTTTTTTTCTTTTTCTTTTTCTTTTTTTCTTCTTCTTTTCTTTTCCCCCTATTGTTTTCTCATGACTAACCATATTCCTTGTTTTTCTTTTTGCATGCTTCCTGTTTTTTTCTTCATTTATTATTCTCCTTCCCTACTTTTTTTTTTTTTTTTCTTCTTAGTGCCCTGTCCCCAGATATTAAAGGTTGGCTTGTTTTTTCTTCTTTTATTCCCTTTTCTGTTTTTTTGGTTACTATTCCTGTGTGATTGATTACATGGGGTGTTTTTC
>NW_006921870.1:4614882-4619534 GCF_000298275.1 Orycteropus afer afer | reverse complement strand
GAGACAAAGTATATGTGAACTGCTGTATGAAAAGTGAATTTGCTCTGTAAATCTTCACCCAAATCAAAATAAAATTTTTTAAAAGAAAAAGAAGATGAAAGGAATACACAAGGGTCATTATATCAAGAGGAATTGGTCAATGTCCAACTATTTCAGGAGATAGCATATGATCAAGAATCAAGGGTATTAAAGGAAGAAGTCTAAGCTGCACTGAAGGAATTGGTGAAAAGCAAGCCTCCAGGACTTGACAGAATACCCACTGAGATGTTTCAACAACCAAATGCAGCACTGGAGGTGCATACTTGTTTATGCCAAGAAATTTGGAAGACAGTTACCTGGCCAACTGACTGGAAGAGATCCATATCTGTGCCCATTCCAAAGAAAAGTGATCCAACTGAATGTGTAAATTATCAAACAATATCATTAATATCATGAGCAAGCAAAATTTTGCTGAAGATTATTCAAAAACTATTGCAGCAGTACATCAACAGAAAATTGTCAAAAATTCAAGCCAGATTCAGAAGAGGACATAGAAGAAGGGATATCATTGCTGATGTCAGATGGGATCTTGGCTGAAAGCAGAAAATGTCAGAAATACATTTACCTGTGTTTTGTTGATTATGCAAAGGCATTTGATTGTGTGGATCATAACAAATTATGTATAACATTGCAAAGAATGGGAATTTCAGAATACTTGATCTCATGAGAAACCTGTACATAGACCAAGAAGCTGTCATTTAAGCAGAACAAGGGGCTATGACATGGTTTCAAATCAGGAAGGTTGTATGTCTGGGTTGTATCTTTCACCATTTTTATTCAATCTGTAGGATAAACAAATAATCTGAGAAGTTGGGCTCTTTGAAGAAGAATGCAGCATCAGGATTGGAGAAAGAACCATTAACAACCTATGATATGCAGATGATACAATCTTGCTTGCTGAAAGTGCTTGAAGCCCTTACTGATGAAGATCAAAGACTAGAATCTTCAGTGTGGATTAGTCCTTACCACAAAGAAAATGAAAATCCTCACAACTGGACCAATAAGCAACATCATGATAAATGGAGAAAAGATTAAATTTCTCAGGGATTTCTTTTTACTTGGATCCACAGTCAATACCCATAGAAGCAAGTCAGGAATTCAAGTGATGTATTACACTGGGTAAATCTACTGCAAAAGACCTCTTTAAAGTGCTTAAGAGCAAAGATGTCACTTTGAAGACTAAGGTAACCTGAACCAACCCATGGGATTTTCAACAGCTTCATATGCACTTGAGAGTTGGACAATGAATAAAGAAGAAGAGTTGATGCCTTTGAATTGTGACGTTGGTGAAGAATACTGAAAATACCATGGACTGCCAGAAGAATGAACAAATCTGTCCTGGAACAAGTGCAGCTGGAATGCTCCTTGGAAGTGAGAATGGCCACACTTTGTCTCACCTACACTGGTCATTTTTTCAGAAGGGACCATTCCCTGGAGAAGGATATCATGCTTGGTAAAGTAGACAGTCAGCAAAACAGGGAAGACCCTCAATGAGACGGTTTGACACAGTGCCTGCAATGATGGGCTCAAGCATAGAGAAGATTGTGAGAATGGTGCAGAACTGGACATTGTTTTGTTCTGTTGTATGTAGGGTCACTATTAGTCAGAGCCAACTCAACAGCACCCAATAACAGCAACTACAATAACAGACTGAAGAGGACAGAGGAAAGGAAATAACACTGCCTGCCTCTTGGAATTCTACAGGTAGGAAACAGGCCAAAGGAGCTATATCTATTGCCTCCAGAAAAGAAAAGGATCATCCCTGGAAGAGTTCAGAGATCAGTAGAACTATTGGAAGGAGCATGGGAAAAAGGATCTTCCAAATTTCAATGTTTGGGCCCATAGTCTTCTGGATCTTAAAGGGTAGGGCCACAGCCTCCTAGGTTTCAGAGTCCAGTCTTTGCCAATTGGTTCCAGAAAGTGGGCTGCCAATAAGGTGTGTTGTCTTATTTATCCAGTGCTGCTGTAACAGAAATACCACAAGTGGATGGCTGTAACAAACATAAATTTATTCTCTCACAGTTTAGGAGGTTAGAAATCTGAGTTCAGAGTGCTAGCTCTAGAAGAAGGCTTTCTTTCTCTGTGTCTCTTGTTCCTAAGAGGATTCCATTGCAGGGGTCCTGGGTCCAAAGGACACACTCCACTCCTGGCTCTTCTTTCTTGGTGGTAGTATGTTCCCCCACTCCTTGCTAGTATCTCTCTCCTTTTATCTCTTGCAAGATAAAAGGTGTTGCTGTCTACACTCCAGGGAAGTTGTCCTTACCTTGGATCAGGGCTGTGATAGGATTAAGAGTGTTGTATTCCACCTTAATCCTTTTAGAACTGATTGGCTTATCATGGCAGATCAAATTATATGGAATACATAACATCACATTACATCATTACATAACTGCCAAACTACTGAAAATCATGGCCTAGCCAAGACACATATTTTTGGAGAACACAACTCAACACATGACAGTGTGCCAGAGGGATAGAACTGTCACCCAAAGCTTAGGAGGTGGGGCTGCCATGCCCAAGGGTCAAGAGAATGGGGTTTACCTCGTTCAAGAGGTTGGGCTTGCCACTCCAATGCAATAGTTTAGGGTTTCCCAAAGCCAAAGAAGCAGAGTTGCAATTCCAGTCGGCCTGGAGGATGAAACTGAAGCCCAGGGCTGAGGAGCCTCTACCCAAAATCCAGAAGGTGTGGCCAATACCCAGTCTGGGAGGCATGGTCATTGTTCCTATAGTCACTGAGAAGAGAGAGTTATTTTCAAGACTTAAAGCCTTGAGAAGTAGTGTTAATTGTTCTGCTGGGTTTTGGACTCGCTTGGTATTTGATTGCCAACCTGAGGGCTTGCAGTTGAAACCCACCAGCCACTGCTTGGAAAGAAGGTTGGGCAATCTACTTCTGTAATGATACCACCTCAGAAACCTAAGGAGGGGTCGCTATAGGTCAGATCCAACTTGAAAGCA
Organism: Orycteropus afer afer; assembly: GCF_000298275.1. Lineage (NCBI taxonomy): Eukaryota > Metazoa > Chordata > Mammalia > Tubulidentata > Orycteropodidae > Orycteropus > Orycteropus afer. Next base: position 4,616,540 of record NW_006921870.1, on the reverse strand, counting down.
GTGAGTTTGGTTTGGTTTTTTGGGGTTTTTTTTTTTTGTGTGTGTGTGTGTGTCCTTAACCCCTTTTTTTTCTCCAATTTCTCCTATTTGCATTGGAAATGTCTACTTTGTGTCTGTTCCACCACTGTACTATGGAAACAGATAACTTGTAATCTAGATTTCACAGATTTACAAATGAAGAGGAATTTTGCCTCAGGATGGAATATACCTAAAGTCTCACTCATATTTGCTTTAGATGATTCAGAAAATGAGATTTTGGACACAGAGTTAATTTAGAACGTTTAGGATGATCTGAAAAAGTGAATGCTTTTGTATGTGACAAGGACATGAAATTTGGGAAGCCAAAGGGTGGAATGTTTTGGGTTGAATTATGTCCCTCCACTATGTTGTTGTTGTTGTTATGTGCCGTCGAGTCAGACCAACTCGTAGTGACCCCTCCTTGGGTTTCTGAGGCAGTATCACTACAGAAGTAGATTGCCCCATCTTCCTTCTGAGGAGTGGCTGGTGGGTTTGAACCACCAGCCTTCTGGTTAGCAGTCAAGTGCCTTAGGCACTATGCTACCAGAGCTCCTGTGCCCCAACTATGTATGTTGAAAATCCTAACTGCTATAGCTATGGTTATAATCCCATTTGGGAATGGATTGTCTTTGTTATGTTAATTACACAGAATTAGTATATGGTGCACCTCCAGTTTATGGCAGCTTATGGCATGCATATATCCCTTCTGAGATATATGAGATTAAAAAAGCAATTGAGGGTTCCAGCAAGATGGCAGACTAGGCAGAATGACTGCACAGACCCTCTTCAACAAAGAAAAGGGAAACCAATTAACACAGACACAAAAGATAATCCTGGACCCCTGAGCCATGAAGGGAAGGATATAGAAGTGGATTAAACCCCAACTAGCAGAAGAATTTGCATGAAAATACCAAAAAAGGAGACATACTGATCTGCAGTCTGGCAGTGATCCTGAAGGCACAAAAAGGTTGGATATTCCTGAGTAGTGGTAGGACTTAAGAATTAACCTAAAAATCAGCCCTGCTAGCCAGGGATGGCACAAAGGACTGCTCTGGTGGCTGGGGAATAAGTGGAGAAGGTGAAGAGAAAGATGGGCTGAGCTGTGGACTTTGGCTGGTCCAGAGGACGCTGCCATTTTGAAGGTTTAAAAGTGGCTTGACTATTTTAGATATTTAAAGAAACAGTGCTCTGGCAGATTCCAGGGGCTTGAGAACATATTCTGCTTTCCAGCAACCCAAGGACACTCCAGACCCACAAGACTGAGAAGTTTTTTGATGGTTATTCAATTGAAATTTGAGTCTAAGTGAGTGGGAGACAACAACACTCCCCATAAGGCACAACTACCCCCACACCTCCTGTGACTTCACTTACTGAGTGAGAGCCACTACCTCTGTCTCCACCAATGGGACAACAATAAAAAAACACCAAGAAGAGACTGATTCACCCTTGGCTGCTCTTCACAGTTAACAGAGATCTAAATGCAACAATGCCACCATGCCTCGGAGACAACAGATCATCACAGTCCACACAAAGAAGCAGGATAAAGTGGTAGAAACAAGGGAGAAGGATACAGACCCAGAACACATCCCTGAGGAAAAAGCAGCATTGGAAATCTCTGATAAGGAATTCAAAAGAATTAT
>NW_006921870.1:4568862-4584269 GCF_000298275.1 Orycteropus afer afer | reverse complement strand
GTCCAATTCTGTATCCTTCCCTTCAAGGCTCAGGGGTCCAAGATTATCTTCTGTGTCTGTGTTAATTGGTTTCCCTTTTCTTTGTTGAAGAGGGTCTTTGCAATCCTTCTGCCTAGTCCACCATCTTGCCGGAAGCCTCACCATACTTATTGAATCTGTATTCTGAGCAAATAATCTGAGAAACTGGACTATATGAAGAACAGAGCATTAGAACTGGAGGAAGACTCATTAACAACCAGTGATATGCAGAAGACACAAACTTGCTTGCAGAAAGCAAAGCAGACTGGAAGTAGTTACTGATGAATTCCAAAGACTACAGCCTTCCAAATGAATTACACCTTAAATAGAGAAAACAAAAGTCCTCACAACTGGACCTATAAGCAACATCATGATAAGCAGAGAAAACATTGAAATTATCAAGATTTCATTTTACATGGATCCACAATCAACACCCATGAAATCAGCAGTCAAGAAATCAATTGATGTGTTGTGTTGGGAAAATCTGCTTAAAAGACCTCTTTAAAGTGTTAAAAAGCAAAATATCAGTAAGGTACGCATGACTCAAACCATGATATTTTCAATTGCTTCGTATGCATGGGAAACCTAGAAATGAATAAAGAAGACCAAAGAATTGATGTATTTGAATTATGGTGTTGACAAAGAATCTTGAATATACTGTGGACTGCAAGAAGAATGAACAGGTCTATCTTGGAAGAGGCACAGCCAAAATATTCCTTAGAAATGAGAATGGCAAAATTTTGTCTGATGTACTTTGGACATGTTACCAGGAGTGACCAATCTCTGGAGAAGAAAATCATCCTTGTTAAATTAGAGGGTTAGTGAAAAAGAAGATCATCAGTAAGATAGATTGACACAGTGGCTGCCACAATGAGTTAGTTGTTAATGAGTTAAAGCAGCAACGATTTGAGGATAGCACAGGAATGGGCAGTGTTTAGTTTTGTTGTACATAGGGCCATTATGAGTCAGTACTGACTGTCTGACTACAACAACAATTTGGATGTGGGTTTTTCTTTGTGAGTAGTTGTCAATTACTAATTCAATCTAATTTGTTGTAAATCTCTTCAGATTATCAATTTCTTCTTGAATGAATTATGTTTGTGTCTTTTTGGAAATTTGTCCATTTTATGTACATTTTTTATTTTTTTGTATGTAATTGCTCATAGTATTCCTTTATTATTATGTTTCCTTCTGTAACATCAGGAGTAATGTCATTCTTTCATTTCTGATTCTAGTCATTTGAGTCTTTTTTCTTTTTCAATATAGCCAAAGGTTTGTTAATTTTGTTTATCTTTTAAAAGAACCAACTTTGGCTTTTGTTGATTCTGTCTGTTGATTGCTATTCTCTATTTCATTGGTTCCTACTCTAATCTTCATTATTTCCTTCCTTTTTCTTGCCTTAGACTTAGTTTTCTATTGTTTTTCTAGTGTGTTAAGGTGGAAGATTAGTTTATTGTTATGAGATCTTCCTTTTTTTCTCTTAATATAAGTATTTATAGCTATAAAATTTTCTCTAAGCACTGTTCATCTGTGTCCCAAAGTTTTGAAATTTTGTGTTTTTATTTTTATTCATCTTGAAGTATTTTCTGACTTCCTTTTTGTTTTCTTCTTTGACCCGTTAGTTATTTAAGATAGTATTGTTTAATTTCCTCCTATTTATGAGTTTCCCAAATTACTTCTATTATTGATTTCTAATTTCATTCCATTGTGGTCAGGGGACTATTGATATCCTTTTAAATTTATTGAAGTTTGTTTTATGGCCTCACATATGGTCTATCCTGAAGAATGTTCCATCTGCACCTGAAAATAAAGTATATTCTGTTGTCATTGGATGGAGTGTTCTATATATATATATCTGTTATGTCTAGTTAGTTTATAGTGTTGTTCAGGTCCTGTATTTCTTTGTTGATCTTCCACATACTTGTTCTATCCATTATTGAAAGTAGGGTATTGAAGTCTTCAGCTATTGTATTGTCTACTTCTCCCTTCATGTCTGTGTTTTCGCTTCACATATTTTAATGCTCTTTCTTTTAGGTTCATATGTGTTTAGAGTTGTAATATCTTCCTGACAAATTAACCCTTTTACCATTATAAAATGTCCCTCTACCTCTAGTAGCATTTTGAAGTCTATTCTGTCCAATATTAGTATAGCCACTTCAACTTTCTTGTGGTTGCTGTTTGCATACCATATCTTTTTTCCATACATTTGTTTTAAATCTATTTATATCTTTGATTCTAAAGTGTGTCTCCTATAAACAGTATATAGCAGATCTTGTTTTTCTGCCCAGTCTCACAATCTCTGACTTTTATTGGATTGTTTAATCCATTCACATTTAATGTTATTATTAATATAGTTGGATTTATATTTGCTATTTTACTCTTTGTTTTTTTGTGTCTCATGTTTTTTTTTTGTTTCTCTATTGCTCTTTTTCTCTTTTCTTTGCATTGAATGGATATTTTCTAATGCAGCATTTAAATTTCTTTGATGATTTTTTACTATATTTTTTAGTTATTTCTTTAATGATTGCTCTAGGGCTTACCATCATCTTCAGATTTATATTAACATAATTCCAGTTACGTATAGAATCATTTTTACCATATTTCCTACATAGCTTGATTCCATTTTCACCACTTTTGTGGTATTATTGCTACATATATTACATGTAAAATGTTACAAACCCAGGGATACATCATTATAATTATTATTTTACACCATGTCCTGTTTCTTCAGGAAGATTTAAGAAGAAATGAAAACAAGTATATATTTATAGCTTTTATTATACTAATCTTCTTATTTATTATTTCTGAAACTATGCATTTGTTCATGTGGATTTAAGTTACCACTTTGAGTCATTTCCTTAGCCTGAATACTCTTTTGCTCCTACACACCCTTTTTGTCCTATTACTGGCAATTATATTTCTATATGTTGTAGGCTCAATAATACATTACACACATATTGATTTATACAATTGCTTTCTAAATCAGCTAAGAGAAGAAATATACATTTACACTGTCTTTTATAATTACATAATTACCTTCATCAGTGCTCTTTTTTGTGTGTGACTTTCAATTACTGTGTGAAGTCACTTGCTTTCAGTCTGAAGAACTTAAGTTTTACTATTTCTTATAAGGCAGGTCTGCTAGCAACAAATTCTCTCAATTTTTGCAAATGTCTTTATTTTACCATTACTTTTGAAAGGAACTTTTGTTGAATATAGGATTCTTGGTTGACAGTTATTTATTTATTTATTTATTTTCTTTGAGAATTTTGAAAATGTCATCCTTTTGGCCTCTTTTGTTTCTGCTGAGAAGTCACTGCTGATCTTATTGGGGCTCCCTTGTAAGTGATGTCATTTTTCTCTTGCTACTTTCAAATTTTTCTCTTTGTCTTTGTGCTTGAGCATTTTTACTATGAAGTGTCTGTTTTTTGATCACTTTACGTTTATCTTATTTGGAGTTTGTTGAGATTTATGGTTGTAAATTAATATTTTTCAATAAATCAGGAATTTCTCAGTCATTATTTCTTTGAATACTTTTTTCTTTTCCTTTTTTTTTTTTTCCTCCACTCCTTCTGGTACTCCTATTACATACATGTTGATACACAGAATGGTTTCACTGATACTCTGTTCACTGTTCTTTTTTTTCTCTCTATTCTTCAGATTGCATAATCTCTACTTACCTATCTTCAAGTTCACTAGGTTTTTCTTCTGTCAGTTCAAAACTACTGTTGGGGTCCTATAGTCAGTTTTTCATTTCAGTTATTGTATATTTCAACCCCAGAATTTCCACTTGGTTATGTTTTATAATTTCTATCTCTCTTTTGATATTCTCAACTTGTTGCAACATCATCATCATATATTTCTTTACTTCTTTTATAAAATTTCCTTTAGTTCTTTGAACATATTTATAATGGCTACTTTGAAGTTTTGTCTGTTAAATCCAACTTCTGGTTACTCTCACAGGCAGTTTCTGTTGCCTGCTTGTTTTTCTGGTGTATGGCCATAATTTACTGTTTCTTTGCATGTCTCATAATATTTTGTTAGAAACTAGACACTTTAGACAATACTTGTAGAAATTTGGGGGATGTTATTGTTATTTCCTTAATGATTTATGTAGTGACTGGCTGCATTATTTTAATCACTTCTATCCCTTCTTCTTCCAGAGACAGTTATTGCTATTCAAGGGGTTCAGCCTTGGGTATGCACACTGTCACCCTGAGATGACAGTGGTTTTGGTAGGGCTCTCTTTCACTGTCTCTCCCTGACCATACTCAGATATTACGCTCCACTAATTGTCCGTTGATTGTGCTATTGTTTTTAACAGTGCCCTGGGGCATAAATTATTCTACAAGCTGATCCAATCAAATTTGGGCTCTTTTGAAGGGATAATTCCCATGGTCAGTGTTTGTGATTTGTTCTGACCCCAAGAGGGTTCCTCTTAGCTCTGTCTTTCCATTTTTCTCCCCAGCAAACTAGTCTGCATGTGGTTTAGCCTATATACCCAAGAATCTATCCATTTCCTCCAAATCTCCTTTCCTCACAATCTCCATTGTTCCTGAGAGTGTGGAAGGTTGATGTGGCAGGCCAAAGGGGCCTGTGTTAGGCTGGGTTCTCTAGAGAAGCAAAACCAGTAAAGCTTATAAATACATATAGAGAAAGTTATCTTAGGAAAATTCCTCACACACTTATAGAAGCAGGCAAGTCCCAAGTTCCTGGATCAAATGTCAAGCTGAGGCTTTTCCTGACTCACACAGCTGTAGGGGCTAATGAGCTCAAGGTTGGCAGGCAGTATAGCAGCTGTTTGTTGACTCCAATGGATGATGAATCCAAGATCACCAGGCCAAATGGTGGATTGTTTGCTCATGGACAGTAGTGTTCGCTCATGGACAGTAGTATGCAGCGCAACAGGATGCAGATCCACAAAAGAGTCTGTCTTTTTCCCAGGATGTCCAAATATATATTGGAAGCACGCCACACCCTAAGAAAACTCCCTTCAATGGATTGGCTGCTCAAAATATATACATCCAATCTCATCATGGGAATAACCACATCACAACTGTTTAAACCACTCAGAATCATGGTCCAGCCAAGTTGACACACAACCCCAACTATCACAAGGCCCCTCACTGAAAATTGCAGAACTTCAACAGGTTAATAGGAATGATTAGAGTAGACACTAACCATAGTGACTAACTTGCTGTATTTCCCTCCCTTTTGCTTTCTTTTAAGTAAATAGAAGAGTCAACCTCTTTATGGACACTGAGTTCTTTAAGTTTGTTCTTTTCAATTACACATTCTTCTAAGCATAACCCTCTTCCATGACTGGTTTCAGCTGAGAACCATAGCCTAGGAAGCAAGACAACCCTAGGAAGAGGGACTCTGAGTGAAAAGTAACCAAGGAAGAGAACAAAGACATTTCTGGCAGTCTAAGGGAACTTCAGTCCCCTTTCCATCTCCTGCTATACTCATGTTTACTCTTTTGCTCAGGGAGACTTTTTAGAGAAGTGATTCTCTCTGTCTCCTTGGGTATTGATACTCAATAAATCCTTTCACTTTCTCACTTTAACCTGTTGTGATCATTGGCTCTTTGGGACAGGGGTAAATACCTTGTTGCTCCTAGAACAGATTTCTGGCATCTCCAGGTGGGCTTTTCCACCCTGAGACATGGTGGCCCCATCTCCAACTGAGGCATGGGTGGTCTGCTCTAAGTGGTCACTGGGATTTTCTTTTCCCAAGCAGACTGCCTACTGCCTCTGACCACAGGTGGCACCACCAGTCCATTTTGCATAGAAGACAAAAAGCAAAAAGACAATTCCAGGAGCTGACTTTTGGGGAGTCCCCTATCCCTCTTCCTAGGTGCCACAGGACCAGGACAGAGGGGGCAAGAGAAGCTTACTGTTAGTCACAATAGTACCACTTCTTTGTGGGAGGCGGGCAGGCTTGGTTGAAATGGGGGGGGGGGATATCCTGCCTCATATCATTCCTTGGAAGAAGAAGGCTGATTTAGCTTAGGGAGGAACTGTTTCAGGAACAGGGTCTCTGGAGCATCTCCTGCATGACTGTGATGTTGTGTCAGAATAGTTTGTATGTACTGTTTTTGTTGGAATAGTTTGTGCACCCTTTTTTATGTATAAAGTATAAATTGTCCTTTTTTTTTATGTCCTCACTACCTCATGTCCTCACTACCTCTTGATAATTTGGAAGCAAGCATAGCAAGCTCATACTGCTATTTGCTGACCTTGCCAAGCATTACACTTAAAGAACTGTGTTTCATTTGTCATAGGGGCTCTCCTGTGTGGAGAGAGAAATGTTTAAGCTCCTCTAAACCAATGCTTTTTAACAAAACTCTTTGCACCTTTCCCACCCTCTCCTTGGAGGTTCACACTCAGACTCCCCTTTTCTTTTCCTCCTTTATTTTTTCTACAAGAAATTTAAAGGTGACAGTAACCTGAAGCCCCACTGAACTTCCTTCGTGAGAGCAATTCCAGGCATTCTTTAGTGTTAGCCTTCCAAATACAGGTCCTTTCCTTGCCTCAGCCTGAGTCTATAGTTCTGTAAGCTGGGCTGAGTGGAACCTGGACCTAATTTCATGGTTGCATTTTCTTGGCTAGTCAGCCAAGAGTGCCATTTGGTGGCCAGTCAATGCCTGCTAGGGTGGGGGGAATGCTTGCCACGCACCCCCTCCTTCCAGAGATTTCTCCAGAGAACCTTTGACCTGTGACCTGGAGAACTTGGCCTGAATCTAATGATGTCTCCTTGAGAGGTAATGAAGGAACCTTGTTTCAGCCCTACAGCCCTTTCCCATCTCCCTGTATAATCATATTTACCCCTTTGCTCAAGGAGGCAGATGTTTTAGAATAGTAATTCTCTCTGTCTCTTTGGGTATTGATACTCAATAAATCCTTTTGCTTTCCCACTTCAACCTGTTGTGATCCTTGGCTCTTCACAACAGGGATAAACACCTTGTTTTTCCTACAAGAGCACTCTTGAGCACTTGAACTTCTCCATACTTTGTTGCAAATGAAGTCAGATCCTTTGGGGAGAGATTTGGAGCTCTCTGTTCTAATGTCTGCTTCTCATCCCAGGTAAAATCTCTGAGCCACAGCTCTAGTAGTGGGCACAGAGATAATGGCAAGTTTCTCTCTAAGTAACCCTCATTTTAAGAACTGAGTAGTTGGTGGGAGGAAGGTCCAGTAGCTTCAGGTCTTCTTGACTTGCTTTTCCCAGCATAGACCCCCCACACACACAAGCAATTGAGGCCCCAGTATCCTCAGAAGCACCATACCCAAGGTAAAGTCTCTGTCCCATAAATGGGGAATAGACAGAAAAAGAAATTTCAACCTCTTCACTGAACATTCCCAGAACTTAGTCTCACCAACAGGTAACTGGACGCAGAATAAAAATGCTGATGTCCTGTTCCTTTTGGGGAAATAGTCCAACTGGGAGCTGGAAGAGAAAGAGCCCTGTGTTCTTGGCTGTACCAGTCTAGTGTAGAGTTTCCACCTTGGTGAGCTGGAAGATGGAGGAGAGGAAAGGAGCAGTTCTTGGTTCAAAGAACACAGACTCTTACCAAGTTCAGTAGATTTTCTTTAATAGATGTTTCTTCATTTACTGTATGCCCTAGGGCCATTTCCAGGGATTTTTTTTTTGTGTGTGTGTTATTTTTGTTGTATTAAATATTTTCATCAATTTCACTGGGGGGTGAGTCCATGGAGTGCCTCATACTGTCATGCCAGAAGTGGAAGCTTCTGGTTCACTCCTACTTCCAGGAAGTGCCTCTTTGAAGTCTAAACCTTGAGAGTTTATCAGGGTCTTGTCTCATTGACAAAGTCTAATTTTTATCTCACCATCCTCATGAGTTTGTCAAAAGTTCAATTTACTCCTTAGCTTCTTGACTTTTCAGAATCAGTAATTATCTTGAGAGAAAAACAGTACTAAATGCCAGATTTACATCTATGGGTATCCATCTGCTCCCATATCTTAGTATGTCCTTGGGTATGCCCACTATCACCCTGAGATGACAGTGGTTTTGCTAGGGCTCTCTTTGACTGTTTCTGACTGTGTGTGTGTGTGTGTGTGTGTGTGTGGCTTGAATTACTTTATTTTTTTGTTTGGTTACATTTTTATATTTCTTTTTAAATCTGCTGACGGCCTAAAGAAACAGAAGTGGAGTGAGTTGAGCATTTCTTAGCTTTTGAGAGAGTCTGCATTTCATGTCCAAGTATAGTTTTTGTTATTTGTATCTTTATCAAATAGTCAACATCACTTCTTTTGATAGTCTATTAGTTTTCTATCCATTCTTTCTTTCTTTTTGAACATTTTGTTGTGCTTTAAGTGGAAGTTTACAGAGCATATTAGTTTTCCAGTCGATAATTCATGCACAAACTGTTCTATAACATTGGTTCCAATCCCTGTGTGGTAGTTAAGTATGTGTGTCACCTTGGCTGGGTCTGATTGAGTGGCTGGAAAGCTGTATGTAGTATTCCCCAAGATGAGACTGGTAATCAACTCCATAGTGTCATCCACTGTGAGGAGCTAAGTAGCTACCTTAGGGGTGTGGTCTGCTTCTTGTATATAAGGAGAGGCCTTGGGGAATGGTCTCTAGCTTATGGTATGCTTGAACCCTGCATGTAGCCAAGTCATTGTTCAGCAGTCTGCCATGCGCTGCCCATCTTGACTTTTAATGGACTTGAATTAATGGCCTGCTGTGTGGTTTGGTAATATTGGGACTGTACCTTATTACTTGTCAACCTTAGACTTGTCAGCCTCAGCAGCCAGCAGCTGAGTGAAGAAAAGCTTCCAGCTACAGTGGGCCAGGAGCAGGAGCTGAAGCCCAAGGTTGAGGGGCTTTTACCCAGCCCCTAGAGTCTGGCACTTTGGACTCAGACTTAAAGCCTCCAAGTTGTGAGAATAAACTCCTGTTTGTTAAGGTCATCCCATTTGTGGTATATTCCTGTCAGAGCAGCAGCAGGTAACCAAAACACCCTGCAATGTGTCAACACTCTCTCCATTTCTACCCTGAGTTCCCTGTTTGCATTCATCTAGTTTTGCTGTCTCTCGCTGCCTTCTCATCTTTGGTTTGGGGCAAGTGTTGCCCTTTTGGTCTTGCATAGTTAATTGTTCTAAAAAAGCACATTCTTCACAGGTGGAGTTGCTTATTTTATAAATACTGTCTATTATTTAGTTGAGAAGTGACCTCCAGGAGTGTCTTGAATTTCAACTTAGGGGGTTGTCATAGAACAAAAGCCTTGGAGGTTCTTTCACTCTCTTTCAGGCCAGCAAGTCTGGTATTTTTGTTGTTATTACTTATTTAAATCTTGTTCTACATTTTTCCCATTCCAACTGGGGCCTTCTATTGTGGTCCTGGTCAGCATGGATGGTAGTACTAGCTGGGCACCATCTAGATACTCTAGTTTCAGATTAGAGGAGGTTTAGTTCATGTGACCCATTTGTCCTTTGGACGAATTGCTTCTTTGAGTCTTTGGTTTTCTTCATTCTCCTTTGCTCCAGGCAGGAAGAGAAAATAGTTGCTTCTTAGATGACTGCTCAAAGGCTTTTAAGACTGGGACTTATGGTAAGATGGCAGAAAAGACAGACAAACTACACAGACCCTCCTCAACAAAGAAAAGAGAAACCAATTGACACAGATACAAAAGATAATTCTGGAGTCCTGAGCTTTGAAAGGAGGGATACAGAAGTGGATTAAAAACCAACTAGTAGAAGAACCTGAATGAAAAAGTGAGTACAGGGATAAATGGAACTGTGGACTGTCAGCTATCCTAATGACACAGACAGCCTGAGTATTTCCAAGTGGTGTTAGGACCTGAGAATTAACCTAAAAATCAGCCCTGCTTGCCAAGGGCTGCAGGGATGACTGTACTGGTGGCTGATGACTAAAAAGGGAAACAGCAAAGAAGGAGACAAACTGATCTGTGGATTTTCAGCTGTTCAGAGGATGCAGCCATTTTGAATGATTACAACTGGCAGTCATTTTGGATATTTAAAGTGATAGCATTCTTGTTCAGATTCCAGGGACCTTAGAATAGGCTCTGCTTGCCAAGCACACCATGGACATACTGGAGGCTGATCACTGGAAAGGAGACAGGTGCTGAGTGCACAAGTGCTGCCAACTAGTGAATAGAGGATGCTTACTCAGATAACATCCAACCATAAAAAAAAAAGAAAGAAAGAAAATGAAAATCTTGGATGAATCACTCCAACATGCAATCACTAATTAAATAAAACACAAAAATGTTGCAATGTCTCAGAGACAACAGAGCATCCCAGTCCACCCAAGGAAGCAAGATAAAGTAGTAGAAACAAGGGACCAGGATACAGACCCAGAGCACATCCCTGAGGAAGATGTCACATTGGGACTCCCTGGTAAGGAATTCAAAAGATTTATATATAGGTATCTTCAAATGGATTGAGACAAATCAAGGAAAACACTGACAAATTTGAGGAAAACACAGAAAAATCACTACAACAATTTCAGAAGACAATATAAGAATAAAATGGAAAAAAAAAAGCAAAATTATAAATGATACAAAATTTTCAGAAAAGGTAACACATTGAACAGGCAAAAGAGTGTAATTGAATCAATGGAAGACAGAATTAATGAGATTGAAGACAAATACCTCAATATATATTCGGAAAGGAATCAGGAAAAAGATCAAAACAAAATGAAGAAAGCCTAAGGTTTGTGAGGGATACCTTAAAAAAAGAACAACCTATGTGTAATCAGAATTCCAGAACAGGAAGAGACAAATAAAACCACAGAGAAAATTGTTGAAGATTTGTTGGAAGAGAATTTCCCTGATATGGTGAAAGACAAACGTCAAATAGGATAGACCCCAAAAGAAAATCACCAAGACATAGCATCATCAAATTCACCAAAACCAAAGACAAAGAAAGAATCCTGAAAGCAGCATGGGACAAACAAAAAGTTACCTACAAAGGGCAACCAATAAGACTAAGCTCAGATTTCTTGGCAGAAACCATGCAGGAAAAGAATGCAATGGGATGGTATATATGAAACCCTGAAACAAAAAAAATTCCAACCGAGAATTATATACCTAGCAAAATTCTCCCTGCAATATGATCGTGAAATTAGGACATTTCCAGGTAAGTACAAACTAAGGGAATTTGTTAAAACCAGACAAACCTTACAAGAGATGCTAAAGGGAATCCTTTGCACAGAGAACTAACAACAGCAAACAACAATTGACCACTAACACACATGATGACATAACCTAGACACCAACCCAGTTATGGAAGTATCCAAAGTAAATAAGCTTACAAGATTATTTCTAAATGGTGAGGAAGTCAAGACAATTGCAAGATAGAATAGACTGTTCTAAATTTGGGAAGAAAATTATAAATCACAGGGTAACCTCAAAGAAAAATGATCAATGTTCACATCACAAGAAAAATGAAGACAGGCACAATACTTAGCAAATATTAAAACAACAGCAGTGAAGAAAGTGATAACATAATTCATAAGCAAAACGAGTTCAACACAGAAAATTATATGGAACAAAGAAATCAGTAATACCATGAAAAAAAACACATAACAAAATGACAGCAACAAATTCATACTAGTCAATAATTACACTGAATGTAAGTGGATTAAATGTACCACTCAAGAGACAGAGAGTTGCAGATTGGATAAGAAAACATAACCCATCAATATGCTGTCTATAAGAGACACCTTAGAAACAAATATAAAAATGAACTAAAAATCAAAGTTTGGAAAAAGACATATCAAGCAAATGGCAACCATAAAAGAGGAGGAGTGGCAACATGATAGCACTGGGAAATGAGAGGACACCAAACTGTGCACATAAGAGATAGACAACAGATGCTAAAACCAACCAATGTGTCCACAATACCACATTGCCATTAACACCAAACACTAGGCTATACAGATAAACACATAAACACCTGAGATGATCAGACAGGGGTCAGTGAATAGAGGTATACGCTAGACCAAGGATAGACTCAGCTGAGCCTAATCTTGTACAGACACCAGTGATACAAAATACTTGCAGTCCTTACAGAAACAATGGAAGACAGACACAGAGTAATCCCTCACAGACATCCTGACACTATGGGAGAGAGATCCAATAGAGCTACTACCTCAGGACCATAGTACTGGGGTACACCAGACTCAATTGGCATAACAAAATACATGAAAGCATTGCTCCACATCCTACATTAGTGAGTAGAGACTGGGATCTTAAAAGCTTTCAAGCAGCCATCTAAGATGCAGCTAATGGTCTCCTAGCATCAAAAGTGAAGAAGAACACACACACACACACACACACAGGGCATTTAGAAGCAATCAACCCTAGGAAAAAATGGCCCTTGAGACCAGAAGAACTGGATGGTGCCCGGCTACCAATGCCAACCACTCAGGAAAGGATCAAATCTGGAGATCCTGGATAGAGTGGGAGGGAAAATATGGAACAAAATCCAAAAACTCCATAATGACCAGAATTACTGGTCAGATGAAATCTGGTGAGACTCCTAATACTATGGTCCTGTAATACATTCAGTGCCTGGAATAAAACTCACCCCAGGGGCGGGCTGTCAGCCCAATAGTTAACAAGATGTACACACAAACCACTCAACCCAGGATGCCACACCCGCACTCAATGGTAATACATCCCTTGGAGCAATAGACCATGGGACACCAAAGGACCAACATTCAAACTGAGGAAATGCAGGACAAACAGGGGTGCATAATTATGAGGGGTACAGGGGAAGGTTGCAGGGTAGGGAGGGGAGGAGACTGGGTTAGGGTTGGACATGGAGAATGGGGAATGAAACTAAATGTATGCATGATGTTGAATGTAAAACACGCTCTTAAAATAAAAAAACATAATAATAATTTTTTTTTTTTTAAATGAATGGAGAGGTTCAGTTTGGATTAAAGGATATAAACCCCTTTCTGTGTTATCGGAAAATGGAAAGATATGATACAGATCCTTTTACCTTATGGTGTTCCAATCATTAATAACCATCTTACCTGAGATCCACTACTGGTGACGTCCTAAAGCCAAACACAAAATACACTACTCTGCCTCCAAAGCCTTCTTTTAAGTAATTCATCCACAAAGAAAGAAAAATCAGTAAATAAAATACTAAGTACTACTTAAGACAGTGCAATAAAACTAACTTTGTCTCCCACCTAAGACCCTCAATTCTCCTGAGAGAGAATCACCATTACTAGATTATGTATAAATATTATATGCATTTATAAGTATATGTATACACACACACTTTTAAGTGAATGGTATACTAATCACATTTCTCTGTATGTTACTTTACTTATAAAGTACTTGGAGGTTGTCCCAAATAAGAATATAAATATTTATGTTAATTCTTCTTTAAAAAAAAAAGAGCAGGAGTGGCAATATTGATTTCTGATCAAATTGACTTTAAGACAAAAACTACCATACGAGACAAAGAAGGACATTATATAATGATTAAAGGATTGATTGAACAAGAAGACATAACAATAATAAATATCTATGCACCCAGTGAAAGATCCCCAAAATACATAAATCAGACTTTAACAGAATTGAAAAGATAAATAGATGACTCCACAGTCATAGTAGGAGACTTTTACATATGACTTGCAACCAAAGATAAAACAACTAGAAAGAAACTCAATAAAGATGAAGAAAAGCTAAACACAATTTAAAAAAAAAAAAAAAAAACTTGACCTTATGGACATCTACAGAGTACTTGACCCAACAACAGCACAATATACATTCTTTTCCACTGCACATGGAACATTCTCCAGGATAGACCAGATGTTAGACCACAAAGCAAGCCTTAATAAATTTAAAATTATTGAAATACTGCAAAGCATCTTCACAGATCACAATGCCATAAAATTAAAAATCAACAATAGGAAGATCAATGGAAAAAGTGCAAACACATGGAAACTGAATAATTACCCTCCTTGAAAATGACTAGGTAATAGAAGAAATAAAAAATGAAATTAAAAATTCATTTCACCAAATGAGAATGAAACACAACATACCAAAATCTTTGGGACACAGCAAAAGCAGTGATCAAAGGCCAATTTACAGCAATAAATGCACACATCCAAAAAAAAAAGAGCCAAAATTGACACCTTAACCCAATATCTCCAAAAATTAGAAAAAGAGCAGCAAAAAACCCCTATAATTACCAGAAGAAAAGAAATAATAAAGATTCTAGCAGAAATATATGAAACAGAAAATAGAAAGACAATAAAAAAAAAATCAACAAGACTAGAAGTTGTTTTTTTGAAAAGATTAATAAAATTGGCAAACCACTGGCAAATTTAACAAAGGAAAAGAGGGAGACAATACAAATAACACAAATAAGAACCTAAGTGGGTGATGTCACAACAGAACCAACAGAAATTAAATGGATAATACGAGAATACTATGAAGAACTATACTCCAACAAATTTGAAAATCTAGAAGAAATTGATAGGCTTCAAGAAACATACTACTGGGGGGACTTCTGATAAGATGGAGGAATAGGCAGACAAGTGACACAGACCCTCTTCAACAAAGCAAAGAAAAAGCAATTGACAGAGATACAGAAGATAATCCTGGAGCCCTGAGCTTTGAAGGGAACTATACAGAAGTGGATTAGGTACCAACTAGTGGAAAAACCTGAACAAAAACAGTGAGTACAGAGGTGGTTGGAGCTGTGGACTGTCAGCTACTCTGATGGGACCAACAGCCTGCATATTTCCAAGTGGTGTTGGGACCTGAGAATTGACCTAAGGATCAGCCCTAGTCACAAAGGGCTGCAGGGAGGACTGCGCTGATGGCCAATGACTAGGACAGGAAACAGCAAGGAGGGAGACAACCTGAGCTGTGGACTGTCCGCTGTCCAGAGGGTGCAGCCATTTTGATTGTTTACATGTGGCAGTCATTTTGAATATTTAAAGTGACTGAGGGTGCAGTCATTTTGAATGTTTATAAGCAGTGGCCATTTTGGATATTTAAAGTGACTGAGGGAGCTACCATTTTTAATCTTTACAAGTGGCAACCATTTTGGATTTTAAAGTGACAGCATTCTCATTCAGATTCCAGGGACCTAAGAATAGGCTCTGTTTTCTATGGTTGACAGGGACATATGAGAGGCTGACAACAGGAAGGGAGACAGGTGGTGAGTGTATAAGTGCTGTCAACTAGTGAATAGAGGAGCACAGAACAGTGCCCTGCTTGCATAGATAACATACAAAGAAAATGAAAATTGTGGGCAAGTCATCCCAACATACAATCACCAATTAAATATAAACACAAAAATGTCACAATGCCTCAGAGATAACAGAGCATCACAGTCCACACAAAGAAGCAAGATAAAGCAGGAGAAAC
>NW_006921870.1:4565827-4567746 GCF_000298275.1 Orycteropus afer afer | reverse complement strand
ACATTTCCAGGTAAGCAGAAATTAAAGGAATTTGTTAAAACCAGATCAACCTTTCAAGAGATGCTAAAAGGAGCCCTTTGGTCGTCCAGAGAAGCATCAACAGCTGACAACAACTGACCATTAACACACATGATGATATAACTCAGAAATCAACCCAGCTATGGAAGTATCTAAAGTAAATAAGCCTACCAGATTGTGAACAGGGAACCAGAGATATCAATTGACAAATGAAGACAGCTACAAACCAAAAAGAGGGAAAAAACTGTGTCACTACAGAACTTCTAGATGGTAGGGCAGTCAAGACAACTACAAGATAGAATGGACTGTTCTAAACTTGGGAAGAAAACTATAAATCACAGGGTAACCTCAAAGAAAAATGATAAACCTTCACATTAAAATAAAAAAGAGGACCAGCACAAATATTTAGCAAATACTTAAACAACAGCAATAAAGGAAGTGATAACATGATTTGTAAACAAAAGGAGCTCAGCATAGAAAATTATATAGAATGAAGATGTTGACACCATGAAAAAGCACATAACAAACATGACAGCAACAAATTCACATTTGCCAATAATTACATATCTGGCAAGGGGGTTATCTCTAAGATTTATAGAAAACTCCTATGTCTCAACACCAAAGGAATTAACAATCCAATTAAAAAATGGACAGAAGACATGAATAGATACTTCAAGACACTTCACCAAGGAGGATAGTCATGTGACCAGCTAATATATGAAGAGGTGCTTACGATCATTGGCCATCAGAGAGATGCAAATCAAAACAATAATGAGATACCATCTCACCCCAGCACTGATGGGAAGGTTCAATGTAAAATAACAAATAACAAATGTTGGTGGGAATGTGGAGAGATTGGGATTCTCATACATTGCTGGTGGGACTGTGAAGTGATACAACCACTGTGGAAAGCAATTTGGTGATTCCTTAGAAAGCTGGAATTGGAGATACCATTTAACCCAGCAATCCCATTACTAGGTATATATGCTAGAGAGGTGAGAGCCAGGACAGGAACAGATAAATGCACACTCATGTTCATTGTAGCACCATCTACAATAGCAAAAAGATGGAAACAACTTACTTGCCCGTCAACAGACGAGTGGATGACCAAACTATGGTACATACACATAACAGAATGCTATGCAGCACTAAAGAATAATGTAGAGTCTGCAAAACACCACATAATATGAATGAACTGGGAGGATATTATGTTGAGTGAAATAAGTCAATCACGGAAGGACAAATATAGTATTAATTCATTGTTGTGGAGGGTCAAGGAAGGGTTTATATATGCAGGGAAACGTTCTTTGTTGGTTGCCAAGGGTGGGATGGGAGAGGAGGGAACACACTACAAAAAAAAAAAAAATGCATTGACCCATTTCACTTTGGTTCTGTGTATTTCACTGTACATAAATTATATTTCAATAAAATGCATTTAAAAAGAAAGAAACATACTACTTACCTAAACTAACACAGACTGAGGTGGAAAAGTTGAACAGAACCATAACAAAAGAAGAAATTGAACAGGTCATTAAAAAATTAAATAATAAAAAAAGCCATGTCCCAGATTGTTTCACTGGAACTCAGCCAAATGTTCAGAGAAGAACTGACACCAATCCTACTTGAACTATTCCAAAACATACAAAAGGATAGAATCCTCCCAAATTCATTTTATGAAGCAAGCATAATCTTGATGCCAAAACCAAGCAAAGACATCATTAAAAAGGAAAACTACAGACCAATATCCCTCATGAATGTTGTTGTTGTTGTTGTTAAGTGCCGTTGAGTTGTTTCCGACTCATAGTGACCCCATGCACAGCAGAACAAAACACTGCCTGATCCCGCGCCAGCCCCATAATCCCTGCTATACTTGAGCTCATCATTGCAGCCACCGTATCAAT
>NW_006921870.1:4556937-4565213 GCF_000298275.1 Orycteropus afer afer | reverse complement strand
GGATGGTTCAACAATTAGAAAACAATCAACATCATCCACCACATAAATAAAACAAAGGAAAACAACAACATGATCATATCAATCAATGCAGAAAAGGCATTTGATAAAATACAACATCCATTCCTGATAATAACTCTCAGCAAAAAAAGAATAGAAGGGAAATTTCTTAACATAATAAAGGGCATATATGCAAAACCAACCATCAACATTATTCTCAATGGAGAGAGACTGAAACCATTCCCCTTGAGAACAGGAACCAGACAAGGATGCCCTCTATCTCTACTCAACATTGTATTGGAAGTCCTAGCCAGGGCAATAAAGCAAGAAAGGGAAATCAAAGGCATCCAAATTGGTAAGGAAGAAGTAAAGCTGTCCTTATTTGCTGATGATATGATCCAATACATAGAAAACCCAAGAGACTCAGCAAAAAAACTGGAACTAAGGGAGATATTTAGCATAGTGGCAGAATACAAGATCAACAAAAATCCCCTGGATTCTCCTACACCAGCAAAGAGGTTGCTGAAAAGGAAGTAAGGAAATCAATACCATTTACAATAGCTACCAAAAATAAAAAAATACTTGGGAATAAATCTCATTAGGGATACAAAGACCTGTACAAAGAAAACTACAAAGCCCTACTTCAAGAAACTATAAGAATCTACATAAATGGAAGAATATACCATGTTCATGAATAGAAAAATTGAACACTGTGAAAATGTCAATGCTACCTAAAGCAATCTATACATTCAATGCTATCCCTATCCAGATCCCATCAACATTATTTAAGGGTATGGAAAAACCAATCACTAATTCCATATAGAAAGAAAAGAGAGCTCAGATAATCAAAGCACTATCGAAGAAGAATGAAGTAGGAGATCTCACACTCCCAGATCTCAAAACCTACTATACAGCAATGGTAGTCAAAACAGCCTGGTATTGGTACAACGACAGACAGAGAGACCAGTGGAACAGAATTGAGAACACAGAAACAGATCTGTCAAGCTATGGTCAACTGATTTTTGACAAAGGGCTGAAGTCCATTAAATGGGGAAGAGATGGCATCTTTAACAAATGATGCCAGCAAAACTGGATATCCATTTGCAGAAGAATGAAACAAGATCCATGCCTCCCACCATACACAAAAACTGACTCCAAATGGATCAAAAATTAAAATGTGAAACCTAAAACTATAAAGTTCCTCAAGAAAAAACTAGGGGCAAATTTAGGGTCCCTCATTTATGGCATAAACAGACTACCAAGCATAATCCAAAATGCACAAACAGCAGAAGATAAACTAGATGGATGGGACCTTTTAATAATTAAATTTTTATGTGCTTCAGAAGATTTCTCCAAAAGAGGAAAAAGAGAACCTACAGATTGGGGGAAAAAAATAGTCAGCAATGACATATCTGACAAGGGACTTATCTTTAAAATTTATAGAATACTCCAACATCTCAACAACAAGAAGACAAACAACCCAATTTAAAAATGGGCAGGAGACATGAATAGACACTTCACCAAAGAAGATATTCAGGCAGCCAACAAACTCATGAAGAAATGTTCATGATCATTAGCCATTAGAGAGATGCAAATCAAAACAACAATGAGATACTATCTGGCCCCAGCATTAGTAGCAAAGTTCAACAAGACAGAAAATAACAAATGCTTATGAGGATGTGGAGAGATTGGGACTCTCCTACACTGATGGTTGGACTGTCAAATAGTACAACCACTGTGGAAAGCAGTATGGCGATTCCTTAAAAAGTTGGAACTAGAAATATTTGATCCAGCAATCGCATTACTAGGTATATATCCTAAAAAAGTGAGAGCCAGGACAAGAACAGATATATGCACACCCATGTTCATTGCAACATTATTTCCAATACCAAAGAGAAGGAAACAACCTAGGTGCCCATCAACAGAAGAATGGATAACCAAACTATGGTGCATACACACAATGAAATACTATGCAACACTAAAGAATAATGTAGAATCTACAAAACACCACATAACATGAATGAACTTGGAGAACATTATGCTGAGTGAAATAAATCAATCACAGAAAGACAAATATTGTGTTGATTCATTATTGTAAAAAGTCAAGAAAAGGTTTATATATGGAAGAAAACTTTTTTGTTGGTTACTAGGGATGGGAGAGGAGGGGAGGGAACATGGCAAAAATAAATAAATATTTTTTTAAAAAAAAGCTTTTTTAAAAAAAGCTTTTAAGACCCCAGATTCTACCCACCAAACTAGGATATGGAACATCATCTTTATGAACTGTGTTTTGCCAAATGATCTAGATGTCCCCTGAAACTAAGGCCCTTAGCCTTCAAATGCAGTAGGTTCATTTCTGATGTCTAAGTAGTTTCTGTAACTGTGCCCACTATGTGCTACATTATGTGCATGCAACATTTATAAATATGTATGTAGAAATAGAAGCTCTGGTAGCATAGTGCCTAAGGCACTTGACTGCTAACCAGAAGGCTGTCGGTTCAAACCCACCAGCCACTCCTTGGAAGGAAGATTGGGCAATCTTCCTTCTTTCTACTGCCTCCGAAACCCAAAGAGGGGTCGCTGTGAGTCAGGTCCGACTTGATGGCAAACAACAACAACAACATGTAGAAATATTCTCAACCACATCTGTATGTGTCCATGTGTATTCTCCCTTACAACCTCCTTCAACTATTTAGCATAAGTGTCATTTACCTAAGTGTCTACTCACACATTATTTTTTGTTATTACTATTGTTACAGGATTGCGTATGTTATAACATTTACCATACTTGTTCTTATTCTTGCATACCTCTCATTGTCTTCCTTTAGCTTGGTCACATGGTGCTGAATTTCCCCATGTTGTGTACTGCCTTTTCCTTTACTAGAATTAACACTTGTGTACTATCTAGTTAGTGATTCTCCCTTCCTCACTTTCCCATCCCTGGTACCCATCAGAGAATGTTTCTTTCTCTGTATAAACTTGTTCTTGACATC
Organism: Orycteropus afer afer; assembly: GCF_000298275.1. Lineage (NCBI taxonomy): Eukaryota > Metazoa > Chordata > Mammalia > Tubulidentata > Orycteropodidae > Orycteropus > Orycteropus afer. The sequence continues at coordinate 4,562,223 of NW_006921870.1, read as the reverse complement.
TTATAATGGTGATCTCAGGTACTACTTGCCCTGAAATCCTTTGTTTTTGTTGTGGCTCTTCAATACCTACAAAGAGGTAAAAAAAAGAAAAAAAAAATTTTTTTGTCCAGGTTTTCTAATTAATCTCAAGAGGAAAGTTTGGTCCAAAACAAAATATTTGTCATTGATGGGAGTTTGAACTGGAACGGTTAACTGTGAGGATAAAAATGAAGATGTAAGTGGAGAAAACATTTAGAAGGTAGGATCAATAGATCTTCTTGACTGCTCAGAAAGTCATGTGAGGAAGAAGGCCAATACTAGGAAAATGTGTAAGTTTCTGGATCTGATAGCTTCATGTTTGGTCAGGGCCTTCACAGACACAGGGGCCCAGGAAAAGGAGTTGTTGTTGTTGTTATGTGCCGTCAAGTCGGCCCTGACTCATAGCGACGCTTCCTTGGTTTCTGAGGCACTATCGCTACGGAAGTAGATTGCCCAACCTTCCTTCTGAGGAGTGGCTGGTGGGTTTGAACCCACAGCCTTCTGGTTAGCAGTCAAGTGCCTTAGGCACTATGCTACCAGAGCTAGTCATGATGAAAGGAGATAATGAGCTTAACTTTGGATATGAGAAATTTACAAATATTATAATATTTATAAATATTACAAACTTGAGGGGCCCTGGGTTAAGTGCGTGGCTGCTAAGCAAAAGATCACAGGTTTGAAGCCACCAGCTATTCCATAGTCTGCTTCTGTAAAGATTACAGCCTTGGAAACCCTATGCCCCTATGGGGCAGTTCTACACTGTCCTACAGGGTCACTATGAGTCAGAATCAACTGAACAGTAACATGGTTTTGTTTGTTTTGTTTTTTGATGTAACATTCTACTGTCCAAGCAGCAATGAAATATTCAGATCTGAAGTGCAGAAGAGAAGCCTGGTGGGGACAGAGAGATCTTAAAGTTATCAAAAGTGAGGTGAGAACTGCAGTCATGGGAGTGGATGAGATAGTAGTAAGAAGGAAGAGGAACAAGGGCAGATCTTGGAAGATACTGCCTTTCAAGTGGTAGAAGAAGCAATTGGCATCAGAGAAGGAGCATCTGAAAATCAGGAGTTTAGGACAGTAGAAGGGAAACAATAAATCAAAGGAGGAGGGAGGGATCCACACATCGAGTGTTCCAGATGATCCAAACTGCTGAGAAAGGCATTTTCCAGAGAAGTTTCAGTTACAGAGCCAGATTGTCAAGGCTTAGGGAGTGAGCAAGATGTAAAGAAATGGAAGACAGGAGTGTAGACCACTCTTTTCAGAAGTTCTATATCCACTTCTAAGAGGTATTCATAGGAGAACTTTATTCTGCTGACTACCTGCTTTATTTTATTTTATTTTTTAAAATTTTTATTGTGATTTGGGTGAAAGTTTATAGAGCTAATTAATTTTCCATACAGCAGTTCATACACATTTTGTCTCAGGACATTGACTGCAATTCCCCACAATGTAACAGCTCTCTTCCCACTTCCTCCCCATAGTTATGTCTCCCTTCTGTCCTTCCTTCCCATTTACTCCCACCCCCACCCCCCAAAGCTGTAACTATACCTACTTTAGAAAATGTGTGAAACATTCTTGCAGCCTAAACTGGTTACCTGCTTTCCCCTTCCCATTGTCCTATTAATCCTTTAGGAGAATTCCCACCATGATGACCTAATTGTTCAATCCAATAATTCTCATTTTACCTCAATCTACCTGTGCCTCCAACATCACCTGACACCATTAGTCACCCCTCTAATAACACTTGTGGGGGTTTTAAAACATGCATATACACATTGAAGGGTGGGGTCTTTTACCCCTTCTCTTGACTGTAGACAAGTTTTTGACCAGTTCTATCAATAGATCATGATGGAAAAGATCCCATATGACTTTCAAGGCTAGGTTGTCAAAGGTCATGCAGCTCTGCCTTGCTGCCGGAACACTTGCTCCTGTAACCCTGAGCCACCATGTATGAAGTTCAACTATATTGAGAAGTCCAACTATCTCTGCTACACTGGAGTCTGCACATTGGTGTTACTGTAGACAGCATGCCTGATCCTGTCCTTTAGTCCTCCCAGCCCAGGCACAAGACACATGAATTTGAAAAACAAAAAGTCCTTGAAAATGGATTCTCCAGCCCCAGTTGTTCCAGCCCTACAGTTGTCAGTTGAATTACTCCAGCCATTTAAATCATCCCTCTTAAGAGCTCAGATATAAGGAAGTTAAAAAAGAGCCACCTCCACTGTGTCCTTTCTAAATGCATGGCTCACAGAATCTATGAGCATAGTACAATGGTTGTTTTAGGTCACTAATTTTGGTGGTTCATTACATAGCAATAAATAACCAAAACATCATGCTCTTCTTTCTGTGCATTTACTCAGAACTTCCTTCTCTCCTAATCCCAAATTTGACAGCTATACAGAGGCCTTCAGGACCCTTGCTCAGCCTCTTCAAGGAGACCACTTGCTCTCCTTCAGCTTCAGCTTCCACTCTATCTTTGTCAATGACTCCCATAATAGCTATTTGCAGTTTTGGGCTGTCTACTACCCATATTCTGTTCCATCAAGAAAGCAAAAGGGCAGATGGGACACTGACTTTAGCCTGCCCAGTTGCATGCTCTACTTAGAACTCTGAATCCAGAGAAGGGGTGCAAAACCCCAGAGAGAGTTATAGATAAGTTACATCAGCTATGGCACCTATAGCAAAAGATCAGTGGCAAGATGGTAGATATTTGTGTATCAGCATCTTAAGAAGTCTAGTTCTGTAGCCTGGCATGGCCTGCCCTCTGCTCTATAGCCTTCTTTGGCTTCTATTCATGTTCCAAGACTAGTTCTCTATGTGCCCATCAATTCTGAGATAAACAGTGTCCATTTGCTCTTTGTCTTCCAATATCAGATTTTCTCCTCTTCCATGGTGACACTGGACACATGATATTATGGATTTAATTGTGTCACTCCCCCAAATATTTGTTGTAAATCCTAAACTCTGAGCCTATGGTCCCACCACTGATCTGTCAGTTTCTCATACTGTGGTGGCTTGTGTGTTGCTGTGAGGCTGGAGGCTATGCCACCAGTATTTCACATACCAGAAGGGTCACCAATGGTGGATAGGTTTCAATGGAGCTTTCAGACTAAAACAGACTTAGAAGAAGGAAGGGGCCATCCACTTCTCAAAGAATTGGGCAGTGAAAATCTTATGAATAGCAGTGAAACACTGTGCAATATATTACTAGAAAACTTTACAAATAGCCCTGAAACATGTCTGACATAGTGCCAGAAGATTAGCCCCTCGGGTCAGGAGGCACTAAAAATACGAGTGGGGAAGAGCTGCCTCCTCAAAGCAGAATGAATCTTAATGGTGTGGATGAAGTAAAGCTTTTGGGACCTCCATTTGTTGATGGGGCATGACTGAAAATGGGAAGAAACAGCTACAAACATCCATTAATAATCGGAACATGGACTATAAGAAGAATGAATGTAGGAAAATTGGAAGCTGTCAAAAATGAAATGGAACACATAAAGATCAATAGCATTAGTGAGTTGAGATGGACTGGTTTTGGCCATTTTGAATCAACAGTCATATGACCTACTATGCCAGGAATGACAAATTGAAGAGGAATGATGTCACATTCATCATCATAAAGAATGTTTCAAGATCTATCCTAAAGTATAATACTGTCAGTGGTAGGATAATATCCATACCTACAAGGAAGACTGGTTAATAGTACTATTATTCAAATTTACACACCAATCACTAAAGCCAAAGAAAAGAAAATTGAAGATTTTACTAACTTCTGGGGTCTAAAATTGACCAAACATGCAATCAAGATGTATTGATTATTACTGGTAATTGGAATGAGAAAGTTGGAAACAAAGAAGAATCACTGGTAGTTGGAAAATATGACCATGGTGATAGAAATGAACCCAGAGATAGAATTCTGCAAGACCAATGACTTATTCATTGCACATCTCTTTTATTCAACAACATAAATGTTGGCTATACACATGGACTTTGCCAGATGGAATACATAGGAATCAGATTGATTACATCTGTGGAAAGAGACAATAGAGAAACTCAATATCTTCAGCCAAAACAAGGCCAGGAGCTGACTATGAAACAGACCATCAACTGCTCATATGTAAGTTCAAGTTGAATTTGAAGACAATTTTAAAAAGTATTCAAGAGCCAAAATATGAACTTGATTATATCCCACCTGAATTTAGAGACCATCTAAAGAACAGATTTGACTCATTGAACACCAATGACTGAAAATCAGATGAATTGTGGGATGACATCAAGAACATCATACATGAAGAAAGCAAAAGATCATAAAAAGACAGGAAAGAAGAAAAGACCAAAATGGATGTCAGAAGACACTCTGAAACTTGCTCTTGAATGGAGGGAAATTAAAGCATATGGAAGAAATGACAGGCTAAAAGAGCTGAAGGGAAGATTTCAAAGAGCAGCTCGGGAAGACAAAGTCAATTATTATAATGAGATGTGCAAAGACCTGGAGTTAGAAAACCAAAACAGAAGATAACGTTCAGCATTTCTCAAGCTGAAAGAACTGAGGGAAAAAAATCAAGCCTTGAGCTACAATATTGAAAGATTCTATGGGAAAATATTGAATGATGCCAGAAACATCAAAAGAAGATGGAAGGAAAAAAGACTGCTGATGCAGGGTAAGATGGCGGACTAGACAGAAAGACTACACAGACCCTCTTCAACAAAGAAAAGGGAAACCAATTAACACAGACACAGAAGATAATCCTGGACCCCTGAGCCTTGAAAGGAAGGATATAGAAGTGAAATTAACCCCAACTAGAAGAAAAATTTGCATGAAAATACCAAAAAGGGAGACAGATGGAACTGTGGTCTGGCAGTGATCCTGAGTGATCCTGACGGCACAGACAGCTTGGAGATTCCCGAGTGGTGGTAGGACCTAAGAATTAACCTAAAAATCAGCCCTGCCAGCCAGGGACTGCACAGAGGACTGTGCACGGTGGCTGGGGAATAAACGGAGAAGGTGAAGAGAAAGGCAGGCTGAGCTGTGGACTTTTGCTGGTCTGGAGGGTGCCACCATTTTGAATGTTACAAGCGGCTTGACAATTTTCAATATGTAAAGAGACAGCACTCTCCAAGATTCCACGGGCTTAAGAAGAGATTCAGCTTTTCAGCAACCCCAAGGACACTCTGGACCTGCAAGATTGAAAAGGTGCAACATTCCTCTTGTTGCTATTATACCCCACACTCGCTTGGTGAACAGAGGTGTGGCCATCCCCCACTCCC
>NW_006921870.1:4550200-4554067 GCF_000298275.1 Orycteropus afer afer | reverse complement strand
AAATCTTCACCAAATCACAATAAAAAAAAAAAAAAAAGAAGAAGAAGAAGATGGAAGGAATATACAGATTCACTGTATCAAAAAGAACTGATTGATGTTCATCCATTTCAGGAGGTGGTATATGGTCAAGAACCAATGGTATTGAATGAAGAAGTCAAAGCTGCATTGAAGGAATTGGCAAAAAAAACAAGGCTACAGGAATTGATGTGATACCTACTAAGATGTTTCAACAAACAGATACCACGCTGGACACACTTACTCATATATGCCAAGAAATTTGGAGAACAGCTACCTGGTCAACCAACTGGATGAGATCCATATTTGTATCCATTCCAAAGAAAGGTGATCCCACAGAATGTGGAAACTATCAAACAATATCATTAATATCACACACAAGTAAAATTTTCCTAAAGAGAATTCCAAAAATTTTTGCAGCAGTACATTGACAGGGAACTTCCAGAAATGCAAGCTGGATTCAAAAGAGGACGTGGAACGAGGGTTATCATTGCTGATGTCAGATGGATCTTGGCTGAAAGCAAAGAATACTAGAGAGATGTTTACTTGTGTTTAATTGACTAGGCAAAAGCATCCAACTGTGTGGATTGTAACAAATTATGGTAACATTGAGAAGAATGGGAATTCCAGAACACTTAATTGTGCTCATGAAGAACCTGTACATAGACCAGGAGGTTGTCATTAGAACAGAACAAGGAGATACTGCATAGTTTAAAATTAAGAAAGGAGTATGTCAGGGTTGTATTCTTTCACCATGAATATTCAACCTGTATGCTGAGCAAATAATCTGAGAAGTTGGACTATGAGGATAAGAACCCAACATCAGTATTCGAGGAAGACTCATTAACAACCTGTGATACACAGATGACACAACCTTGCCTACTGAAAGTGAAGGTGACTGAAGCACTTACTGATGAAGATTAAAGACTACAGTCTGCAGCATAAACTACACCTCAGCATAAAGAAAACAAATATTCTCACAACTGGACCAATAAGCAGCATCACAATAAATGGAGAAAAGATTGAAGTTGTCAAAGATTTTATATTACTTGCTTCCAAAATCAACACTAATGGAAGCAGTAGTCAAGAAATCAGATGAAGTATTGCACTGGGCAAATCTGCTGCAAAAGACCGCTTTAAAGTGCTGAAGAGCCAAGATGTCTCTTGGAAGACTAAAGTGCGCACTATCTAGGCCATGATGTTCTTAGTCGCCTTGTGCATGTGAAAGCATGTATAAGGAAGACCGAAGAACAGTTGATGCTTTTGATTGGTGCTGTTGATGAAGAATACTGAAAGTACTATGGACTGCCAGAAGAACTAACAGATCTGTCCTGGAAGAACGGCAGCCAGAATGTTTCCTGGAAGCGAGAATGGCCAGACTTTGTCTCATTTATTTTGGTCATGTTGTCAAAAGGGACCATTTCCTGGAGAAGGATATCATGCTTGGTAAAGTGGAGGGTCAGTGAAAAAGGGGAAGGCCCTCAACAAGATGGATTGACACAGTGGCTGCAACAATGGGCTCAGGTATAGCAAAGATTGTGAGGCTAGTGCAGGAGTGGGCAGTGTTTCATTTTGTTGTACATAGGGTCACTATGAATGGGAACTGACTCAATGGCACCTAACAACAGCAACAACTGGTGGATGGCAAAGTGTTGAATTGGAAGAAGCCTGGTTCCTTAATGCTGGAAATCTATAGCAGCCATGGACTGCCCTCCAGTGGACTTCTTGAGTGTAAGCCCATTTTATTTAAGCTAGTGTATTTTGGGATTTTCTAATACTTGCAGCCAAATCTAATTTTAACTAATATTGCATTCAAACAATGACTTTTCTGTTTAAGTCACCCAGAGTCAGTTTCAAATGCTTGCACCCAGTTTCAATTGACTGAACCCTGCTGCTATAACTCCTAAATATCTATCTCCAGCCCAGATTTCTCATACACCTAACTTCCTCCTATACATTTCCATTGAATGTCCCAAAGGCATCATGGACTCAGCATGACTGAGATTGGAACCACTTTCTTTCTTCCAAATCCCATTTTGGGGTGATTAGGGAGCCCAGTAGCATGGTGGCTAAGGCACTTGACTGCTAACCAGAAGGTTGGCGGTTCAAACCCACTAGCCACTCCTCGGAAGGAAGGTTGGGCAATCTACTTCTGTAGTGATACCACCTTGGAAACCCAAGGAGGGGTCGCTATGAGTCGGGACCGACTTGATGGCACATAACAACAACACAGGGAGCCCAGGTGGTGCAGTGGTTAAGCACTGGGCCACTAACAAAAACATCAGCAGATTGAAACCACCAGCTGCCTCTGGAGAAAAATGCGGCAGTCTGCTTCCATAAAGATTTACAGCCTTGGAAATCTGGTGGGTTAGTTCTACTCTGTCCCACAGGGTTGCAGTGAATTGGAATTGGCTAGACGGTAGTGGATTTGGGTTTTCTTCCTTTTGGGGGGGTGGAGGGATGTTTATCTCTATTCTCAGAAGGTAGCTTATTAGCTTTTCTGTAGTCGATCTGCCCCCCAAAAGTCAATTAAGTTCACTAAGCCTCTACATAGGAGACCTGGTGGTGCAGTGGTAAAAGTGTGTGACTGCTAACTGGAAGGTCAATGGTGCGAACTCACCAGCTTCTCAGTAGCAGAAAGATGTGACAGTCTGCTTCCGTAAAGATTTACAACCTTGGAAACCCTATAAGACAGTTTTACTCTGTCCTATAGGATCGCAATGAGTCAGAATTGATTCCACAGCAGTTTTTGTGGTTTGTTTTTTCTTAATAACGATGATGTTGAACGTCTTTTCACGTGCTTCCTGGCCATTATCTGGAGAAATGTTCATTCAAGTCCTTTGCCTATTTAATAATTGAATTTTTTGTTGCTGTTGTTGAGTTGTAAAGTTCTTTATATATTCTGGATATTAAACTCTTATCAGATATACAATTTGCAATATTATCTCTCATCCTATATTTGCCTTTTCACTTTCTTGATAATGTCCTTTGATGCACCAAAGTTTTTAATTTTGATGTAATCCAATTTATTTGTTTTTCTTTTGTTACTTGTGTGTTTGCTGTTGTATCTAAGAATCTGTTGCCAACACAAGTTCAGGAAGATTTATCTCTATGTTTTCTTCTAAGAGTTTTATAGTTTTAACTTTACATTGTTGATCTATTTTGAGTTAGATTTTGTATATGGTGTTAGGTAGGAGTCTGTGGTGCAGTGAATTACTTGGTTTGGCTCTTGTAGCCATAGTCTTTGTGACTCCCACCAGATGACTGGGTGGAACTAATGCTAAGTGATTATGGTCCACCAAGAGTATTGAATAGCTTGCTAATAATGTAAATAGGGTGCATGGCACCCTTGTGGGGGTGAGACCATGGAAATAAGGTGTATGGAGCCCTATTATGGGCATTAGTTAGTTTTGTCATTCTGCTGGCTTAAAATGAGCCCTCCTAGATGTAGAAGGGGAAATCTTACTGCCACTGAGAGAGAAGACAAGAGTTGAGTGCATCCTGAGACCTGAGATCCCTGCACAGTCAGCAAAGAATACGCAGAGAGAACACAGAGAGTCTACAGAGAGACCACAGAGAGATGGCAGCAGAACCAAGGGACTAGTACAAGATAGAGTGGCAGGCTTGCCTGCCCAATGAGCAAGAAAGCTAAGTACCTTTGAGCAGGAGGCTTGCTGACGGAGTGGGGTGCACCTATGTGTACCCACTGGCAGAGCTAAAAGAATTTTATAGCACTTCCCTAAGCAGGGCAGGGGGGCTCTGGTGGCACAGTGCCTAAGGCATTTGACTGCTAACCAGAAGGCTGGCGTTTCAAACCCACCAGCCACTCCTCAGAAGAAAGATTGGGCAATC
>NW_006921870.1:4546488-4547075 GCF_000298275.1 Orycteropus afer afer | reverse complement strand
TGCTGAAAGTACCATGGACTGCTAAAAGAACTAACAGATCTGTCCTGGAGGAAGTGCAACTGAAATGCTCCTTGGAAGCAAGAATGGCCAGACTTCATCTCACCTACTTTGGTCATGTTGTCAGAAAGGACCATTCCCTGAGGAAGAATGTCATGCTTGGCAAGGTGGAGGGTCGATGAAAGAGGGGAAGGGCTTCAACGAGATGGATTGACACAGTGGCTGTGACAATGGGCTCAAGTATAGCAAGGCTCATGGAGCTGGCATGAGATCAGGCGGTTCTGCTGTGCATGGGGTCGCTATGAGTCAGAAATGACTTGATGGCACCTAATAACAACAACAGGGATGGTGGAGAGGGGGAACACTGCAGAAAAATAAAATAAAATAAATAAAAATGTAAATAAATAAATAAAAAGAATGTTGGAATTTGCATTAGGGTTGCATTGAATGTATATTTGTTTTGGGTAGTATTGATATTTTCACAACATTCAGTCTTCCTACTCATGAGCATGTGCTTCCATTTATGTAGGTCTCATAGTATCTTGTATCTTATGTAGGAGCTCTCGTAGCATAGTGCCTAAGGCACTTGA
>NW_006921870.1:4537272-4546388 GCF_000298275.1 Orycteropus afer afer | reverse complement strand
CTACTTCCGTAGTGATACTGCCTCGGAAACCCAAGGAGGGGTCGCTATGAGTCGGGGCCGACTCGACGGCACATAACAACAACAACAACAACAACTTCCTTAATAAACCCCATAAACCTGAGTATTATCTATGAGTGCTGTGTGGCTATTGTAACAAATTATTGAACCCAGAAGAGAAGTAGTGAGTGCCATGGTAGGGACTGCGGGACAGACAGTTGTTTTCAGAATTGGCAGAAAGATTAGAGAGTGCTGACCTGTCTGACCTCATAAGAATCAGCCTTTGGCTATTGATGTTGATTCTCTCTCCCCCTCGTGAAGTTAGAGATCAAAGGATGCCCCTCCTTTTTACAGAGTTCAACTTCATTCTTTGGCATGTGGCTATCCAGTTGTCTCAGTACCTCTTGTTCAAGAGATGATTCTCTCCCTCATTTAGTGGTCTTAGAACTGTTATTTAAAAAAAAAAAAAAAATCAGTTGACCATAGATGTATGATTTTATTTCTAGACTGTTAATTATATTGCACTGGTCTATATGCCTATCTTTATACAAGTACCACATTGTTTTGATTACTGTAATTACGTAGTATGTTTTGAAGTTGGAAATTGTGAGTTCTCCAACTTTGTTCTTCTTTTCAAGATTGTTTTGGCTACTCAAGTCCCCTTGTAATTCAACACAAATTTGAGAATGAGTTTTTCCATTTCTACAAAAATGATCATTGAAATTTTCATAGTGATTACCTTAAATCTGTAGATTGCTTTGCATAATAGTGCCATATTAAGTCTTAATATTAAGTCTTCCAATCTATGAACACAGGATATCTTTCCATTTATTTAGATCTTCTTTAACTTTTCAGAAATATATCAAAATACAAAATATATGACACCAAAGGTCACATATTGTATAATTCCATTTATATGAAATAATCCAGAATAGATAAATCCAGATTGGTGCTTGCCAGGGGCCAGAGGAAGGAGGAATGGAGAATAACTGCTTAATGACTATGGATTTTTATTTTGAAGTCCTTCACCTCTTTGGTTAAATTTATTTCTAGAAGTTTTATGCTTTTGGGTGCTATTATAAATACCAGAAGTGTGGTCATTCAAATCCACCAGCCACTCTGCAGAAGGAAGACTAGGCAATCTACTTCTGTAAAGATTTACCACCTCAGAAACCCAAAGGGGGTCACTATGAGTTGAAATAGACTTAACGGCAGGGAGTTTGGTTTGTATATTTTTGTAAATGGAATTTTATTATTTACTTTTTGTGTTGCTCATTGCTGATGTGTAGAAGCACAAATGATTTATTGTAAAAATAAGATTTATTTATCTGAAAGGTGTAATCTTTATAACATCTTATATATTCGGGCAATTTATTGGAAGAGTTTTACAACTCTCAACTTTATTGCTGTAATTATTGTTCTTTGCCTTTGTATCCAAATTAAGGTGTTAGTATTTTAGGTTTTATTTTTAAAACTTTTTATTCTGATTTGGGTACAATTTTACAAAGCAAATTCATTTTACCGTCAAAAGTTCATAAACATTTTGTTTGACGACACTGATTATAATCCCCACAATGTTACAGATCTCCTCCCACCTCCTCTCTGTGGTTACCTTTTCCCTGTGTCCTTCTTACCTATGCATTCCTGCATATCTAGCCTTTTCCCTGTTCTGATCTCCCATGGTTGACCGTTCTAAGAAATGCATCTCCCTGGTGTAGTTGTTCAGCTCATAGGCTTATCTATTGTTTGGCTGAGAGTTGAGCCACAGGAGTTAGTTCAATTCCAGGCCAGGAAAGTGACATAAGACCCTAGTCTTGGGGGTTTTACCAGCCTGTATCTAAGTAATTCTGATCTTTTCATGATTTTCAATCTTGTCCACATTTTTTCTTCCACTCAATTCCAGGATCGCCAATTTTCATCCCTTTCTGAGTGGTTGACATTGCAGCTGGGCACATCTAGTTCTTCTGGGCTCAGAGTCATGTAGGCTGAGGTTTTCATGGTCCATTAGTTTCCTGGACTAATTGTTTCCATACGTCTTTTATTTTCTTCATTCTTCTTTGCTCTGGATGAAGAGAAACCAATAGTTTCATTTTAGATGGCTACATTTAAGTTTTTAAAACCCTAGCTGCTATTCACCAAAGTAGGATATAGAACAATGCTTTTGTGTACTGTGTTGTGCCAATTAAGTTTAATGTCCTCCATGACCATGGTCGCAAGCCGGCAGGCCCAGCGACTAACTCCCTCAAGATGCTTGGTTGTGGCTAAGAAGTTATCCTAACTTTGTGCCCTATTAGCTTCTATAATGTACATAAACATTTCTATGGCACATACAAATACATGTGCCATAGAATTTCATCTGCCAAACCTATATATGGTCGTAGGTATAGTACTGTTCAACTACCCATATTTGATCTTCTTGCCTATCTATCTACCTATGTATCTACACATAGATTAGTGTTTGTTATTACTGACGATGCAGTATTGTGAATGTATTAGTATTTACCTTGTTGTCTGTACCTCTTCTGCACCTTTCTGTGTCTTCCTTTCCCTGAATCATACTATGCTGGTCACACACTTTTGTTATATTGCCTTTCCTTTCACCCAAATTAACACATATCTCTTAACTAGTCAGCAGTTTTCCATCCCCTCTCCTCCTGTCCCTGGTAAACAACAAAAGAAAATTTCCTTCCCTCTGTTAACTTTTCCTTGACTTTTTATAATAGTGGACTAATACAATATTTGTCCTTCTGTGATTGACTTATTTCACTCAGCACAATTTTCTCCAAGTTCATCCACATTATGAGGTGTTTCACAAACTCTACATTATTCCTCAGTGTTGCATAATGTTCCATTGTGTGTATGTACCATAGTTTAGTTATCCATTCCTCTGTTGATGGGCACTTAGTTTGTTTCCATCCTTTGCTGTTGTGAATAGAGCTGTGATGAAATGGGTGTGCATATATCTGTTTCTGCCCTGGATCTCACCTCTTTTTTAAAATATTTATTGTGGTTTGGGTGAAAGTTTACAGAGTAAATTCATTTTCCATACAGCAGTTCACATATACTTTGTCTCATGACATTGACTGCAATTTCCCACAATTCAACAGCTCTTTTCCCACTTCCTCTCCATAGTTACTTCTTCCCTGTGTCCTTCCCTCCCATGTACTCCTGCCCCCCCACCAGCTGTCTCCCTGTACATACACAGCCCTTCTATTCTCCCATGATTGAACTCTCCAAGGAGTGTATCTACCTAATGTAAATGTTCAGCTCATATGCCTGTCTTTTGTTTGGCTGGAAGCCACAGGAGGGGGTTCAACTCCAGACCTGAAGGGCAGCTACAGACCATAATCTCAGGGGTTTCCCCAGGCTCTGTCAGCCAGCAAACCTGTTTTTGTGTTTTTTTTTTCTTTTTTTTTTTATGATTTTGAGTTTTGTTCCACATTGTTCTCCAATTCTATCCAGGATCTCCTACATAGATCACCCTCTGAGTTCCTGACAGTGGTAGCCAGGTACCATCTAGTTCTTCTGGTCTTATAGTTTATGGGCTGAGGATCACATGGCATAACAGTTCCTTGGACTAACTGTTTCTATGCATCTTTGGTTTTCTTCATTCTTCTTTATTCTGACAAGGAGAGACCCATCGTTGCATCTGGATCTCACCTCTTTAAGATATATTCCTAGAAGTGGATCAAATGGTATTTCTATTTCCCATTTTTTAATGAAGGGCCATACCATTTTTCACACTGATTGTGCCAAATTTTACAGTCTCACAAGCATTGTATGAGAGCTCCAATCTCTCCTCACTCTCATGGATTTTTTGTTCTCTATCTTGCTAAACTTTGCCATCATTGGTGGGGTGAGATGATACCTCATTGTTGTTTTGATTTGCTTTTCTCTAATGGCTAATGATCACGAGCATTTTTTCATGTGTTTTGTTGGCTGCCCGAATATCATCTTTTGGTGAAGTATTCATGTCCTCTGCCCATTTTCTAATTTGGATTGTTTGTCTTTCTGATGTTGAGGTGTCGAAGTTTTCTATAAATTTTAGAGATGAGTCTCTTGTTGTTGCCAAATATTTTTTCCCTGCCTGAAGGTTCTCTTTTTACTCTTCTAGAAAAGTTTTTTGATGTGCATAAGAATTTAATTTATAGAGGGTCCCAGTCATCTAGTTTATCTTCTGCTGCTTGTGCATTTTTAGTTTATGTTTGATTGTTGATTTATGCCATAAATTAGGGCCTCTAAGTTTGCCCCTATTTATTCTTTGATGAACTTTATAGTTTTAAGTTTTACATTTAGGTCTTTGATCCATCTTGAGTACATTTTTTGTTTATGGTGTGAGGTATGGATCTTATTTCATTTGTCTTCAAATGCCAGCACCATTTGTTAAAAAAGCTATCTTTCCCCCATTTCATGAGTTTGAGGCCTTTCCCAAAGATCAACTACCCGTAGGTGTATGGGTCTATTTTTGGATTCTCAGAATCCAGAATCTGGTCTATGTGTCTATCATTGTACCAATACCAGGCTGTTGAATACCATGGTTGTTTAGTAGGTTTTGAGATTGAGGGGTGTGAGACCTCCTACTTGATTTTTCTTCTTCAGTAGTGCTTTGATTATCTGAGCTCTCTCTTTCTTTTCCATATACAATTAGTGATTATTTTTCCCATGTCTTTAAAGAATGTTGATGAAGTAGTGATCAGAGGACAATTTATAGCAATAAATGCACACATCAAAAAACAAGAAAGAGCCAAAATTAACATCTTAACCCAACATCTCCAACAATTAGAAAAAGAGCAGCAATAAAGCCTACAGTCACAAGAAGAAAAGAAATAATTAAGATTCAAGCAGAAATAAAAGAAACAGAAAATATAAAGACAATAGAAAAAATCAACAAGACTAGAAGTTGGTTTTTTGAAAAGGTTAATAAAATTGACAAACCATTGGCAAATTTAACAAAGGAAAAGAGGGAGGGAATAAAAATAACACAAATAAGAAATGAATTGGGCAATGTCACAACAGAACCAATTGAAATAAAAGGATAATATTAGGATACTGTGAAGAACAAATTGAAAATCTAGAGGAAGTGGACAGATTTCAAGAAACATACTATTTACCTAAACTAACACACATTGAGGTGGAAAATTTGAAGAGACCTATAACAAAAGAAGAAATTGAACAGCTCATAAAAAACAATGACAAAAAAAAATTACCAACAACAACAAAAAAAGCCCTGGCCCAAATGGTTTCACTGGAGAATTCTACCAAACATTCAGAGAAAAACTGCCACTAATCCTACTCAAACTATTCCAGAACATAGAAAAGGATGGAATCCTCCCAAATTCATTTTATGAAGCAAACATAACCTTGATGCCAAAACCAGGGAAAGACATCACTAAAAAGGAAAACTACAGACCAATATCTCTCATGAATGTAGATGCAAAAATCTTCAACAAAATCCTAGCCAATAGACACCAACAACATATATTTAAAAAAGTAATAATAATACATTATGACCAAGTGGAGTTCATGCCAGGTATGCAAGGGTGGTTCAACATTAGAAAAACAATCATCATTATTCATTACATAAACAAAACAAAGGAAAAGGACCACATGATCATATCAACTGATGCAGAAAAGCCATTTGATAAAATCCAACATCTGTTCCTGATAAAAATTCTCAGTGAAATAGGAATAGAAGGAAAATTCCTCAACATAATAAAGGGCATATATGCAAAACCAATAGCCAACATTATTCTCAATGGAGAGAGACTAAAACCATTCTTCTCGAGAACAGGAAACAGACAAGGATGCCCTCTATCTCCATTTCTATTCAACATTGTATTGGAAGTCCTAGCCAGGGCAATAAGGCAAGAAAGGGAAATCAAAGGCATCCTTGGTGAGGAAGAAGTAAAACTCTCCCTATTTGCTAATGGAAGGAAGATGAGGCAATCTACTTCCGTAGTGATACTACCTAGGAAACCCAAGGAGGGGTCGCTATGAGTCGGGTCTGACTCGACAGCCCATAACAACAAAAAAACAACAATGATCCTGTACATAGAAAACCCAAGAGACTCAGCAAAGAAAACTACTGAAATTGAGAGATTTAGCATTGTGGCAGGATACAAGATCAACATACAAAAATCAGTTGAATTCCTCTACACCAGTAAAGAGATTGCCCAAAAGGAGATAAGGAAATCAATACTATTTACAATAGCTACAAAAAAAAAACCTTGGGAATAAATCTTACCAGGCACATGAAAGACCTGTAAAAGAAAACTACAAATCACTACTTCAAGAAACTACCTATATAAAGAGATCTACATAAATAGAAGAACGTATCATGCTTATGGATAGGAAGATTGAATGTTGTGAAACTGTTAATACTACACAATCCAAAGCAATCTATACATTCAATGCAATCCCAATACAGATCCTATCAACATTCTTTAAGAATATGGAAAAAACAATCACTAACTTTATATGGAAAGGAAAGAGACTTTGGATAAACAAAGCACTATTGAAGAAGAAGAACAAAGTAGGTCTCACGTTCCCAGATCTCAAGACCAACTATACAGCCACAGTAGTCAAAACAGCCTGGTATTCATACAACGACAGACAGTGGAACAGAATTGAGAATGCAGAAATAGATCCATCAACCTATGGCCAGCTGAATTTTGACAAAGGTCTGAAATCCATTAAATGGGGAAAAGACTGTCTCTTTAACAAATGGTGTTGGCAAAACTGGATATCCACTTGTAGAAAAATGAAACAAGATCCATAGCTCACACCATACACAAAATTAACTCCAGAGGGATCAAAGACTTAAATGTGAAACGTAAAACTATAAAGTTCCTCAAGGAAAAAAAATGGGACAAATTTAGAGGCCCTCATATATGGCATAAATAGACTATCAAGCATAACCCAAAATGCACAAACAGCAGAAGATAAACTAGATGAATGGGAACTTCTAAAAATTAAATTTTTATGTGCTTCCAAAGACTTCTCCAAAACAGTTAAAAGAGAATCTACAGATTGGAAAAAAAATATTTGGCAATGTCTTATCTGACAAAGGACTTATCTCTAAAATTTATGGAAAATTCCAGCACCTCAACAACAAAAAGAAACAATCCAATTTAAAAATGAGCAGAAGACATGAATAGACACTTCACCAAAGAGGATATTCAGGTGGCAAGCAAGGAGCTCTGGTAGCATAGTGCCTAAGGCACTTGACTGCTAACCAGAAGGCTCGTGGTTCAAACCCACCAGCCACTCCTTGGAAGGAAAGTTGGGCAATCTACTTCTGTAGTGATACCATCTGGAAACCCAAAGAGGTGTTGCTAGAATTGGGGCCGACTCGACGGCACATAACAACACAACAACAGCAAACACATGAAGAAATGTTCACAATCATTAGCTATTAAACAACCAAACTCATTGCCATCAAGTCAATTCCAATTCATAGCAACCCCTTTGGGTTTCCAAGGCAGTAAATCTTTACAGAAATAGATTGCCAAGTCTTCCTTCCACAGAGTGGCTGGTGGGTTTGAAGCAGCAACCTTCTGGTTAACAGTCAAATGCCTTATGCACTACACCACCAGAGCTCCTTTAGCTATTGTTTTTACATGCCGTTGAATCGGACCTGACTCATAGTGACCTCTCCTTGGGTTTCTGAGGCATAGGTATCACTACAGAAGTAGATTGCCCAACCTTTCTTCTGAGAAGTGGCTGGTGAGTTTGAATCGCCAGCCTTCTGGTTAGCAGTCAAGTGCCTTAGCCATTAGGGAGATGCAAATCAGAACAATAATGAGATACCATCTTGCCCCAGCACTAATAGCAAAGTTCAAGAAGACAGAAAAGAACAAATGCTGATGAGGGTGTGGAGAGGTTGGGACTCTCATACACTGCTGGTGGGACTGTAAAGTGATACAGCCACTGTGGAAAGCAGTATGGTGAGTCCTTAAAAAGTTGGAATTAGAAATACCATTTGATCCAGCAATCCCTTTACTAGCTATATATCCTAAAGAAGTGAGAGCCAGGACAAGAACAGACATATGCACACTCATTTTCGTCATAGCACTATTTACAATAGGAAAAAGATGGAAACAACCTAGGTGCCCATCAACAGAAGAATGGATAGCCAAACTATGGTACAAACACACAATTAATATTATGCAACACTAAAGAATAAGGTAGAATCTGTGAAACACTGCATAACGTGGATGAACTCAGAGGATATTATGCTGAGTGAAATAAGTCAATCACAGAAAGACAAATATTGTATTAGTTCACTATTGTAAAAAGTCAGGGAAAGGTTTAAATATGGAAGGAAATTTTCTTTGTTGGTTACCAAAGGTGGTGGCCAGGGGGACCAGGACAGAGCGAGGAGTGAGCCACAGGGATCCAGGAGAGGGGAGGGTACCCAGGCCATGCCCCATAAGCAGCAAGGCAGGAAAGTGGGAGAAAGGAGAGTAAAAGGCCAGGGGGACCAGGGCAGAGTGAGGAGTCAGCCACAGGGATCCAGGTGAGGGGAGGTTGAAGGAGTTTCCAACAGCTAAGGGAGACAAACTTGTCTGTCAGTTTGTCCTACTGTGGTGACGTATTACTGTGAGTCTTGAGGCTGTGCCACTGGTGTTTCAAACCCAGTGGGGTGCACATGGTGCACAGGTATCAGCCCGACTTGCAGACTGAGACAGACTAGGAAGAAGGAAGAGGCCATCCACTTCTCAAAGAATTGGCCAGGGAAAACCTTATGAATAGCAGAGAAACACTCTCTGATACATTACTGCACAGATTTATGAATAGTCTGGAAACATCGTCCAATACAGAGGAGAAGGATGCGTCACTTAGGTTAGAAGGCTCTCAAAATAGTACTGGGAAAGACCTGCATCATAATAGTAAAACCAGCTGTACTCATATGGATAAGGTAAAGATTTTGAGACCTCCATTTGCTGATGTGGCACCACTCAAATTGAGGAGAAACAGCTGCAGACATCCATTAATATTTGGAACATGGAATGTATGAAGTATGAATCTAGAAAAATTGGAAGTTGTCAAAAATGAAATGGAACACATAAAGATTGATATCCTAGGCATTAGTGAGCTGAAATGGACTGATTTTGGCC
>NW_006921870.1:4524878-4534142 GCF_000298275.1 Orycteropus afer afer | reverse complement strand
CTCCTTGGAAGGAAGGTTGGGCAATCCTACTTCCGTAGTGATACTGCCTCAGAAACCCAAGGAGGGGTCGCTATGAGTCGGGGCTGACTCGACGGCAAACAACAACAACAACATAGTATCTTGTAGTAGTGTTTTGTAGTTTTCTTCATATAGATCTTTTGTGTCCTTAGTAAGATTTATTCCTAATTATTTTCTCTTTTTTATATGCATTGTAAATGGTATTGTGTCCCTCATTTCCTCTTCAGAGATCTCTTTGCTGATGTAGAGGAATCCAATTGATTTTTGTATGTTGATCTTGTATTCTGCCACTTTGCTGAATCTTTCAATTAGTTCCAGTAGTTTTCTTGTTGAGTCTCTTACATAGGTTTTCTATGTATGAAATCAGGTCATCTGCCAATGGAGACAGTTTTACTTCTTTGCCAATTTGGATGCCTTTAATTTTCTTATTGGCTTATTGCACTGGCTAGGCATGATAAAGTAAATTAATGACTTGGCTTTTCAAGCCGTAGTCTTTGTAACTCCCGCTTTGCCATGAGTAGATTGTTAAAGTAGATTGTTAAATACCATCTGGTGTATTTCTGTTGGGGTGGCAGGAAGCAATCTTCTGGGACATTCACTCTCTCTCACATGTATAGAATTCTGATATTGGGATTGGTTAGTTTTTGCCACTCTGTCAGGTTCAGAAGGAGCCCTCCTAGAGGCAGGAGAGAATCTCTCTGACTGCTGGCTGAGAGAAACACACTGATAGAGATGCACTTGCTGAGAGCAAGAGAGAGATGAGAGATACACCCTGCTGAGAGAGAGACATGAGAGACATGCACTGCAAAATGAAGAAAAAAGAGACACGTGCTCCTGAGAGACATGAGAGACACATTGCCGAGAGTGTGACATGCTCCTGAGAGAGACTGAGAGAGACTGCCAGCTGCTGAGTGAGATGGCGAGCTGTGAGAGACTGAATGTATTCCCAAACTTGAATTGTAGCCTATTGCTTCCCTAATAAACCCAATAATCTGTGAATTCTGTGTGGCCACAGCAGAGAATTATTGAACCCAGGAGAGAGGTGGTGTTTACTGCAGGAGGAACACAGGTGTTAGGGTTAGTGAAAGGGGCAGAGGGAGGCAGCATGTCTGGCCTCGCAGGAATAGGCCTTGGGCTGCTGATAGTGATTCTGTCCTCCTCATGTGGGATTAGAGGAGGTCAGAAAATGTGGTCTCCCTTCCTCTTTACCGCTAAAACTTTCAGTACAATGTTGAATAGAAGTGGTGATAGAGGACAGCCTTTTCTGGTTCCCATTCACAAGGGGAATGTTGTGAGTCTCTATTCACTGAGAATAATGTTGGCCGTTATTTTTGCATATGTACTGTTTATTATGTTGAGAAATTTTCCTTCTGTTCTTATTTTGATGAGAGTTTTTATCAGGAATAGGTGTTGGATTTTCATCAGATGCTTTTTCTGCATCAATTATATGATCATATTGCTCTTTTCCTTTGTTTTAATGAGATGGATTTTCTTCACCATTTCTCTGCTTGCATACCTGGTATGAATCTCACTTGGCCATGGTGCATTATTTCTTGATTGAAGGTTGGATTACTTTGACTAGGGTTGTGTTGAATATTTTTGTGTCTATATTCTATTGGTCTGTAGTTTTCCTTCTTAGTGGTGTCTTTACCTGGTTTTAAGGAGCTCTGGTGATGTAGTGCCTAAGGCATTTGACTACTAACCAGAAGGTTGGCAGTTCAAACCCACTGGCTACTCCACCAAAGGAACACTGGGCAATCTACTTCAGTAAAGATTTACTGCTTCAAAAACCCAAATGGGGTTGCTATGCATCGGAATTGACTTGGTGGCAGTGAGTTTGGGTTTTTGGTTACCTGGTTTTAGTATCAGGGTTATTCTTACTTCATAGAATGAATTTGAGAGTATTCCATCCTTTTCTGTGTTCTGGAATAGTTTGAGTAGGATAGGTGTCAGCTCTACTCTGAATATTTGATAGAATTCTCCAGTGAAGCTGGTACTTTTATTGTTTATTTATTTTGATCTGCTTAATTTCTTCTTTTTTTATGGGCCTGTTCATGTTTGTTATCTCAGTCTGTGTTAGCTTAGGTAGGTCTTGTGTTTCTAGAAATTTGTCCATTTCTTCTAAGTTTTTTAATTTGCTAGAGTACAGTGCTTCACAGTATTCTGTTATTATCCTTTTTATGTCAGTTGGTTCTGTTGTGATGTCACCCATCTCATGTATAATTTATGTTATTTACATCTTCTCTTTCTTTTCCTTATTTAAATTTGCCAGTGGTTTGTTGATTTTGTTTGTTTTTTCAAAGAACCGGCTTCTAGTCTCATTTTTTTTCCTATTGTTTTTCTGTTTTCTGCTTCTTTTATTTCTGCTCTGATCTTTTTTCCTTTTCTCTGGTGACCGTGGGCTTCTTTTATTGCTCTTTTTCTAATTATTGGAGTTGATGGATTTAGGTATTGATTTTGGTTCTTTTGTTTTTTGTTTTTTGATGTGTGCATTTATTGCTATAAATTGACCTCTGAGTACTGTTTTCACTGTATCCCAAAGGTTTTGATATCTTGTGTTTATATTCTCATTTTTCTAGAACTTTTTTTCACACTTTATTTTTTCTGTTATCCAGTAGTTCTTGAGCAGTGTGTTATTCAGTTTCCATGTAAGTGACTTCTTTCCCCCCTGGTCTTCCTATTATTGATTTCTAATTTTATAGAGTTGTGATCTGAGATGATCCTTTGTAGTATTCCAATGTTTTCAATTAGTTGAGGTTTGTTTTGTTACCAAACATATGGTCTGTTCTGGATAATGATCTGTGTGCACTGGAAAAGAATGTGTATTGTGTTTTTGTTGAGTAGAGTGTTCTGTATATGTCTATGAGGTCAAGTTGGTTGATTGTGTTGTTGAGATCTATATTTTTGTTGAGTTTGTTTTCTAATTGTCCTGTCCTTCATCAAAAGTGGAGGATTAAGTCCCCTACTACTATTGTAGAGTTGTCTGTTAATGTATTTTGTGGCATAGTGTCTAAGGCATTTGACTGCTAACCAGAAGTCTGTCAGTTCAAGCCCACCAGCCGCTCCTCAGAAGGAAGACTGGGCAATCTACTTCCATAGTGATACCACCTCAGAAACCTAAGGATGGGTTGCTATGAGTTGGATCTGACTCAACGGCAGCAAGTTTGGTTTTTTGGTTTTATGTATTTTGGAGTATCTTTCCTTGGGTATTAGATATTTAATATGGTTATGTCCTCTTGGTCAATTGACCCTTTATCACCATATAATGCCCTTCCTTGTTCCTTATGCTGGTGTGCACCTTGAACTCTATTTTTGAAATTAATATTGTCACTCTTGTTCTTTTTTGGTTGCCATTAGTTTGATTTTTTCTATCCCTTGATTTTTTTTTTATTTTATTATTTTTTATTTTTGCAGTGTTCCCTCCCCTCTCTTCCCACCCCTGGCAACCAACAAAGCAAGTTTCCCTCCATATATAAACCTTTCCTTGACATTTTACAATAATGAATGAGCATAATATTTGTCCTTCTGTGATTGACTTATTTCACTCAGCATAATATCTTCCAGGTTCATCCACGTTCTGCAGTGTTTTGCAGATTCTACATTATTCTTTAGTGTTTCATAGTATTCCATTGTGTGTATGTACCACATTTTGGTTATCCATTCTTCTGTTGATGGGCACCTAGGTTGTTTCCATCTTTTTCCTATTGTAAATAGTGCTGCAATGAACATGGGTGTGCATACGTCTGTTCTTGTCCTGGCTCTCATTCTTTAGGATATATACCTAGTAAAGGAATTGCTGGATCAAGTGGTATTTCTTATTCCAACTTTTTAAGGACTCACTATACTGCTTTCCACAGTGGTTGTATCATTTTACAGTCTCACCAGCAATGTATGAGAGTCCCAATCTCTCCACACCCTCATCAGCATTTGTTCTTTTCTATCTTGTTGAACTTTGCTGTTAGTGCTGGGACAAGGTGGTATCTCATTGTTGTGATTTGCATCTCTCTAATGGCTAATGATCGTGAATATTTCTTCATGTGTTTGTTGGCCACCTGAATATCCTTTTTGGTGAAGTGTCTGTTCATGTCTTCTGCCCATTTTTTAATTGGATTGTTTCTTTTTGTTGTTGAGGTGTCAGAATTTTCCATACATTTTAGAGATAAGTCCCTTCTCTGATATGACATTGCCAAATATTTTTTTCCCAATATGTAGATTTTCTTTTTACTCTTTTGGAGAAGTCTTTGGAAGCACATAAAAATTTAATGTTTAGAAGGTACCATTCCATCCCTTGATTTTTAACTTATTTTATCTTTGTGTCTAAGCTGAGTCTCTTGTAGGCAGTATATTGATGAGTCTTCTTTCCTTATTTAATCTTCATTGTCTTTCTCTTGACTAGTAGATTTAATCCATTCACATCCAGTGTAATTAATGATAAGTATGAATTTACTGCTGTAATTCATTTCTTTTCTTTTCTTTTAAGAGCTTGTTTTACATTCAATATCACACATACATTTAGTTTCATTCCCCATTTGCCAAGTCGCTGTAATTCTTTTGTGCTTTTTGTTGTAGTGTGGATGATTTCTTTGTTCCAAATATTTTTCCGTGATGAGTTCATTTTGTTATCAAGTTTTTTTCCCTTTTCTTCACTATTGTTGATTTTGTGTTTACTAAGTCCTTGTGATTTTCTTCTTTCTTATTTTGGTTAGAAGGCTTATTAATTTTCTTTTTGGTTACCCTGTAGTAGATTCTTATCTCCCTAAGTTTGGAACAGCCAGTTCTATATTGATATCATCTTCATTTCCTCTCCATTTGGATGTTTTGTACTTACTGTTTATTCCCTTTATTTGCTTTATAGTTGGTCTCATTTACACATTGACTCTTCTGGTTCTCTATTTTCCATTTTGTAAGCTTATTTTAGATTTGAGACTTCTTTTGCTGGGTTGGTTTCTAGGTGGTATTGTCAAGTGTCTTAATCTTAAATTGCTGTCTTCCATTGTTAATTTTCTTTTCAAAGGTCTCCCTTTAGCATCTCCTGCAGGATTGGTTTTCAAATATTCTCTTATTATCTGCTTGTCCAGGAATGTCCTAATTTCACCATCATATTTGAGGGACAGTTTTACTGGATATATAATTCTTGGTTGGCAATTCTATTGCTTCAATGTTTTGTATATGTCATCCTATTGCCTTCTTGCCTGCATGGTTTCTGCTGAGAAATCAGAGCTTACACTTATTGGTTGCCCTGTGGATAACACTTTATTTTTCCTGATGCTCTCAAGATTCTTTCATTATCTTTGGTTTTGGAAAGTTTGATTATGAAATGTCTTGGTGACTTTCTCTTGGGATCTATCCTGTATGGGGTTCGTTGAGCTTTTTGGATGAACATCTTTTCATCTTTCATGATATTAAGGAAGTTTTCTGCTAGCAAGTCTTCGACTGTTTTCTCTGTTTATAGTTTTGTTTTGTGCCTCCTCTTGTTCTGGAATTCCAATTAGACATATGTATTTCTTTTGATATGGCCCCATATAACTCTTAGATTTTCTTCCTTATTTTTTCTAATTTTTCCTAGTTTGAGCTAACATCCAAGGATTTGTCTCCTAGCTGGGAAATATGTTCTTCAGCCAATTTGAATCTACTGTGTGTTGTCTAGGAGCTCTGGTAGCATAAGACATTTGACAGCTAACCAGAAGGTTGGCAGTTCAAACCCACCGGCCACTCCTTGGAAGGAAGTTTGGGCAATCTACTTCCGTAGTGATACTGCCTCAGAAACCCAAAGAGGGGTCTCTATGAGTTGGATACAACTCGACGGGGGGCAGTGAGTTTTTTTTTTTTTGGTATGTGTTACCTAGCTCCATAATTTTATTGTTCATCTTTTGTATTTCTAATTGTTTTTTTTTTGTATGATTTCTAATTATCTATTTATTTTGTCATTTTGCTCTTTTATGAGTTTCCTGAATTTGTCCAGTGTATTATTTGTGTTCTCCTTACTTCTATTTGTGGTTTCCTTGAGCTCTTGGAAAGTCCTATATATATCTTTTGAATTTCTTGTCAGGTAGTTCTATTACCTGTTCTTTCTTAGATTTCCTAATTATTTAGTCTGGTCAATTGCTCCCACTATCTTGGCCTGTTGGTTTGTTTGAGTTGAAGTTGTCTGTTGTCTCCAAGACATTTTGAAGTTGTTGTCTGTACTTGTTGATTATGTGTTGGTTTGTTTCATCCTGGGTTTTTGGTGGTTTTTTTTTTTTTTCTTTGTTTTGATATATTTGGATGTGCGAAGCAGGTGTGCTTCTTTGGTTGTTAGCTTGGCAACACTGGGGCACTCCCCAGCTGTCTCTAGGTTGGTAGAATAACTGATGGGAATGTGTATTCAGGTCTCTGTTTGTCATGAAGAGAAGCCTTCAGTTGGGATGAGCAGGTATTGCCTACCATCTGTCATTGATCCAATGGTGCAGGAGCTGGTAGTGGTACTTGTCCATTGGATGAGGTGATTGGTGTGGTAGATGTGGGTGACTATTGGAGAGTTAATGTCCTACCATTGAATGGGGAGGGAAAAAAAGGAAAAGGGGAAAAAAAATCCACAAGAAGAAAAAGAGGGAAAATAGAATAAAAACAGAAGATAAAAATAAAGAAAAAGAAAAGGGGGTAGACAAGATGAAAGATTGGTAAAAATCTTTCCTGAAAGACAAGGAAGGAGAAGAGGGATAAATGAACAGATAAAAAGGAAGAAAGATTGGGGAAAAGGAGAGGGGTGAAATAAGGAAACTGAAGAGGAGGGACTTTTGTAGTTATGGCCAGGTGACAGCCCTGGGAGCATACCATTTGTGGCAGAAAGTGCTGATCCACCAAGGCAAGTGCCTGTGGAGGTGAAAGAAACATGGTGCAAGTAGGCACTTCCAAGACAGAATGCTGCAGATGTGTGTCTCTTGTGCTCAGTATGAAAAAGAACAACCAGTGATGCAAGTGCAGGTAGAGACTACCATAGCCCCTGGATCTGTCTGTCTGGAGTGGGTTGCTGAGGGTGTCTTAGGTTGCAGAAGAGTTGGTTAGGGGATCCAGACAGGACTTTCCTGGCCACAAGCTTGGTTGTGATGGGGAGAGGTTTTGCCCCTATTTGCAGGGAACTGTACTTTTTGGAGCAAAGAGTGTGGCTTACCAGTTGCAATTCATTGGTGTGGGTCTGGCACCCTTTTGGACACACACAGCCATTAACCTCCCTCTTGTCCAGACTCTAGTGAAAGGTTGCCCTGAGACTATCTTCTCTAACCACCCTATCATAGGCCTTTCTCCTTGGAGAGGTGGAAGGTGCCTGGCAGGAGGCTGCAGAGGTATACCTTTTGTGTCAGGTGTGAAAAAGATTTGTCAGCGCCTCAGGCTTCAGGCAGGTGAGCTTCAGCCTCTGACTCCATCTGTTGGAGGAGACAGAAAGAGTATTTACCCTGTGTACAGGGGAGGTATTCGTTTGTTAGATCAGGTAGTATATTTCTCTAATTTTGATTCACTGGTTTGGGTCTGGCACCCTTTTGGTACCTGCAGCCATTTACTCAATTCTTGCCCAGATTCAATCAAGCAAGAGATAATTCTGAGGCTAGCTTCTTCAGCTACCCTGACACAGGCTTTTCCCCTTGCATAGGTCCTCAGCACAAAAGAGTGTGGCATAGTGGTTAAAACACACGGCTATCAACCGGAAGGCTGGCACCTGGAACTCAGTAGCTACTCTGCAGGGGAAAGATGAGACAGCCTGCCTCTGCAAAAATCCATAATCCTGGAAACCCCACGAAGCAATTCCACTCTGTCCCAAAAAGGGTCATTAAGTCTTGGAATTGACTTGACAACAGCAGGCTTGGTTTGGTTTATTAGTGGTGAATTCTTTTATTCACTTTCTCTGGCTCCCCTCTCACTCCAGGGCTACCTGTAAATCTGACCCACTTCCTTGCACATTCCTCTCTCAGCTCCCACAAAACTTGAGCTCACTTTAAATTCCTCCTAATCTGTCTATACTATATCTTTATAGTCTTGTGGATTCCATGATTTTTTTTTTCTCCTTTTTCTTCCTTATCTGCCTGTGTGTTCAAAATGGCTGTGCTTCAGCCAGGCCCAGCTTCTTTTCTGTTCCCAGTCACTGACCTCTCTCCCTCTCCCTTTCTAATCAGCATTCAATCTAATTTTTTATCTTCTCATTTGATGCTCAGAATTCCAGGATCACTATTTGTATCTGTTTCACTCAGTTTTTCCAGGCCTCTGTTGTAAAGGGATTGGGTGGAGTGTGTTAGCAGGATGCCATCTTGTCTCTGTTTCCAACACAATTTATTTTTGTATGTTTATCTTGTACCTGGCAACTTTGCTAAATTCATCTATTACCTCTAGTACTTTTTACTGAGTCTTTGGGATTTTTGATATATAGATTCATGTCATTTGCAAATAGAATGAACCTAATTCATTGCCATCAAGTTGGTTCCAACTCACTGTGACCCCTCTAAGGCGATATCTCTACAGAAGTAGATTGCCCAATCTTCCTTCCAAGGAGTGGCTGGTGGGTTTGAACTGCCAATCTCCTGGTTAGCAGTCAAAAGCCTTAGGCACTATGTCACCAGAGCTCCATTTGCAAATAGAGATAATTTTATTTCTTCCTTTCCAATTTGGATACCTCTTATCTCTTTTTCTTGCCTTTTTGCTCTGGATGGAACTTCCAGTAAAATGTCAAATAGCAGTGGTAAAAGTGGGCATTTTTGTCTTCTTAATCTTAAAGAAAAATCATTCTTTCACTGTTGGGTATAATGTTAGTTGTAATTTTGCACAAATAGCTTTTATCATGTTGAGAAAATTCCCTTCTAGTCCTAGTTTTCTGAGTGCTATACTTTTATCATTAAAGGGTGTTGAATTTTTCACATGAATGTTCTGTATCAATTGAGATGTTCATGTGGATGTTTTTCTTTCTTTCTTATTAATGTGGATTATTACATTGGTTTATTTTTCTTATGTTGAATCATCAAGCTTGCATTGCTTGGATAAATGCCACTTGATCATGGTATATTATATTTTTAATATGCTCTTTGTGTTGGATTGGGTTCTCTAGAGAAACACAAAAATCAGCGAAGTATATATATATATATAGAGAGAGAGAGAGAGAGAGAGAGAGAGAAAAGGAGAGAGAGAGAGAAATTTATCTTAGATAAATGGCTCACAAGCGTGTAGAAGCCGACAAGTTCAAGCTGAAAAGTTCGTCTCTGGAGGGGGATGGGGCCCAGGGCC
>NW_006921870.1:4474257-4496726 GCF_000298275.1 Orycteropus afer afer | reverse complement strand
TAAACTGTGGTCAATGACATGAGACAAAGTATATGTGAACTGCTGTATGGAAAGTGAATTTGCTCTGTAAATCTTCACCCAAATCACAATTAAAAAAAAAAGAAAAAAAGAAAAAGAAAGGGGGGGGGCAATAGTTGATAAAAGAAAAAGAAAATATTCAAACAAATGGAAGTGAAAACATGATATATCAGAATGTGTGGCATGCTATAGGCCTGCAGCAGTAGAGGAAGAACAAGACTCATGGAGTGGAGATGGCATTGGGCTGCAGGTGGCACTTATGCCACCATGAACTACTTACTACCTCTTTAGCCCTGAGATCAGAAGAACTGGATGGTACCTATCTATTCTGATCAAGGAATCAATTGACGAATCCTGATCAAAAAGGGAAAATGTAGAACAGAACTTCAAATTCTTACAGAATCCAGACGTACTGGTCCTGCAAGGTCCAGGAGATCCCAGCTGGACTGCAATCATTGGACCTCAATGTCCTCAGCCCTTTGGAAACTCCCCAAATAAAATGACTTGACTCCAGGAAAAATAAGCAAACAAACTGAAGGAACCCCCGATATTATTGGTCTGAGAAAATCTTTGAACCATGAACTGCAATTATCCTGCTATGTCATCTTTAAACTAAATGACAGTTGAGCTAAATTAGTAAACAATGTTTAACATGAGTTTTGAGCTTTTTAAAATAATTATATGAGTTCAAATTGTCAACTGTAATATAAAGCATTATTATTGACTATGCAAAAGCACTTGACTGTGTAGATCATAACAAATTGTGGATAACATTGAGAAGAATGGGAATTCCAGAACACTTAATTGTACTCATGAGGAACTTGTACATAGACCAGGAGGCTGTCATTCGAATAGAACAAGGGAATACTGCATGGTTTAAAATCAAGAAGGGAGTGAGTCAGGCTTGTATCCTTTCACCATACTTATTCAATCTGTATGCTGTACAAATAATCCAAGAAGCTGGACTGTATGAAGAAGAGTGTAGTATCAGGATCAGAGGAAGACTCATTAACAACCTACGTTATGCCGATGACCCAACTTTGCTTGCTGAAAGTGAGGATAACTTGAAACATTTACTGATGAAGTTTGAAGATGACAGTCTGCAGTATGGATTACACCTCAATATAAAGAAAACAAAAATCCTCACAAGGGGACCAATAAGCAGCATCATGATAAATGGAGAAAAGATTGAAGTTGTCAAAGACTTCATATTACTTGGTTCTACAATCAACACCAATGGAAGCAGCAGTCAAGATATCAGACATCATAAAACATTGGGCAAATTTGCTGCAAAGAACCTTTTTCAAGTGCTGAAGAGCAAAGATGTTTCCTTGAAGACTAAGGTGCGCTTGACACAAGCCAGGGTATTTTCAATAGCCTCATATGCATGTGAGAGCTTGACAGTGAATAAGGAAGACTGAACAAGAGTTGATGTTTCTGAGTTGTGGTGTTGGCAAAGAATGCGGAGAATACCATGGACTGCCAAAGGAACGAACAAATCTGTCCTGGAAGAAGTGCAGCCAGAATGTTCCTTGGAAGAGAGAATGGCCAAACTTTGTCTCACCTATTTTGGTCATGTTGTAAAAAGGGACCATTCCCTAGAGAAGGATATCATGCATGGCAAAATGGGGGGACAACAAAAAAGGGAAAGGCCCTCAATGAGATGGATTGACATAGTGGCTGCAACGATGGGCTCAGGTATAGCAAGGATCATGGGGCTGGGACAAGATTGGGCAGTGTTTCGTTCTGCTGTGCATGCGTTTGCTATGAGTCGGAGATGAGTCAACAGCACCTAATAACAACAACAATATAAACCATAGATGAGAAGTTTAGGGAGTAGTGAGTCTAAGCCACTGCCGTGGAGTTGGATCCGACTCATAGTGACCCCTCCTTGAGTTTCGGAGGCAGTATCACTACGGAAGTAAATTGCCCAACCTTCCTTCCGAGGAGTGGCTGGTGGATTTGAATTGCCAGCCTTCTGGTTAGCAGTCAAGTGCCTGAGGCACTAGGCAACCAGAGCCACCACAAAAAAATGTCTGCAAGTCAAATCACCCAGATTACTGCTCTAGCTCAGCTGCTCATCTTATCTCTGGTGGTTCACTGCCCTCTTCTGCAGTCTTATGCTTCCTTGATTCAATTAGCTTCCTCAAAACTTAATGGCTTAAAACAACCATTCATTTTGTTCACAATTCTGTGCATCAACTGGGGTGTTCTTGTGGCTAGGTGGGCTCAGCTGATGGCTGGCTGATCTAGGACAGTCTCACTCACATATCTGGTAATTGACTAGCTGTTGGCCAGAGAGACAGGGACAACTAGACCACATGGCTCTCATCACCCAGCAGGCTAGCCTAGACTTCTTCACAAGAAGTAAGTTTCCAAGAGCAGCAAGAAAGGGCAGACAAGCCCTAGTGCATAGGCACTTTGTTTTATCCCCTTGATTTGGCTCACATTTGCTACTATGCTATTGGCCAAAACAGGTTCTACATATCTGAGCCTAGATACAAGGTATGGAGAAACAGACCCCATCTCTTCATGAGAAGAGTTGCAAAGTGCTGTGGATACAGGAAAGGAAAATTTTGTGGCCATTGTTCATTTCATTGGTAACTTCTCCACCATCACCCCTGATCTGCAAAGAATAGTCACAGCTGAGACTTTCGAAATGCCTATGTGCCCCTTTCCAATGTATTGCTCAAGGTTCTAATCAAAAGAAGGTCCTGTGGAACCCCAAAGGGTCATGGTTAGAGGGTAGATGATTATTTGATTGCTCTAATGTCCTAGCTGCAAAGAAGTCTGGGAAAGGGATTTTTTAGCTTTTTTTTTCAGTCTCTGCAGTACAAGGATACCAAAAGAATGTTGAACATCAGTCCATAGTATCGGCCAATGTTGAGGGGCTACATGAGGGAATAATTTCTACCAGAGAGGTGAGCTCTGCAGCGATAAGAAAGAAAACTGAGGCAGGAGTTCCTTGGTGCCAGCTCCTACCCATAGGCCTCATATTCCAGCTATATCCACAGGGGCCTCACACCAGCTGACTCAGGCCTGCCATAGAGCCTGAATCAATCCCAACAGGAGCAAGGTGGGCTCATGCAGTAGCCAGCACATATTCCTCAGATGCCAAGTCCACATAAACCATACTTGTCACTAACCCTCCTATATGCCTGGTACTATGCTCTGCACTTTAGATACAACCACCCCCCTCCCAAAAAAAAAAAAAAAATCACTTCCATCAAGTCAATTCCAACTCATAGTGACCCTATAGGACTGAGTAGAACTGCTCCATAGCATTTCCAAAGTTGTAAATCTTTAAGGAAGAAGGCTACCTCATCTTTCTTCCATGGAGTGGCTGATGGGTTCAAACCACTGACCTTTTGATTAGGTTAGCAGTCAAATACCTTAACCACTACACCACCAGAGATCCTACTGTAGATATAGCTTTAGTTTAATCCTGCAAACAACCCTAAAGTATTGGGGTGGATATTATTCCCATTTTATAGGGGATTAAACTAAGGCTCAGATAGGTGAAGTCACTTCCCAAGGTCACCCAGGAATAGAGAGATTGAGCTGAGATTCGAACACAGATCTAAGCAATAGAAAAGTTCAAACTAGTATTTGCCCTTGCACTCCACACCATAGAGTACCTGCCTCTTGGTCCTGTACTCAGCTCTCTGTGTTGAAGCCCTACCCACAAATATGTCATTGGGTAAGAGGAACATATTGTTCCCACCAACTTCCTAAAGGGAAAAACAAATAAGTCATTGTTGGAAAGATGCTAGAACAACCAGAGATTTCTGAAGTCAGCTATATAAATGGTGGGGAGGGCTGCCCAATTTTATTCCCCCTTTTACTGATAACAGATTTTTCCTAAAGAGAATCCCTTAGGATATTCTAAGGGACAGGTGGCTGATGTCACCCATCACACAGCCACCAGACTATATCATGTGACCTATACCCAGCCAATTAATCAACGTAACTGGTTCAGGGATGGGCATATGACCCAATGTGAGCCAATAGTGAGTCAGCCTTGTGATTTTTTTTTCTGAAATCATTGGGAAAGGAATTTCTCTTTCTGCTATAATTGCTGAACTGGTTAATGATGAGCCTAAAGCCATCCAAACTATCTTGCCAGCACAAGGAGAAAGCCTTAGAGAACAATCCCACACAGAGGCCCTGGATCTAGTCATCCCCGAAGCTGGTAGAGTTTTCAATTACATAAACCAATCATTCTGTTTTCCTTAGGGCACTGAGTTGGGTTTCTGTCTTGTATAATCAAATGATTCTGTTGAACACATTAAATAATAAAAGCCAAGTCAGGGTTCCATTTGTTTTGCAAGGCACAGACTTTGTGACTCTCATCAAGTAAGAAAATTAAAAAAAAAAAACAAAAAAAAACCTCCTCAACTAGATGGAGTGACACAGTGGCTGCAACAGTGGGCTCAAACATAGTGATAATTGTGAGGATGGCATAGGACCGGGCAGTGTTCTGTTGTGTTTTACACAGTGTCACTGTGAGTCAAAACCTACTAGACGACACCTAACAAGATTAAAACTCCTATGACCACATCTCATCCTTTCAGTCGTTCTGCTGCTCCTTGTGGTCCTTGCCCAAACTCTCTCCTGATGTGAACCACTTCCCAGCACACACACACACACACACAGACACACAGACACACGTACACACACACACAACACAATTGCCAGCCCCACCTTCTCCCAAAGGCTATTTCCTCCTTCCTGTATGACTGCAGTCTCACTCTTTGGCCAGACCCTTTTTCTGTTCTTCCTCATGGGGACTTAAGGCCCCACACAGGGATACAGGCCTAGGACATGGGGATGAGTATAAATAGCCTTAGGCCAGAGCTTTCCAAACTTTTCTGGATCATGCACTCTTTCAGTAAAATTAATTTTTATAAAGCACCCCATTATGTGCATGTGTATTTATAAATCATCCTTAGGTGGTGCAAATAGTTAAGCGCTCAGCTGCTAACTGAAAAATTGGTAGCTCAAATTTATCCAGAGGTTCCTTGGAAGGAAGATCTGGTGATTTGATTGTGAAAAATCAGCCATTGAAAACCCTAAGGAGCACACATAGGGTCTCCACAGCAAGTGAGTTTTACTTGTAAAACTTTACTTTGCAACTTTATTTGTATTTTATGTGTTCATAAAGCTTAATTTATTTCTCTCTTTTTAAATAAAAATATAAATTACAATGCTCCTATTTTCTATTCTCATATTTCACACCCTCTTTGGAGCCAGCAGAGTGGGGTGGGAGTAGGCCTGGGGCCTGGAGTCTCTGTTGTCTTTCAGACTTTCAATATGCGTAAAAGGAGGGGCCCTGCCTAGAGAGGGCTGCATGAATCACCCCATGGAAACACTGCACCCTGGGCTGGGGGTAGGGTGGGCCCAGTTTCCAGGAAGGGCTTGGGCAGGAAGCCAGGCAGGAAGGGGCTGGGGAGTTTCTGGAAGGGCAGCCTAGAGAGACCTGTGAGCCAGCCACGGGCTTGCCTCCCCTCAGAGCTGGGGAATCCACGGCACTTCCTGGCACATGCCAGGGCACAGGGTGGGGGTGGAACAGGAAGCTCCAGAGAAGGAGGTGAAGGGGTCGTTTTCTCACCAGGACCCCAGGAGGGATAGCCATGCTCAGAGGGAGGAGATGGGAAGGGTTTGAGAGAAGTAACCACTGGGTTTTCCCCTGGGCACTGCCCCACCCACAGCCTCTGCCAGGAGTGGGATATAGGGAGCTTCTCACCATATGATCTACCTTTTAGTCAGAAGAAGACAATGAGGAGGGCCAAGAAAGGCTTTCTTTGTCCAGGATCAGCATCATGTGGAAAAGATTTGGGGGAAGAGACATCCCCATTGACAAGTGGGGATGGAGCTCTCCCTTGGGAATCCCTCTCAAAGAGAGCCATCTGTTGGAGCCATCAGGCAGGTCAGAGCTCTGTGACCCTCATGTCATCTAGCCTTGGAGATGCCACCCTCCCCATCTTTGTTAAATTATAGGATGATACCAAAACCAAAACCCATTTGCCATTGATTTGATTCCAACTCTTACCAACCCTATAGGCAGAGTAGAATCGTCCCGTAGTGTTTCAAAGGCTGTAATCTTTTTTTTAATTGTAATTATATATATTTTTATTGAAGATATTTTTAGGTAGTGTGATGTTGGTGAGATGATCTCTAAGGTACCCTCCTGTCTTGATATCTCTACAATGATTACTATTAGTTGTGAGGGCAGGGACTTTGTCTTTCTTATTTGCTGCTATGTCCCCAGCATTAGAATAGTACCTGACATGTGATACATGCTCAATAAATGTTAGCTGAATAAATGAATGAATGAAAAAGACCCTTAGAAGAGGGAAATGGTCAGGCATAGAGTAATAACTGGGTATATCCTCCTTGGCTCTTTGTCCAATGTTGAATGTCTAATGTTCTCCTATTTTAAGATAGAAAATTATCCATTATTCATTTTTCTCTGTTTTATTGTTTTCTTAATGGATGTAAATAATCTCTCTGGAGATCAGCAAAATGAATTAAGCCAAGGTTTGCCCAGGTAGAAATAGGGGATGGAGATATTTGCTCTGGGAAGCTGAACTGGTATATTGTTGAAGCTAGAGAAACCATCACCAGAATCCCTCTGCCATGGCCATGGAAATGACCTTGAGTGTGCTGAGGTATCATTCCACAGTGGAAATAGTCATACGGAGTTGAACTCAAATCCCATATCTGTTCTTTATTGGCCTTATGTCACTGAACAAGTTACTTAAACTCTCTATAGCCTCAGTAAAATGCATAGTTTTCAGAATTGGTGTGAGAGTGATAATAATTATAATAAAACAACCCTCTGCCATCGAATTGATTCCAACTCATAGCAACCCCATTGGGTTTCCAAGGCTGTAAATCTTTATGGAAGTAGATTGCCTCATCTTCCTCCTGTGGAGCAGCTGGTGGGTTTTAACTCCCAAACTTCTGGTTAGCAGCCAAATGCGTTACCCACTATGCCACCACAGCTCCTTGATAACAATAATAGTTACCTTATAATAAACATTTTCCATGAGCAAGTCACAGTGCTGCTTATTTAATGTTCCTCATTTATTCTGTAAAGTAACTGCTATTATCACTATTTAACAGATAAGAAAATTGAGGAACAGAAAAGCTGATTAATTTGTCAAAGATTATAGAATCAGTAACAGGTGGAGCTAAGATTTGAACCTAAGTTGGCCTGAATCTCATACCCCAATGAGAAATAATATATGTGTAATGTTTTGTACATAACAGGCATTTAATAAGTGGAAAAACTGATTTATCTCCAATGTGTAATTACTGCCCCCATCTTCCTCACAACCTTGGGATTTTCTCATTCCCACTATTTCTCCCCTTGCCAAAGAGTTTTTAAGACCCTCCTTCCCACCCCACTCTACTCCTATACACTAACTCATGAAATTCTGAGACCTTGTAAATGAAATGACCTTGTAAATGACAGTAGCCCAAATAACTGGCTACTGTCTGGAAGATGTCAGGAAAAGGAGCCTTAAGAGAGAGTCCATTTCCTGGGTTTGAGGATCAGTGAAGGGTTAATATGAGTCTCCTTTTTGGTGTGTGTTCAGATCCCCAACGTCTGGTTCTCTCCCAAAGTGAACAGAGAAGCAGAAGTACCAGAACCTTCCTCCTACCCACCATTGTCCATCTGCTTTC
The DNA here is from genome assembly GCF_000298275.1 of Orycteropus afer afer. NCBI lineage: Eukaryota > Metazoa > Chordata > Mammalia > Tubulidentata > Orycteropodidae > Orycteropus > Orycteropus afer. Next base: position 4,489,016 of record NW_006921870.1, on the reverse strand, counting down.
CCTTTTCAAGTGCTCTGAGCTACAGCTATGAGAGATTCTATATAAAACCAAATGTGATTCTGGATCAAAGGAATGACTACACCCCAGAGGGCTAAAACTGTTATGCAAGAAGAAAAGGAAGAAGAGGACTGTGATGGTTATGTTTGTGTGTCAACGTGGCTGGGCCTGGTTGAGTGGCTGGGCAGCTGGTGGTAGTTATTCCCCATGATGAGACTGGCAATCAACTCCATGGTGGGATCTACCACAAGCAGCTGAGTAGCTGCCTTTGGGAATGTGGTCTGCTTCCTGTATTTAAGGAGAAAAGCTTTGAGAATGGTCTCTAGCCTATGGCACGCTTGGACCCTGCATGTAGCTGTGTCGTTGCTCAGCAGCCTGCTATGCTCTGCCAACCTTGGGACTTACAATGGACTTAAGTTAATGGCCTGCCACGTGGATTGGTAACATCGGAACTGTGCCTTTTTACTTGTCAACCTTGGGACTTCTCAGCCTCAGCAGCCAACAGCTATCAGATAGCTGAGTGAAGAAATGCCTCTAGCTCCAGTGGGCTGGGAGCAAGAGGCAGAGCTGGACCCCAAGGTTGAGGGGCTTTCACTCAGCCCCTAGAGCCTGGCACTTTGAACTTGGACTGAAAGCCTCCAAATTGTAAGAATAAACTCCTGTTTGTTAAGGCCATCCCATTTGTGGTATATTTCTTATCAGAGCGGCACTAGGTAACCAGAACAAGGACAAACACTGAAACGGGGAATAATTACTGCGAAAGGTGGAGGAGATTGACTGGGAATATGATACCTGTGTAATTGAGGCAAAGCGAGTATAAAGACTTGTGCTTTTTTCCTGTGTTCACATGTCTGTGGTAACTGGTGTGTACAGCAGGTGGTGTACTTAAATGTCTGCTTCTCTTGAATCTTTGCTTTTATAATTTCCAAGGCTGTAATCTTAACAGAAGCAGACTGCCACTTCTTTCTCCTGCAGAGTGGCTGGTGGGTTCAAACCACCAACCTTCCAGTTAGCAGCTGAGCATTTAACCATTGCACCACCAGGGTCCCTGTTATACAGTGAATTACTTGTTATGGCTTGTCTAACCATGACCTTTGTGACTCCCATCAGATTACTAGGGAGAACCATGAAAATGTAAGGTGCTTGTGGCCCACCAAGTAGATTGGATAGTTTGTTAGTAATGTAAATAAGGTGCTTGACACCCTTGTGGGGGTGGGGCCATGGAAATAAGGTGTATAGAACCCTAATGTTGGGATTGGTCAATTTTGTCATTCTGCTTAAATGAGCCCTCCTGTTTGGAGCCTGGTAGCATAGTGCTTAAGGCACTTGACTGCTAACCAGAAGGCTGGCAGTTCAAACCCACCAGCCACTCCTCAGAAGAAAGATTGGGCAATCTACTTCCATAGTGATACTGCCTCAGAAACTCAAGGAGGGGTTGCCATGAGTCAGGTCCGACTCCACGGCATATAACAACAGAGACAGAAGAGGGGATCTCACTGCCATCAAGAGAGAAGAGTTGGAGATGGAATGAAGTGCATCCTTGGACCTGAGATCTCTGCACTGGATCTTCTTGGGAGAGATACTGGCAGAGAATCAGCAGAGAGATGACAAAGAAATGGTGGCAGCAGAACCAAGAGACCAGCACAAGATGAAACAGCAGGCTTACTGGCCCATAAAGCAAGTAAGCTGAGTGCCTTTGGGCAGTAGGCCTGCTGGTGGAGTAGGGTGCACCTATCGGCAGAGCTAAAAGAGCTTTGTAACACCTGCCGGAACAGGGTGGACACCAGGCCAAAAGTCCATGGGCCAGAGAGGTGTGCCTGAAGACAAAGCAGAGGAAAGGATGTTCTGATTGAAGAATTGTATCCTGAGCGTTCCTGAACCTGAATTGTAATCTGTACTTCCATAATAAGCCCCATAATTGTGAGTATTGTCTGTGAGTTCTGGGTATCCATTGCAACAAAGCCTCAAACCCAGCAGGGAAGTAGTAAGTGCTATGGCAGGGATGGTTGGGTCAGAATTGGTAAAACAGGCTTAGGGAGGTGTTGATATGTCTGGCCTCATAGGGATAAGCCTTGGGCTACTGACAGTGATTCTTTCACCTCCTCATGAGGTTGTAGGAGGTCAGAGGAAGATGTTGCCTCCCTGCCCCTTTTAATTATAAGTCAGACATACAAAATAAGAGTGGCTTAATCAATACAGAAGTGCATTTCTCTCTCACTTCCAGTCATGGCTGATGTGGCAGCCCCACAGGGTCAGAGACCTGGGCTCCTCTGCCTTGTTTCTCTGCCATGCTTATGTGGCCCAAGATGGCCATCACCATGACCACATGCCAGGCAACAAGATGGCATAATGGAGGGAAGCTGGCACCCATGTCTAAGGGCACAGCCAACCCTAAGTGCAGAGGTTCGGAGGAATGCCATCTTTAGCAGGTTGCCATGCATTCAGCTACAAGTTCTATTGCCATCAGAAGAGAGGGACAAGTATTGGAGACAGCTTGCAGTCTATCACATATCATTGAACACTTGCACTCAACCAGGAACCTAAGCTCTTCTCACCAGTTTCCCTCAAATAAAAATTTGGCTGAATGCTAAGGGAAAACACAAGGGAGTCATTATAGGAAAATGCATGTGGTAGAGAAATAGTCCAGGTTCCCTTCTTATGGCCCATGGCTTCTCATCCCCAGCCTGCCCCTCTCCTGCACCAGCCTCAAGCAGAAGGTTGCCCCAGTACAGGCTACTACAAGCCCTCTCTCTCAGCATCTGAAGCCAAGGAGATGATTTTTCCTCCAAGATGATTTACTCTATCAACCAACTCTTCATTTATTCAATATACATTCCCTGAGCCCCTCCTGAGTCCTAGGTTCCCCATTTTCATTCAAGGGTCCAACCTTGCTGCTTTTCAGATCCTGTGATCTGGGCATCCACCTCACTGCTGCCCCCTGCCCCCCCCCACACACACACACACCTCAGTGCCTGGCCCAGGGTAGAAATGCTGTCCAAGCTGGCCAATCCAGGGAGGATATAAGGACCTCAGCAGGCCATGCCCAGACAGACACTCAAACCTAGAAAGGCAGGAGCCCTGTAGTGCTTTGGAGGTGTTTTGTTTTTTTGGTCATGTTGGAGGGAAAACTATGGAGCGTGGACCTAATGGAGAAGAAAACAGATTCAAGATGAGGGAAACTAGGTCCAGTTGCACTTGAAGCAAGTGCTCCTTGGGCAGGAATTTCCACTTCAGCTGGTTTGAGGCTATTCGTTGTTGTTGTTGTTGCTGCTGCTGCTGCTGCTGCTGCTGCTAACAACCCAAAGGATGCTGCCTAGGAGAGAGGATGAAAAGAGGGAGAGGAAGTGTAAAAGAGAAAAGTGTGGGTGGCTGGAATGTGGGTTCTAGTCTTAGCAGCAGCCCTCTCCTCCTGTTCCCTTCTCCCTTCTCCTCACAGGACCCACGCACTGATATTATCTCAGCACAATCTCCAGAGGGAATCAGGAACTTTACTCTGGACCAAGAGAGCTATCTGTTGGAGCCATTGTACTGGTCAGTGTTACTGTGCCTTTTCCAACTAACCCAGGAGAAAAACCACTCTGGATGGTGCCTGGGGCCCTGACATATTCTTCACATTAACCAGCTAATGCCGGATATTCCCTGTGCTTGGCTATCACATCCAGGTCAACAGCCACATCCCAAAGCCATCATGTCCAGTGTAGGACACTAGTCATGTCCTACAACCATCACCAAACCCTGCTCCAGCTGCTGCCCAGCCACTGCAACTGGCACCTGAGAATTCTTCCTCCTGATATCTCAAAGTTTAGACCAAGCTCTTTCTCCTCCAAGCTGCATTAAAGATTAAAGATAATTTTTCAAACCTCTTACTTAAAAGTCTTCCTAACTGAAAGGGTGAATTTACTATGACTTCCCAGGTGTTTGGAGAGACCAGTGATAAGTCAGGAGTGCCCACAAGGGGCTCAGAGAGAAATGACAGATGCCTGAAAGGCAGGAAGAAGTTCAAAATATCATAGAGAGTCAGAAAGCAGTCCAAGCAGGAAATGCTTCAGTAGTAGGGAGGAGGCCTGCAGGGGCTCCTTCAGCAAGACTGACTGTTTGGCAATATGTGTGGAGCCCTTCTGGGCCCTGAAGGTAGCAGAGATGACACAGATATGGACCCTGCCTCACAGAGCATAAATCCCTTTCTGCTTCCCTGAGGAAGCAACACTGACCTGGACCTGCAGGACCTAAGGGCAGGAGGAAGCTAATTACGGCAGACCTGGTTGATTGGCCCTCAGTGTCTGCTAACCCCATCTCCTTTTGTGTCCCTTCCTGTACAGCAGAGGGTGGAAAACTAAAAACTGAATTTCCCAGATTCCTTTATAGCTAGGGTTCTGAGGTACAAATCACCAGTAACCAATTGCTGTTGAGTTGACTCTGATTCATGACAACCCCGTGTGTGTCAGAGTAAACTCCAGAGGGTTTTCTTTTCAATGGCTAATTTTTCAGAAGTAGATCACCAGACAACACAATTTCTTTCAAGGTGCCTTGGGGTGCACTCGAACTGCCAACCTTTTCGTTAACTGAAGAGAGCACTAATTTACACCATCAAGGGAGTAGGGCGCAAATTAGGTCCCACCAATTAGGTGCACTCCTGTGTGATCTGGAAGGCAAAAGGAGTGAAGAGGCCATTTCCATGTTGCCCTTGAGGTTTCCTGCTGGTAAGCATGAGTTTGGAGATATTGGATTTCTCTGCAGCGACATTCTTGTGTCCAGGTGCCAGCTTCACAAGTGTCAAAAGGCAGCCACAGCAGCTGAGGTGGCTTCTGAGCCCTGGACCACAGCTAAGATGCTGTGTGTTTGAATTTGCAGTTCCAGTAGTGACCTTGTGTTCACCTACATCCTGTTGGTAGCAGAGGCTGCAACTCCTCTGGAGGCCCAGTTCTGTGGTGTTCCTAGAGGTTCAGCCTAGACTCACTCCACTAGCCCTTCAAAGGGTTTGTAGCACCTAAATACCTGTATTAAATCTCTTCTTGCTTAAGACACCCAGAATGACTTCTGTGTCCTACAATGGAGACACCTGCAAAGAGGGAACAAAAGTGTGCTCCAGATGAAGTAACTAGCATTGGCACAATCACCTAACAGAAGAGGGGGAAGGGAAGGGGAGAGAAAAGGGCCTAGCTAGGAATTACTGCCTGTTGTGATGAGAGCCCAGAAAAAGGCAGGGGTGATAGAGTAAAGCAGAAGGAAAGATGGGGGTAAAGAATATGCCAGGAACCATACACACTAGCCACCAGGGGCCAGACAAATAACACAAAAGGCAAGTGGCAGGGGAAGAAGCCAGAGTCAAATGAGGACAGGAATCGCTGATTGCCAAACACCAGACCAAAGAGGGCTGAATAGTGGCTTGTGGATAATAGAGACACAGAACTAAAAGGGAGAAAAGGGTAAAACTTTCAGAGGATTCCAGGTCAGACTCTGGATTAAATTAGTTTTTTCTGCTGGCAAGTGACAATGACCCAACCTGAACTGGCTTAAGTAAGATGAATATTATTGATATTGTTGTTGTTAGGTGCTGTTGACTTGGTTCCAACTCATAAGGAGCCTACAAACAACAGAATGAAACATTGCCTGGTCCTGCACTATCCTGACAATCTTTTGACAACTTCCAGTTTCCCTCGATTCATACTTCATACAATCCACGTTCTGATTATTAATGGATGTTTGCATCTGTTTTTTTCTCATTTTGAGTCATACCACATAGGGAAATGAAGGTCTCAAAAGTTTTACTTCATCAATAAGATTGACTCTAATTTGAGGAGGCAGCTCTCCTTTTTTTTTTTTTTTTTTTTTTTAATTGTGTTTTGGGTGAAATTTACAGAGCAAATTCACTTTCCATACAGCAGTTCACATACACTTTGTCTCATGACATTGACCACAACTTACCATAATGTAACAGCTCCCCTCCTACTTCCTCCCGATAGTTACCTCTTCCCTTTGTCCATCCCTCCATGCACTCCAGCGCCCTGAGCTGTCTCCCTGTGCATAAGCAGCCCTTCCTTCTCCCATGATTGTTCTCTCCAAAGAGTGTATCTACCTCAGGTAAATGTTCAGCTCATATGCCTGTCTATTGTTTGGCTGGAAGCCACAGGTGTGGGTTCAATTCCAAACCTGAAGGGCAACTAGGGGCCATAGTCTCAGTGGTTCCACCAGGCTCTATCAGGCCAGCAAAACTGGTTCCTCCCCCCCTTTTTTTTTTCTCCAAATGATTTTGAGTTTTGTTCCTCATTGTTCTCCCTCTCTACCCAGGATCTCCTACATAGATCCCCTTCCAAGTGGTTGACAGTAGTAGCCGGGCACCATCTAGTTCTTCTGGTCTCATAGTCATATAGACTGCAGATCGGATGGTGTACCAGTTGCTAGGACTAATTGTTTCCATGAATTTTGGTTATCTTCATTCTTCTTTGCTGTGGACGAGGAGAGACCCATCGTTGCATCTAGATAGCAGCTTGCTAGCTTTTAAGATCCCAGTCACTACTCGCCAAAGTAGGAAGTGGAACAATGTTTTGTGTGGTATGTTATGCCAATTGAGCTTGATGTCCTCTGTGACTATGATCCCAAGCCCACAACTAGTCAGTCCTTCTGGGTAGCTGGTTGTGACCAAGCAATGACTAAAACCTTGAGGCAGCTCTTCTTCAGTCATGTTTTGAATGACTCCCAACCTGAGAGGCTCATCTTCCATGTGGTGGATTATTGATATTAGTAACTGAAAAACCCAGAAGTTGGTTAGGCTCAGATGAAACTCCAGAAGTCCACTATCTCTATCACCTGACCTTTGCTTCTCTCTCTCTTTCTGTTTGGCTCACTTTCTCTGTGAATTCACTCTCTTTATGGTAGTGAATGGCTAGAGCTGTGCCAGCCCTTATATCTGCTCAGCTTAAAGTCCATCAGGAAATGGGTAGTGCTTCTTTCCCAAGAGGAGTTCTGGTGGTGTAGTACCTAAGGCACTTGACTGCTAACCAGAAGGCTGGTGGTTCAAACCCACCAGCCACTCCTTGGAAGGAAGATTGGGCAATGTACTTCTGTAGAGATACCACCTTGGAAACCCAAGGAGGGGTCGCTATGAGTCAGATCTGACTTGACGGCCACGAGTTTGGTTTGGCTTTTGGTCTTTCCCAAGAGTCCTAGCCAAAATCTCGCTACATTTGGTTGGCTTTGGATCAGGCCTGTCTCTGAGCCTATAGCTGTGGATAGAGGGAAAGCTATGACTGAGGTCACATCATCAACCTCCAGAGCCAGGGTGGGGTCAGCACCAGGCAAATCACATGGATGGAGAATGCGGGAGGGGTAGCTCCAGATAATTGGGGTGAATTATCAAAAGAAGGGGAAGAGATGATAGTCCACCAAAGACATCCAACAAAGAACAAGCAAAACTACAAAAACTACTGCTGACGATTTATTAAGTACTCTGTATTACCTCAGGAGCTCTGGTAGCATAGTGCCTAAAGCACTTGACTGCTAACCAGAAGGACGGCAGTTCAAAGCCACCAGCCACTCCTCAGACGGAAGGTTGGCCCATCTACATCCGTAGTGATACTGCCTAGGAAACCCAAGGAGGGATCGCTATGAGTCGGAGCCGACTCAACAGCACATAACAACAACAACAACTGTATTACCTTACTCAGTCCTCATAACAACCCCTTAAGATCATGCTCTTATTTGTTCATGCCTCAGTTACTTATCAAGCCTTGTTCTAGGTGTCAGGGACACAGCAAAGGACAGAACAATGAGCCTCTCTACTTTTGTGAGACTGATTTGAGGCTGACAGTCCAGTGAGGAGAGCCAGATAAAAGCAAGTCAAATAAGTAAATATATGAAGGGGATTGTTGGAGATTAAACTGTTTTTCCTAAAAAGGTATGTTGAAGTCCTAACACTTATACCTGTGAATGTGACTTAGTCTGGAAACAGGATCTTTAAAGATGTTATCAGTTAATATGAGGCATACCAGAGTAGGATGGATCCCAAAATAATATGAGTGGTGTCTTTAAAAAGAGAAGAAACACAGAGAAACAAACAGAGGAAGATGCATCTACAAGCCAAGCCAAGCCTCTCTACCTGAGGCTACCAAACACTGACAGAGATGAGAAAGGATTTACCATTGGAATCCTGGAAGAGAGCATGGCTCCGCCAACACCCTGATTTTGTCTCCTAACCTCCAGAACTGTGAGAAAATAAAATTCTGCTCTTATAAGCTACCCAGTTTGTGTTGTTTTGTTAGGGCAGCCCTAGGAAACTAAGGCAGGGAAGGGATGGGAATGTGGGGTGTGATTTTAAGGCAGGCAGGCCTCACTGAGAAAGTGACATTTGAGGGCAGCCTTGCAGGTGGTAAAGGAGCAAAGTTCTTAGTTGTCTGAGGTGAGTGCCCCCTAGAAAGAGAGAGCAGCCAGTGCTACCCTTTGGAGTGTGGGCTTGGGGAGCCACAGAGATGCCCTGACCTGGCTGGAATAAATGAGGGGAGTGAAGGAAGGGGCCCTGTGAAAAGGGTATGGAGGGAAGATTGGGGTCTTGTAGGCCAAGGCAAGGGCTTGAACTTTCCTCTAAATGAAGAGAGAGCTTCTGGGTTGTTGAGCAGAGAGACTTGCTTTGAATAGGATCCTGCCGACTATAGCTGGAGAAGTTGTAGTTGGAGATAAAGGAAAGGCCTAGCTGGAAGTGGGACCGAAGGAGGAATGGGCTGGGCAGTGGCAGTAGAGACAGCAGTGGGGTTGAGACATAGTGTAAAGGTAGAGGGACAGGATTTGCCCACAGATTAGATGAGAGTGTGAGGGAAAAGGACATCTATTTTACAGAAGAGAAAACTGGAGTGCAGAGAGGGTCAGGTAATGCGCACAGAAGCGCAGAGTGGGCTCTTTGAAGCTAGGACGACGACGACGACGACGACGACGTCATAGCTGTTATGTCTGAGTCGTCAACCAGCGATGGCTGTGAACTGTCTGGTCTCCAGTCGCTGTCGTGCGGGTCCCCAGGCCCCGAGTGCTCCCGGTGCCCCGTCGTCCTCTGGCCTCGTAGCCAGGCGTGAGGCTCAGTGGCCGCCCCGGCTCCCTCTGTTGAGAAACTAGGAGAGCACGGGAGCAGAAGCTGCCGTGTTTTTCAGGAAGGAACCTTCACTCCAGTAACAGTCAGTCTGGGAGTCCAGCCTGGCCGCCAGGAAGCGCCCCTGCGCGCGGGCTGGCTGTGGGGCAGACCCTTTTGAGAACAGGAAAGGGAGAGGGGAGGAGAGCATCAAAGCCACTGTGGAATTGTGTGGGGGAGGGGATCTCCGCCATCATAAGTGCGAATTCCTACTCGAGTGACTTCCTAACCCTTAGTTGCAAGCAAGCCGATGGCGCGGGCGGGAGCTGGGCAGCGAGCCCAGAACTCACGATGCACAGCGTTCGCCGCGGCCGGAATTCCTGCAGGACGCTTTGTTCTCATCTGAGCCCTGCTAGAGCCATCAGGCCATTGCAGGGGCCGGGATTGCAGGCTGAGCAAGACTTCAGGAAACCCTCGCTGGCAGCTAGGCTGGCGGTACCCCTCGGTGCCCGCCCACTCGCCCTCCCCCAGAAAACCCTCCACCATATCAACATTGCAGCCCCTTCTGGACCCTGTGCCTTGGAGCCACTTGGAATCAGGCTGGGTTAATGCCAGCCAGTGGGCTTCGCTGAGACCACTCCAGTGCCTGTGACCATCCTCACTATCTACAACAGAGACTGCCCTTCATGCTTCTCCTGCCCCTTCAAGTCCCAATAGGTATGCTCCACATTCTCCCAAGGGGCAGCCTGCTGGGCACTCTGCTAGGGGTGTTCTCTGGACTGTCCAAAGGGAGACTTTAAAGTTCTGCCCCAACCTCTCACAGGCTGTGTGATGTGTGGAAAGCCACGTAACCTCCCTGTGCTTCTGCTTCCTCTGCTTTGAAAAGGCCTCAGGCTCCCCCTGGGTGCACCCAAAATGCAACGCAACCACTGCTATGGAGTCAACCACTGCTATGCAGTTGGATTGGACTCATAACAACCCCTCCTTGGGTTTCCAAGGCCATATCACTATGGAAGTAGATTGCCCAACCTTCCTTCTGAGAAGTGGCTGGTAGGTTTGAACCACCAGCCTTGAGCCTTCTGGTTAGAAGTCAAATGCCTTAGGCACTACGCCACCCAAGAGAGGAGGAAAAGTCAAGCTTAATGACCTAATTCAGAATTATGCAATCAGGAAAGTCTGGAGGAAAACTACTCTCATTTGTCTTGAGTTTTAGTGCTACTTTAATTTGTTAAATTTATGAAATAAACACATATGGCACTTACTCTATGCTGAGCACTGTTCTAAGCACTTTACATACCACACTGTGCTAGCAGCAGTGTTGTTGTTGTGTTGTTATGTGCCATCGAGTCGGACCCAACTCATAGTGACCCTTCCTTGGGTTTCCAAGGCAGTAAGTATCACTGAGGAAGCAGATTGCCCAACCTTCCTTCTGAGGACTGGCTGGTAGGCTTGAACCACCAGCCTTCCGGTGAGCAGTCAAGTGCCTTAGGCACTACACTACCAGAGCAGCAGTAGTAACACTTTTTAAAAACAGGGACACTAAAGCACAGAGAGGTCAAACACTGCTCAGAGCTGAGAAGTTCAGAACTAGTATCAACCCTCACATCCTGGCTTCAATGTTCAAAAACACTACTCCCATAACCCTCAGTTCTTGGGACTGTTAAGGCCTTAAGCTGGCCCTTCCTCTGCTCACCTCAAAGGTAAAAAAAAGTCCTCACCTTGAAGAAAATAATTAGATCATTTTCTGGGGTGTAAGGAGCTAGTGCTTGTGTGTGTACATGTGTATGAGTGCATGTGTGTGACTGTGTGTTTGTGTGAGTACACATGTGCATATGTGTGTGAGAGCCCTGTGTGTGCATAGATGAGTTTATCAGTGTATATGTGCATGTGTGTGAGTGTGTGTGCATGTAATACTGAGTGTGTGTGTGTTTATGTGTGTGGGTGTGCGTGTCAGTATGTGCATGTGTGTAAGTGTTGCATATGTGTGCATATATATGAGTGTGTGAGAGTGCATTTGTGTGTGTGTGTGTGAGTACATGTACCTCTTGAAGTACTCTTGAGAAGAACTAGCGAGGAAAGAGAGAGTGGGGCACTGTGAGACTGGGATGTGCCTGAAAAAATTAAAGAGCGATTAGTCAAAGCTGAATTGTTTTTCTAAACTTCTAATGCAAACAACATGTGGGGCAGGGCCCAGATGGTGCCTGGGAGCCCCTGACAGGGTCCTCAGGAAGCAGGTGCTCCTGGAATGTTTCCTGCCGCTGGGCTGTGGCAGGCAAGCAAGGACGCCATGTTCTTTATTACTGTCAGGCAGGACTCAGCTGCAGCCCCATTCATTTGGGTATAAACCACTGAGCACTGGTCACAATAGCACAACCTCTGTTGAGACAGGCCCCACCAGTCTGCTTAGCCAGTGTGAGAGACTTCTCTGGGCAGGGGTAGGTGTGGAGAAGAGTGCTCTGTTCAGCTCCATGGCAAGGTTATGAGCATCTTTAATTTTGTAAGCTATTGCCAATTATTCTCCCAAAATATTCTACCAATTTATAGTACCATCATCTGTGCAGTTAGTAATTTTTTCTCTATGCCTTTTACAAGCATGAAGTATTCTCAAGCTTTTCCATCTTTGCCAGTCTGATAGAGGAAACTGGTATCTCCCGGGGGAAGGCTATTAACCAGAAGAGAGGCACAGTCATCCTTATGTTTTAGGAAATTTGTTATGGTGGCTAAATTGATGATAGACTGATGAAGAAGTTGGGATTTTTTTCAGTCACAAAATACTACCTCAGTGGTTTAAACAAATAGGAGTTTATTTTTGTCACATAACAAGAAATCCAAAGATAGACAATTGCTGGTATTGTTCAATGGCTGAAGAATGCCTGGGCTGAAAACTCTGTGAGTCTTCGTGGTCACAAATAGTTGCAATACAAATACAAATAGCCATTAGGATCTATGTTCAAGGCTAGGAGAAAAGAAGAAGAATTAGACCAGCTGAGTCCATCCCTTTTTATTAGGAATGAAAAGCTTTCCTCAAAGCTTCCCTCAATAGGTATCTGTTAGTATACCATGAACCCAACTGAGCTCCACCTCCAGCTCTAGTGGACTTGGGAGAGTGAATATTAGCTTTCCAGCCTCTAGAGTAGAAGGAAGGAGGAGTTGGAGGATGGGTATTGGTACAACCAGCCAACAGTGTCTGCCACTGCTGCAGCAGGGAGCCTGGGAGCAGGCACACCAGTGACTTGGCATAGGTGCTAGAAGTTAGCCAGGGCCCTGACCCATCTGGCTTCACTCTTTGGAATGAGCCTCCAGCCACCCACAGAAAATGTGATCAGTTCTAGTACCAGTGAGAGCTCAGTCTGGAATGAGATCAGGAGCTGTCTTCCACCTAAAAAAAAAGCTCACTGCCATCAAGTTGATTCTGACTTATAGTGACCCCCTTCGGGTTTCCAAGGCAGTAAATCTTTACAGAAGTACATTGACCAGTCTTCCTTCTGCAGACTGGCTGGTGAATTTGAACCACCAACCTTCTGGTTAACAGTCAAATAAATGCCTTAGGCACTATACCACCAGATCTCCTACATCCTAGTTAGGCTCTCAAAAAGTAAGAATCAAGAGAGAATCCTGAAAGAAGTGAGAGAGAAGCAAATGGTCATAAGGAACCCCCAATAACATTAAGTGCCAATTTCTCCTCAGAGATATTTCAGGCTAGAAGGCAATGGAATGATATATTTAAAGTGCTGAAAGAACAAATTGGTCACCCAAGAATACTATACCCAGTGAAACTGTCCTTTAATAATGAGGGTGAAATGAAAACATTCCCAGACAAATAGAAGTTGAGAGAGTTCATATCCACTGAATTAGCCCTACAAAACATACTAATAGGAATCTGCAGATGGAAGGGAAAAGATAACTAGAAAATAATTCAAAGCTATAAAATGAAGTGAAATATTCCAAATAACGGGAATTGCATGGACAAGGAAAAGGACTAGTAATAAGGTATTCATGTTTAACAATTCTAAATGTTTTGTCCTTCATGCTTTGTAATAACAAATGTATATAAAGCAATGATAAAATTATATTGTAGGGTATATAAAGTATAAAGACATAATTCTCATCTCATTGCTATCGAGTTGGACCCAACTCATAGTGACCCCTCCTTGGATTTCCGAGGTGGCATCACTGTGAAAGTAGATCGCCCAACCTTCCTTCTGAGGAGTGGCTGGTGGGTTTGAACTGCCAGCCTTCTGGTTAGCAGTCAAAGACATAGTTAGTGATAACAATTTTAAAATGAGGGGCTGGGGATGACTTATATGGGTATAGAATTTCTTGTATGTTGCTGACGTTAAGTTGGAACCAACTTACCCTAAAAAAAAAAAAAAAAAAAAACTCACTGCCGTTGTTGAGTCAGATCTGACCCATAGCAGAAGTTATAAATACAAACTGTTAAATGTAGTATTACTGGTAACCACTAAGAAAATATCTAAAAAACATACAGAAAAGGAAAGAAGGGAGCAAAAATGGCTCAATATAGTAAACCAACAAAATACAAAAGCAAGCAATATTAAAAACAAAGAAGCCTTAGGACATGCTATATATATATATACACATACATACATACATATATATTTGTTGTTGTTGTTATGTGCCATGGAGTTGGACCCGACTCATAGCGACCCCTCCTTGGGTTGCCGAGGTAGTATCACTAGGGAAATAGATTGCTCAACCTTCCTTCCGAGGAGTGGCTGGTGGGTTTGAACTGACAGCCTTCTGGTTAGCAGTCATGTGCCTTAGGCACTATACTACCAGAGCTCCTATATATATATGGCAGAATTAAATCATATATATATGGCAGAAGTAAATCACTCCTTACTGGTAATGATAGTAAATGTAAATTGACTAAATGCTCCAATTGAAGGGCAGAAAATGGCAGAATGGGTTTTTTGAAAATGATCCAGCTATATGCTGTTCACAAGAGACACACCCTAGGCCCAAAGATACAAATAGGTTGAAAGGGAAAGAATGGAAAAAATATTCATGTAAATAAGACCAAAAGAGAGTTAGGGTGGCAAATTAATATTAGACAAAGTAGACTTTAAGACAAAACCTGTTAGAAGAGATAAAGATGGACATTATATAGTAGTGAAAGGGACAATTCATCAAGAATTTACAAACAGGAGTTCTGGCAAGATGGCGGACTAGGCAGAAGGACTGCACAGACCCTCTTCAACAAAGAAAAGGGAAACCAATTGACACAGACACAGAAGATAATCTTGGACCACTGAGCCTTGAAGGGAAGGATACAGAAGTAGATTAAAACCCAACTAGCAGAAGAATTTCCATGAAAATACCAAAAAAGGAGACATACAGAGCTGCAGTCTGGCAGAGACCTGAACGCCCCTGATGGCACAAACGGCTTGGACAATCCCGAGTAGTGGTAGGACCTAAAAATTAACTTAAAAATCACCCTGCTAGCCAGGGACTGCATGGACTGTACACAGTGGCTGGGGAACAAACAGAGAAGGTGAAGAGAAAGGTGGGCTGAGTTGTGGACTTTTGCCGATCCGGAGGACGCCGCCATTTTGTAGGTTTGAAAAGCGCCTTGACTATTTTGGATATTTAAAGAGACAGCACTCTCACAGATTCCTGTGGTGGTAGGACTTAAGAATTAACCTAAAAATCACCCTGATAGCCAGGGACTGCACCGAGTACTGTGCAC
>NW_006921870.1:4454723-4470367 GCF_000298275.1 Orycteropus afer afer | reverse complement strand
CATTGTAAACTGTGGTCAATGACATGAGACAAAGTATATGTGAACTGCTGTATGGAAAGTGAATTTGCTCTGTAAATCTTCACCCAAATTACAATAAATAAAATAAAATAAATTTAAAAAACAATAATAATTTACAAACATAAATGTATATGCACCCAACATTGGAGCACCTAAGTATATAAAACAAACACTGATAGAATTGAAGCGAGAAAGATATAGCACTACAGTAATAATTGGAGACATTAAAACACCACTTTCAATATGGCACCAAACATCTAGAAAGAAGATCAGCAAGGAAACAGAGGACTTGAATAACATTATAAACCAAGTATACATGACTATATAATATATAGAGTAGACTACTCCACTCAACAAAAGCACAATATACATTCTACTCCAGTACACATGGGTTATTCTCCAAGATAAACCACTTTGGTCACAAATCAAATCTCAACAAATTTGAAAAGACTGAAACCATGCAAAGTATTTTCTCTCACCAAATGAAATGAAGTTAGAAATAAATTCAGAAAAGAAAAAACTGGAAAATACACACACGCACACACACAAAAAAACTCACTGCCATCATGTCAATTCCGACTCATAGCAACCCCCTTTGAGTTTCTGAAGCAGTAAATCTTTACAGAAGTAGATTGCCCAGTCTTCCTTCCACAGAATAGCTGGTGGGTTTGAACCGCCAACTTCTGGTTAGCAGTCAAATGCCTTAGGCATTACACCACCAGAGCTCCTGGAAAATAGACAAGTGTACAAAAATTAAACAATGCACTATTAAACTATCAATGGGTCAAGGGAAAAAGTTCACAAATTTCTTTAGGATGAATGAAATTGAAAGCACAACATACCAAACTATGGGATGTAACAAAGGTAGTGCTCAGAGGGAAACTTACAGCAATAAATGCATACATGAGAAAAGAAGAAACACCGCAAATCAACAGCCTAACCCAACAACTTCAGGAACTAGAAAGAGAAAAGTAAACTAAGCCTAACCTTACCAGAAGAAAGGAAATAACAAAGATCAGAGCAAAAATAAATAAAATCAAAAACAGAAAAGCAATAAAGAGAATCAACAAAACTAGAAGTTGGCTCTTTGAAAAGATCAATAAAATTGACACACTTTTAGCTGGACTTAAAAAGATAAAAGATGCAAACAACAAAAATAAGAAATGAAAGAAGAGACATTACAAGTGACCCAATAATAATAATAAAGAGAATTACAGTAGAATATTAAGAACAATTGTATGGCAACAAACTGGATAGCCTAAATTAAATGGACAAATTCTTAGAAGCACACAACCTACTCAAACTGACTCAAGAGGAAATAGAAACTCTCAGCTGACCCATAATAAGTGAAGAGATTGAATCAGTGATCAAAAATCACTGGACCAGGTGGATTCACTTGGGAATTCTACCAAAACTTTAGAGAAACATTAGAAAACCAATCAATGTAAACCAATAAATAGAACAAAAAAAACCACATGATCATCTCTATGGCTGCAGAAAAAGCATTTGATAAAATTCAACACCATTTCTTGATGAAAACCCTCAAGAAGATTGGAATAGAAGCAAAGTTCCTCAATATGGTTTAGGGTATACATGAAAAGGCAACAGCAAACATCATACAGCAAAATATGTGAAAGCCAAAACTTTTATAAGGAGGAAACCTGTCAGAGCAAGAAAACCAAAATATTTTCCATTAATAGAGAGTGATAGAAAAGTGGTTAAGATTGCACCCTATCAGAGGTGGAAAACTTGCAAAACCTGGAAACATAAGTCAAGTTGCAGCTCTCACAGGTTTCACTGTACTTAATGGAGAAAGATTGAGAACTTTCCCCTTGAAACTGGAAACAAGCCAAGGGTGCCGCTCTCACAACTTCTATAGGAGGAGAAAATGGATGTGTGGCTAATTGCCTCTATGAACAACTGCCTCCTTTGCCTTGAAACCAGAAGTATTAGATGGTGTCTGGCTACCATTACTAAACATTTTGATCAAAGGTTCTATGGAAGAATCCTGGTCAAAAGAGGGAAATGCAGAACAGAATTTCAAATTCTCATGGAATCCAGAATATCTGGAGTTATGGAGCCTGGATGAACCCATTGCCTGGAATAATCTTTAAAACTTAATGAAAAATATCCTCTGAAATCATCTTAAAAATGAACAGTAGTTTAGCTTAACTAGTAAAGAAATGTCTTCCTTGAACATTATGCTCTTTTAAGAACTATCTATATAAGATCAAATTAACAATAGCAACTCAAAAGATTATTGAGATAGTAACCTCTGGGGTCAGTGAGTTTATGTTAATGAGGGAGGAACAGAACTCAGAAAAGGAAGGTGAGAATGGTTGCACAACTTAAAGAATGTAATCAATGTGCCTAAATTGTATACGTAGAAACTGCTGGTTTGGTATATGTTTTGCTGTGTATATTCTCAACAACAATAAAAAGAAAATAAATTTTTTAAAAAAGAATGTGAAAAGGGAAAAACCTAGAGTGGACTTTATGGTTTTGCATTTGGATTGGAAGCATTAGCGTGAATTCATACTTTTCAGGATGATCTGTATTCCTAAATAAGAAATAAAAATGTAGCAATGTGTCTATATATATGTACATGTTTATATTCCCTAACTCTATCCACTGAGAGGACCTGAGAGAACAGAAGTCCCAATAACAATGAGCACCTCACACCCCGATCTTGGCTTCTAAATACCATTCTCTACTAAAAGGAACCAAGCCACTCAGAGCAATGGCTATTTCCAGAACTGCTGCAGGGGAAGTACAGGATTAGCCTAGAACATCTTATATCAGAAAGCAAGGATGTGTTTAAAGAATATCAAAAGGACACAGAAGCCAAAAGTTCACATTGGCCAAATCTGGGACAAATTGAACATCACAATAAATGGACTATAATCCACTGACTAAAATGAGAATTTATAAGTCCAAAATTTATACGTCCATAAATAAGGTCCCTAGGTGGTGCAAACAGTTTGTGCTTGACCACTAACCTAAAGGCTGGTGGTTCAAACCCATCCTGTGGCACTACGGAAAAAAAGCCTAGCAATTTGCTTCTATTATGATTACAGCCAAAATAAAAATAAAAACCTATGAAACAGTTCTACTCTGTAACACACAGGGTCAACTCAACAGCAGCAGGTTTTGTTTTTTAATTATATAAATAAATAAATAATTTCACTGAAAGTTTGATGAGGAAAAGAATTTGTATATAGTTTCAAAATATCTTGCCACAAAATATTTATAAATGGAAAAAGAGTAACTTCACAGTGGAGAAGCCTAGAAGATACCACCATAATCACACGATCAAAGGGGACATCACCAGTCATGGAACAAACCAAAATCAAGCACCACCTGATAGGACTCAATGGGAAGAACATAGTGTCACTTATGCAGTTTTCCTGCCAAAGATACAGAATGTAAAACATCAGAAAAACTCAAACTGAGGGAAAGCCTACAAATTAACTGGTCTATAATCTTCAAAATGTCAAGTTCAGTAAGTCAGTTACAAATGGGCAAATATTATATGATCCCACTTACATTTGAAATATCTAAAATAGGCAAATGTGTAGAGATAAAGCTGGATTAGTGGTTACCAGGGGCTGTGTGTAGTTGTGGGGAAATGGGTGTTATTGCTTAAGAGGTACTGAGTTTCTGTGTGGGGAGATGAAAAAGCTTTGGAAATAGTAGTGATGATTGCAAAACATGGAGAAGGTAATTAATGTCACCAAATTGTACAGTTAAAAATGGTTAAAGTGACAAATTTTATGTTATAAATATTTTACCACAATTAAAAACAAACAAACAAAAAAGAATGAGAGTTATCAACCATATTAAATGCTGTTGACTTGTCAAATTAAATGAGGATTTCTGTGATGATATACATAACATAGGGATCTCTGGTGACATAGTGCCTAAGGCATTTGACTGCTAACTAGAAGGCTGGACTTTCAAACGCACCAGCCACTCCTCAGAAGGAAGATTGGGCAATCTACTTCTGTAGTGATACCACCTCAGAAACCCAAGGAAGGGTCGCTATGAGTTGGGTCCGACTCGATGGCACATAACAACAACAACATACAGAACATTTTGCCACACAAAAAACATTAAGCCTCCTTCAGGCAAGACGCAAAAATAGCTTGCCTTTGTACCTGTTTGTAAAGTCAAGATCTCCCACTGCAAAAGAGAAAGAGAGAAAAGCAACTGCTTAACTCATTTATTTTCAAGCTTTTCTTGTTTCTAATACATGTGGTAAGGCTATAATTTTCCCTCTAAACATGGCTTTAGCTGCATCTCAGCTGTTTTAATATGTGATATTGTCATTATAATTCATTCTAAATAATTTTATAATTAACATCATGGTTTCTTCTTTGGCTATATGATTTTGGTTTTTTTGTTTTAAGGATATTGCTTAAATGTGAAACATGAGGGAATTTTCTAGTTTTGATCATTATTTCTATCTTAATTATGCTGTAGTCAGAGAATACGTTCTATATGATTTCACTCATTTGAGGCTTGCTTCCCAGGATAACTCACTGCCATCGAGTCAAATCCAACTCATAGCGATGCCCATTGGGTTTCTGAGGCAGTCTTTAGGAAAGTAGGTTGCCCAGTCTTCTTTCTGTGGAATGGCTGGTGAGTTTGAACCACCAATCTTCTGGTTAGCAGTCAGATGCCCTAGTCACTGTACTACCAGAGCTCCTTTCTCAGTTATAAGGTCATTGTTATACATTTCCTATACATGCTTGAAAAGAACGTATATTCTACAGTAGTTGTTGGGTGCAACATACTATATATGTCCATTAGATCAAGTACACTGATGATATTATTCAAATATTTTATATTCTTACTGACTTTTTCTTTGATTGTGTTATATGTTACTGAGAAAGATAAAGAGGTATGTTAATAATGCCTACTATAAGTAGATTTCACCATTTCTCCTTGCAGTTCTGTCTGTTCCTTTGTCTATTGTTTCTTCTGGTTTTCATTCATGTTGTCTTGTCTCTGCCTGTGCCTATTTACTTTTAACACATGCTTGACATTAGTTTTTTAAACATTGTTAGTAGAAATAATTTGAGGCATAGAATGCTATTTTCATCCAACAATGCATTAAAATTGTTTCTGTCAGATGCCTTAAACTCAAAACCTTACTGCCATCCAGCTTATTCCAACTCATAGTAACCTTCACTGGGTTTCCAAGCTGTGAATCTTTGTGGAACCAGACTGCCCCATCTCTCTTCCACAGATTAGTTGATGGGTTTGAACCACTGACCTTTTTGGTTAGCAGCCAAATGTCTTAAACACCACACCAACAGAGCTCCTTTGCCAGATGCCTAGGGCACTAGCAATCGAGGATTACTAAATTCAGTCTTCAAGTTTGAGATTATTTGAAACTGACCTGCCAGGGCCAGTCTAGGTCTATGTCCAGTTCACTTTTTCTCCTAGTGTGGTTCTTCAGTGTCCCAGCCTAAAGCACAGCAGTGTACCAGCCCCCAATCAACTTTTATCACCCTATCCCCACAAGCTATCAAAAGTACTGCTTAGCTCTTTGCCACCTCTTCTGAAAGTGGCAAACACCTCGCAGGAAGAAGTAGTTCCAGATGCTAAACTCATCTTCCTGAATTTTTACATTCTACTGGATCTTGGTTCAGTAATTCTTCCATATTGTTAAATCTCCAATGTCTTTGAGCAAGTAGTTTGTTTTGTTTTTAATTTGTCCAAATTTTCTAATTACCCTCAGTGGAAAGGCTGATAGAAGTTACCTAGTCACCCTTCAATGAATCAGAGCTTTCACCTCATTTTTCAAAGGAAAAAGTCATAACTTTCTATTCCATAGAAGTGGGAGTACTCCATTTTAATTTCTAAACAGTTCTCTTCCATTACACATCTCCACTGAGGGGAATTTGAGAGAAGAGGTTTTCTACTAAAAACTCTTAAAGTCAAGCAGTATAAAAAACTACCAACAAAACTACTACTAATTCTTTTTTTTAATTTTTATTGTGATTTAGGTAAAAGGTTATAGAGCAATTTTATTTTCCATGCAGCACTTCATGCACATTTGTCTCATGACGTTGACTGCAATTTCCCACAATGTAACAGCTCTCTTCCCACTTCCTCCCCATAGTTACCTCTTCCCTGTGTCCTTCCATCCCATGCACTCCTGCCCCTCCAGTGCTTTCCCTGAGCATACACTGCCTTTCTGTTCCTCCATGATAGATCTCTCCAAAGACTGTATCTACCTGATGTAAATGTTCAGCCCATATGCAGGTCTTATTTGGCTGGAAGCCACAGGAGCTCAATTCCAGACCTGAAGGGCAGCTCGGGGCCGTAGTCTCAGGGGGTTCACCAGGCTCTATCAGACCAGCAAACCTGGTTTTCTTTTTTATGATTTTGAGTTTTGTTCCACATTGTCTGCCACTCTATCCAGGATCTCCTACACAGATCCCCCTCCGAGTGGTTGATAGCAGTAGCTGGGCACCCTCTAGTTCTTCTGGTCCACAGTCATATAGGCTGAGAATTGCATGCTCTACCAGTCCCTTGGACTAATTGTTTACACACGTCTTTGATTTTCTTCATTCTTCTTTGCTCTGAAGAGGAGAGATCCATCGTTGCATCTAGATGACTGCTTGTAAACTTTTAGGGTTCCCATCACTACTCGCCTAAGCAGGATGTGGAGAAATGTTTTTGTGTAGTATGTTATGCCAATTGAGCTTGATGTCCCCTGCAACCATGGCCCCAAGCCCACAGGTCCAACTACTCGCTCCCTCCAGGTAGCTGGCTGTGGCCAAAAAGTCACCACAACTTGTCCCTTGTCACCTCCACTATATACCTGGACATTCTTACAGAACACACAAATACACTTGTAGAAACATCATCTGCCAACCTTATACATGGTCATGGGCACACTACCCCTGCCTAGACATATCTGATCATTCAGCCTGTCTACTCATCTATCCACCTGTAGTTCGATGTTTGCCATCACTGACAACAAAGTACTGAATGTGCAAAAGGGTCCATCTTTGTTGTCTGTATCTCCCATGTACCTCTCTCTGTCTTCCTCTTCCTCAATGTCATTGTGTTGATCACTCACATCTCTTCACCCAAATCAATACTTGTCTCTACCAATCTAGCAGTGTTCCCTTCCCTCCCCTCCCACCCCTGGTAACCAACAAAGAAAATTTCCTTTTATAGATAAACCTTTCCTTGACTTTTCACAATAACAGACTAATACAACATTTGTCCTTCTGTGATTGACTTATTTCACTCAGCATGATGTCCTCCAAGTTCATCCATGGTATGTGGTGTTTTGCTGATTCTACCTTATTCTTTTGTGTTGTGTAACATTCCATTGTGTGTATGTACCACCAGCTACTCTGTGGGAGGAAGATGAGGCAATCTATTTCTGTAAAGATTTATGACCTTGGAAACTGAATGGGGGTTGCTTTGAGTAGGAATGGACTCAATGGCAGTGGGTTAGGCTATTTTTTTGGACTTACTGCCACTCCCCATATTGCCTGTTGGGCACTCATGTTTACCAGTTCAGGGCTCCAGGACCTTGAACTGTGGGTGCTGAAGTTGGGGGACTGACTTCTCAGAGGCTATTTAATAGAGTCTGCAGAGCACACCCATGTTCTTCACAGCACTATTTACAGTAGCAAAAAGATGGAAACAATCTAGATGCCCATCAACAGAAGAATGGATAACCAAACTATGGTACATACACATAATGGAATACTATGCAGCACTAAAGAATAATGTAGAATCTGCGAAACACCACATCACATGAATGAACTTGGAGGACATAACGCTGAGTGAAATAAGTCAATCACAGAAGGACAGATATAGTATTATTTCATTATTGTAAAAAGTCAAGGAAAGGTTTATATATGAAAAGAAATTTTGTTGGTTACCAGAGGTGAGAGGGGAGGGGAGAGAACACTGAAAAAAAAAAAATGCATTGGCCCATGTCACTTTAGTTTTGTGTATTTCACTGTACATAAATTGGACCCGACTCATAGTGACCCCTCCTTGGGTTTCCGAGGCAGTATCACTATGGAAGTAGATTGCCCAACCTTCCTTCCGAGGAGTGGCTGGTGGGTTTGAACCTCCAGCCTTCTGGTTAGCAGTCAAGTGCCTTAGGCAGTTACAGTAGCAGTCATAAAATACTGCAAAGACGCATTGATGTCTGGGAAAATATGTTTGTTAATTTTCAGGGCTGGCTGCTTAAGGAAGAGCCAGCTCCCAAAAGAACAGCCAACTTTCCACGCTAGGGATAGGGACAGCCTTGAAACTGTCCTCAAAGCCAATTTTCTCCTATCGATGGAACCAGACATCAACTAGCCCACAATTTTTAATTAAAAGAATGGCCCCTGAAGGGATATAGGAGATCCTGCATAAAGAGGGAGAACAATGTGGTACAAAACTCAAAATCATTTGGAGGCAAAAAAAAAAGAAGGTGGGGACCAGGTTTACTGGTCCAATGGAGCCTGGTGTAACCACTGAGACTATGGCTCCTAGTTGCCCTTCAGGTCTGGAATTGAACCCACAACTGTGGTTTCCAGCCAAACAAAGTACAGGCATGTGAGTTAAACATTTACCTCAAGTAGACACACGCCCTGGAGAGAACAATCATGGGAGAAGGAAGGGCTGCTTATGCACAGGGAGATAGCTCAGGGTGCAGAAGAGTATGAAGGGATGGACACTGGGAGGAGGTAACTATGGGGAGGAAGTGGGAGGGGAGCTGCTGCATTGTAAACTTTGGTCAATGACATGAGACAAAGTATATGTGAACTGCTGTATGAAAAGTGAATTTACTCTGTAAATCTTCACCCAAATCCTAAAAAAAAAAGAAGAAGAATGGCCACTGATGGTGGGTGAGGGTGGTGTCTCAATGGAGCCAGCTGACTTGGCTTTGCTACATACTGCATTCATAACCCTGGGCAGATTTCTGGATCCCCATCCACTATGTGGGAATACCACTGCCCTCCCTGGGGGACAGTGAGAATTCAAAGAGACAATACATCAAGAACTTAGCACAAAACCACCAATAAGATACCATTTCACCCCCCACCCCCACTAAGATGGCTATGATCAGCAAAACTAAAAACAACAAGTATTGATGATGATGTAGAGAAATTGGAACTTTATCCATTATTAATGGGATGATAAAATGGTTATAGCAGCTACGGAAAACAATTGGGCAGTTCCTCTAAAAGTTAGACATAGGAGCAAGTAGTTGGACCTGTGGGCTCAGGACCATAGTCACAGGGGACATCAAGCTCAATTGGCATAACATACTACACAAAAACATTGTTCCACATGCTATTTTGTCAAGTAGCAACTGGGATCTTGAAAGCTTGCAAGCGGCCATGCAGATGCAATGATGGGTCTCTCCTTGTCCAGAGCAAAGAATGAAGAAAATCAAAGACGTATGGAAATAATTAGTTCAAGCTACTGGTACACCATGCAATCCTCAGCCTATATGACTATGCAACCAGAAGAACTAGATGGTGCCCAGCTACCACTGTCAACCACTCAGAGGGGGATCTATGTAGGAGATCCTGGATAGAGTGGGAGTACAATGTGGAACAAAACTCAAAATCAATTAAAAAAGGGGGGCAGGTTGCTGGTCTGATAGAGCCTGATGGAACCACTGATATACTATGGCCCCTAGCTGCCCTTCAGGTCTAGAATTGAACCCACTCCTGTGGCTTCTAGCCAAATAAAAGACAGGCACATGACCTGAACATTATATTAGGCAGATACACTCCTTGGAGAGATCACTCGTGGGAGAATAGAAGAGCTGTGTATACACTCTAGAGAGCTCAGAGAACAAGAGTGCATGGGAGGGAAGGATACAGGGAAGAGGTAATTATGGGGAGGAAGTGGGAGAGGAGCTGTTGCATTGTGGGAAATTGCAGTCAATGTCATGAGACAAAGTGTATGTAAGCTGCTGTATGGAAAGTGAATTTGCTTTGTAAACTTTCACCCAAATCACAATAAAATTTTTTTAAAAAAAGTTAAATATAGAATTACCATATCTGTTCATTGCACAATAGCCAAAAGGTGGAAACAACATAAGTATCCATCAGCAGATAAAAAGGTAAACAAAATGTGGTACATACATATAATGGAATACTACTCAAGGGCACATAACAACAACAACAACACTCAGCCAGCAGAAGAAATAAATTCCTGATACATGGTATAATATGGGTGGAGACTGAAGACATTAAGTGAAATAAGTCAATCACAAAAGGACAAATGTTGTATGACCTCACGTACATGGAAAGACAAGGCAAATGTGTAGAGACCAAAGTTTACTCGTGGTTGCCGGGGCAAGTGGGAAGAGGGGAGATTACTGCTTATGGAATATTGAGTTCTGGTTTACATGATGGAAAATAACATTGAATAAAGGTGCAGTTAGGAGCTCTGGTGACATAATGCCTAAGGCATTTGACTGCTAACCAGAAGGCTGGCAGTTCAAACCCATCAGCCCCTCCTCAGAAGAAAGATTGGAAAATCTACTTCCATAGAGATACTGAATCAGAAACCCAAAGAGGGGTCTCTATGTGTGAGATCTGACTCGACAGCAGTGATTTTGGTTTTTTGGTTTGTAAGGGTATGGTTGCATAGCCAGTTTAAGTTGTACACCTGTAAAAAGTTGAATTGACAAAAGTTGTGTGATAGATATATTTACAATAACAAAAGAGTAGCTGCTAAGGCTGCTTATATACAACCAAGCACCTCATGGGATTTGGTTCCTTGGTTTGGAGGTTTAGGGTCATGGTTTCATAGAACATCCCAATTAGCTGGCCTAATAATGTGTTTAGTGTTTCTGTTCTACCTTCTAGTTTATTGTGTAGTGACCAGAAACTGTTCAATTGGTGTATATTTTGCTATGTATGTATATTCTCAATAATAACAAAATAAACCTTTTTTATTTTTAATTGCCATACTTAAAGAAAAAAAATCAGGTGCCATCAAGTAGATTTCTACTCTGACTCATGGTGTCTGTGTAGAACTGTGCTCCATGGAATTTTCAATGGC
Source organism: Orycteropus afer afer (assembly GCF_000298275.1). Taxonomy (NCBI): domain Eukaryota; kingdom Metazoa; phylum Chordata; class Mammalia; order Tubulidentata; family Orycteropodidae; genus Orycteropus; species Orycteropus afer. Next base: position 4,459,294 of record NW_006921870.1, on the reverse strand, counting down.
TGTGACCTTTCAGAAGAAAATTGCTAGGCCTTTTCTTCCAAGGAGCCTCTGGGTGGGTATGAAGTGCTAACCTTTCAGTTAATCGCTGAGCTCTTAACCAAGTGCACCACCCAGGGACTCTAAAATTACCATATGACCCAACAATTGCACTCCTAGGTATATACCCAGAAGACTTGAAAGCAGTGACAGCAACAGACACTTGTACACCAGTGTTCATTGTAGTACTATTCATAATAGCCAAAAAGATGGAAACAACCTAAATATCTGTCGTGTAGTGAATTACTTAGGATGACTCGTCTAGCCATGGTCTTTGTGACTCCCACCAGATGACTGGCTAAAACGATGCAAATATAAGGTGCTTATGGTCTACCAAGGGGATTGGATAGCTTGGAAAAATGTAAATAAGGTACATGGCACCCTTGTGGGGGTAAGACTGTGCAAATCAGGTGTATGGAACCCTAAAGTGAGGATTGGTCAATTTTGCCATCCCACTAGGCTTAAAATGAGCCATTCCAGGTGTTGGGGCGGGGAGGTAGAGAATCTCACCACCATCAAGAAAGAAGAGCCAGGAGTGGAACACATCCTTAGACCCAAGATCCCTGCACTGACACAGTGAGAAACAGCGGCAGAGAAACCGCGGTAGGAAAAAAAAAAAAAAAAGCAGCAGAGTCCAGCAGCACAGAACAACAGACCCTAGCAACAGAGTCCAGCACGATACACAGCAATTGGCTTCCCAGCCCACAGAGCCAGAAAGCTGAGGCCCTTCAGGTAGGAGGCTTGCTGGAGGAGCAGTGTGCCTCCCTGAGCATCTATCAGCAAAGCTAGAGCTGTGAAACACTTGCCTGAGTAAGGCAGAGGCCAGGCCAAGAGGCTGAGGGCCAAAGAGAGGTGTGCCTGCAAGCATAGTAGAGGGGAGCCTGTCCTGAATGAAGAATTGTATCCTGAGTGTTCCTGATCCTGAATTGAAACCTGTTACTTCCCTAATAAAAGGAGCTCTGGTGGCATAGTGAGTAAGACATTTGGCTGCTAACCAGAAAGTTAGTAGTTCAAACTTACCAGCTGCTCTGTGGGAGGAAGATGAGGCAAACCACTTCAGTAAAGATTTACAGCCTTGGAAACCCAGTGGACGTCACTATGAGTTAGAATTGACTTGATAGCAGTGGGTTTGGGTTTGGACTTCCCTAATAAACCCTGTAATTGTGAGCATTGTCTGTGAGTACTGTGTGGCCATTGCAACAAATTATCTAACCTAGCAGAGAAGTAGACAATGCTGTGGGAGGGATGGTTGGTGATAGAATTGGAAAAAGGTTGGAGGGTGGCAGCATGTCTGATCTCCAGCTCACAGAAATCAGCCTTGGGCTGTTGATGCTGCTGATGATTCTCTCTTCCCTTCCTGAAGTTAGAGGAGGTCAGAAGACGCCTTCCCCACGCCCTTTTTACTATGTCTGTGAACAGATAAATTTATTAGATTGCCCAACCTTCCTTCCAAATGAGCAGATAAATTTATACACATACAAATTAATCAACCAAAAACACAAATGAAGTCCTGATATATGGCACAACATGGATAAACCTTGAAAATGTGGTTGTTAGGTGCTGACAAGTCATGCCCGACTCAGTAATCACATGTATAACAGAACAAAACATTGCCCTATCTGTGCCATCCTCACAATAGTTATGTTTCAGCCCATTATGCTGAGTTAACTAAGTCAGTAACAAAAGGAAAAATATTGTGTGATCCCACTTAAATGTAATATCTAGAATTTGGCAACTATATAGAGACTACAGTTTATTAGTGCTTGCCAGGGGCAGAAGAGTGAGAGAAAAGGAAGTAATTGCATAGAGAGTATGGCGTTTCTGTTAAGGATGATAGAAAAATTTGGAAATGGATAGTGTTGGTTGCATAACATGATGAACATAATTAATATTATTAAATTTTACAAGTAAAAAATGTTGAAATAGCAAATGTTTTATTACTTATTTTTTTACCACAATAAAAATTTTAAAAAAAATAGCAACAAACTAAAACAGCAATTTGGATTTTGATTTAAAAAAATAGAATGAAATGAAAGCTCAGCACTGTGTCTGGCACATAGTAGATTCTTGATAAATGGTGACTTCTTGTTATTGTGTACCACTGAGTTGGTTTTGAACTCATAGCAACCAAAAGTGATAGAGTACCATAGAGTTTCTTAGGCTGTAATCTTCACAAGAGCCGATCACCAGGTCTTTTCTCCTGCAAAATGGCTGGATGGTTTTGAACTGCCAACCTTTTAGCCACTACCATCAAGTTGGATCCAATTCATAATGACCCTTCCTTGAGTTTCTGAGGCGCTATCTCTACAAAAGTAGATTGCCCAACCTTCCTTCCGAGGAGTGGCTGGTGGGTTTGAACCACCAGCCTTCTGGTTAGCAGTCAAATGCCTTAGGCACTACATCACCAGAGCTCCTAACGTTTTTGGTGGATGAACCTTTTAGTCAGCAACTATATGTGTAACAATTGTGCCACCAGGGCCCCTCAAATGGTGACTACCCACTGTCATGGAATCAATTCTGAGTCATAGCAACCCTCATTGGGTTGTGGCTATAAATCTTTATGGAAGTAGTTTGCCTCATCTTCTTCCCACAGAGTAGCTGGTGAGTTTGAACTGCTGACCTTCTGGTTAGCAACCAAATACCTTACTCACTACACCACCAAAAACTCAAAACTCACTACCATTTAGTCGGACATGATTCATAGCAACCATTCCTTCCGTTTCTGAGGCAGAATCTCTACAGAAGTAGATCTCCCAGTCTTCCTTCCAAAGAGTGGCTGGTGGGTTTGAACCGTCAGCCTTCTTTCTGGTTAGCAGTCAAATCTTAGGCACTATGCCATCAGAGCTCCCACTACCAGAGCTCCTTAAATGGTGACTAGAACTGTTTAAAATAATCAAAATTCTACAAGGCCAATGCCTAGAGGAGAAGAGAAGAGAGAAATGAGGAAAGGAAAGAATAAAAGTGGCCAAGGCATTGGGCAGAGTCCATAATCTGAGAAGGTGGGTTTCTCTGACCCCTATTCTTGCCAAGCATCTCTGCTCAGCAATGAAATGAGAACTAGAAGTAGAGAAGCAAGAACTGACAGGTTAGCAGTCAAATGCCTTAGGGACTCTAGATTCTGAAATAGGACAGGAAACTGTCTTCAGTCAGCCAGGACAGCCTTGAAGCCTGCCGGCAACCTGGGAGACTAGATAGTAGCTTCGGACAACAGATGAAGAAGCTAACCTCACAGGCAGGTAAAAGCAACCTTACCAAGAGATTGGATTAGTGTTTCTCAAACTGGAGCCTATGGGCATAGTCTCCAGGATCTTCTAGTCCACGAAGAGCTTTTAACTTTAGGAATTCATTTCAACGGTTATTTGGATGACCATCTTCTAACCAAGTGCAGCCACAAGATTCCAGTATCAGTGTTTAGGTTGATGGTGACCTGCTAGCCACTGGGTATAACATTAATGGCCACAAGATACTAAGGAAAGAACAAGGTGGCTTAAGATGTAAAGGATGCATTCATGCCAAGAGAAGGGCAAACAGCATTTGTGTGTTACATAAAAACAAAGGCTTTGCAGTAGTTCGTATAGAGCAAAGTGGTAGGAGAATTGCGTCACTACAAGTGGTTAAACACCATGCTGGATTCCAAGGAACCTGTAGTGAAGCAATTAGCACCACATTCCTCCTAATTTTGAGCAGGGATATAGTTTCAGCAAAACAACATGGTCCATTGTTGTAAGTTAATGTTGATTATTTGAATTTCATTGGTCTTATAATTTTTTAAATCATATTTAATTGATTTTTTGTTTGGTTTTATCATTGTAGAAGCAAAAGGTACATATGTTTAGTTTTATGTGTGAACATATTTATGTGACATTAAAATAAAGTTAAAGACAATATTGGGAATAGTTGAGATTTGTTAAAAGATGGTCATACATAAAATTACTTGGATTATCTCAGGGCAAGTAACTTGGGACCTAGGCCTCATCTTTCTGTGTAGAATTTTTGAGACTAGAAAATATATTACTCCCACTGGCATTGTTATCTCAGCCAGACTATGCCAGAAGAATTAGTATTGGAGGAAGTATTACCAGAATGCTCCTTAGAAGCAAGGATGGTGAAACTTCATCTCACTTGCTTGGGAACACATCATCAAGAAAGACCAATTGCTAGATAGAGCATCATGCTTGGTAAAGTAGAGGGTCAGCAAAAAACAGGGAAATCCTCATTGAGATAGGACACAGAGGCTACAGCAACAGGCTCAAACATCAACAATTGTGAGGATGGTGCTAGACCAGGAAACATTTTCTTCTGTTATACATAAAGTCTCTATGAACTGGAGCCAACATAATGACAACTACAACAGGCCAGGAGAGCTGGTGAGATAACAAATCTACCTACCAGTGCTTCACAAACCTGGCTTTGCATTCCAGTCACCAAGACAGTCTATTAAAATTAAGGTTCCTGGGCTCTGCTCTAGGACTGCTGAGTCAGAATAGCCAAGGGTAAGGCCCTGGATATTTTGTGTGTGTGTGTGTGTGTGTGTG
>NW_006921870.1:4446788-4452211 GCF_000298275.1 Orycteropus afer afer | reverse complement strand
TGATTGGTTTTTCCATATCCCTAAAGAATGTTGATGGGATCTGGATTGGGATTGCATTGACTGTATAGATTACTTTGGGTAGAACTGATCTTTTCACAATGTTCAATCTTCCTATCCACGAGCACAGGATGTTCTTCCTGGACTCTTTTTAACAAGCTCTCCAACCACCTCTGAATGTCCAACCTGCTAGGTCTGGCTTAAAAACAGCAGATCTGACTTCAAAACTGACTACCTCTTGCCTGCTGTGTGACTTTGAGCAACTCATTCAGCCTCTCTGGGTCTCAGTTTCTCATCCATAGGCTGGGCTGAGAAATGTTTAATTAGTGAAGGGCCTATTTTGTGGATTGATGATAATATCTTTTTTTAAAAAAAAATGCCTGGCACAGTGCCTGGCACATAATTTGTACTCAGAACCAGGGAGAAACCGACCCAGTCGGCACTGGCAGAGAGATGAAGGCTTTGAATAGCTAAGTTGTACAGCCCTTTCCTCCTTACAAATGGTTCCCTTACAAAGGGCTCTATCCAAAATGCACGTATGTTTCCTAGAGGGGGACACCTTTAACTGGGGCGTAGATATGACTTGTCACTTGCACTCTGAAAAATGGTACCCAAGTTAAGGGGAATCTCTTCTTCCCAGAATTTAAAACAGTATTGTGGGAAGCCCCTCTCCTCCTTTTCTCTCTTCCACCACCCATCCCCACTCCCCAAAGTGGGCTCCACTTGATCTGTATGAGCCAAGAGCCTTGCTCCTGACAGCAGCCTCCTACCTGGGCTGAAAATCTTGGCTGTGCAGTTTTGAGAAAATTACTCTCTTTAAGTTTTGAGAAAATTACTCTCTTTAAGTCTAAGAACCTCATCTGCAGACAGAGAGAAGGAGGTGACACTCATTCATTCACTCAGGAAATATTTAGTAAGCACCAGCTAGGGTTCAGTCCTTGACTCAATGGTCAGTTTTCAGCCTCACTGAGGACAGGCTGGTAGGAGGGTCAAATACTAGCTAAACAATCTATAAATCTTGAATTGCAAAATGAAATGTCTATCCTAGACATTTGCGGTCAGGCATTGGTTTCTTCTACTACAGTGGAATATGTGAGAGCCAGAACTCAACAGGACTGCCTTGTCCTGAGTCTCACAAGTTTTCCTCCTTTGACAGGGTGCAGTCTTACCATTTTTCTATCGCTCTCTATTAGTGGAAACTATTTTCGTTTTCCTGCTCTGACAGGTTTACACCTTACACAGTTCCCAGCTTTAGCAGGTTTCACTGCACTTTGTAGTAACAGAACCGTTCATTCAAATGAAATCTTACACACGACCCAGACATGGAAAAGAGACTAAAGGGAAGCTACTCAGAGTATCCAAGGGCTGTCTCTGGGGAGACCTGGGCCTTCAAGGAACTCCCCTGACACCATGAAGGCAATCAAGGAAGGATCATCTGTTCTTGTCCTGGGTACTGTCGTCAACTCTTACTCTCTTGAGAGTCCCACTTAGAACAGGAGTGGGGCAGTGGAGACAAGGACCAGACTTAGTCCCCAGGGCCCTGAGTATCTCAGCAGAGGGTCTGGCTGCCCAGAATCCCTCTCCATCTGCCAAGGTCACCCAGGGGCAGGGCTTCTGGGATCACAGAAAAGCAGAGAAATGTTGAATCTGGGCATGCTCATGCTGGAAACCAGCTCATTTCAACGGCCCGATTATCTGATGGAACGCTTCCTTCATCAGTGTTAATATCCATGTAGTGAAACAATGAAAGAGTTTCCTATCAGTTCTAAATAGGACATGAAAAACTCTCAGTGCTAAGAGTAGAGGATGCTAGAATAGGGCAATGGGAAACGCCTGAGTCACCAGAGGGCCTCTTTGATTACAACGGCACAGTAGTCAAAAAGGAAAGAGAAAGAGAGAGAGAGAGAGAGAGAGAGAGAGAGAGAGAGAGAGAGAGAGTAGCCCATTAATGATCAGAGGGAAGGAACAGGAAGGCCTGCCCCTTCACAGGGGAGAACTCAGCTGTGGAATGTCACCCTGAGAAAGAAAGCACTCTCAGGTGTCATTCCTGTCAGCTTTGCAGGAGACACGCTCACAGGTAATCCTGGATTCCACAAATAAAACTTCTTTTAAAAAGGGATGTTTAAGAGTCCTGCTATCTTCTCTACAACATATGTCTCATAGCACCTGCTCACAAGGACAAGTAGGCTGCTTGCCCTCCACCAGACTCTGGGACTCTGAGTATTATCTGCAGGAAGAGCGGGAGGTCACACATTCACAGGGTTTCCTGGACCAAAGTCAGTATAAAGCCTCTCAGAACAAATTTCCTAGTTGCCAGTACCCAGCTAGACATGGGACCTCTTTTTTCCCTTTCTCTAGAAGTGCTCCTCAGAAGCAAGAATAGCCAGACTTTGTCTCATCTACTTTGGTCATGTTGTCAGAAGGGACTGTTCCCTGAAGAAAGACATCATGCTTGGTAATGTAGAGTGCCTGCAAAAAAGGAGAAGACCCTCAATGAGATGATTGACACAGTTCCTGCAAGGATGGGCTCAAGCACAGAAAAGATTGTGAGGATGGCACAGACCCGGGCAGTGTTTCATTCTATTACACATAGGGTCACTATGAGTTGGAGCTGATTTGATGGCACCTAACAACAAAAACAGTGCCACTAGTCTCTAAAAGCCAAAACATGAACACTCCTCAGGCAAGGAAAAGTCATTATGAACGTCACAACTGGTGCTTATGCCCATATTCCAGACACAAATTGTTAAAGTCAAACCTGCTACCTTGGTCATCAACTCCATAATTAGAAAGGGGCACCAGGTTCCAGGGGTCCACTGGGACTCCATTTCATTCTGAAGAGCCAGCCTCCACCCATCACCTAGGTCAGCCAAAGGAAATGGCCAATGTCATACTTACATAATTAGCGTCTTCGAGATCAGGACTTATTGTAACTAACAAGTTTCCTAATTGTTCTTACTATCTGGCCATCCTGACCTGTACCCATCTAAGACCTTTACACATGAGATATGAACATGCAAACCCATCCATAGCATGTCATTCCCATGTCTGTATCCATGCAGGCAGCTGTCACGTCCATGTTCTGTATCTGCTCAGTGATGAGACAACCAAAACCAGTTGCCATCAAACAATTCTGACTCATGGTCACCCCGCATGTGTCAGAGTAGAACTGTGCTCCATAAGGTTTTCAGTGGCTGATTTGTTGAAAGTAAGTCACCAGGCTTTTCTTTCAAGGCACTACTGCCAACTTTTCAGTTAGCAGCTGAGGCATGTTAACTGTTATACCACCCAGGGATTCTTATGAAAAACCTGTTAGTGATATGCTAACATAACTGTGTTCTGGGCATAATAAAGCGTTTATGAATATGCATCAAAGAAAACTGATCCCAAGTGAGCTTATGAATATATGGCATTGGGGCTCTCCTTGCACAGGAAATGCACAGCTCAGGGGAAGATGGAGCCTCTGGGAGAAAGATGCCCTATTCCGCTGCAAGTCGAGAACAATGACAAGCAGCTCAGCACAGTGCAGGTGTGTGCGTGTTGGAAACTTCTTCCTGCAGCCTCCGAGGTCAGAGGCCAGGGCCCAGCGGGCTGGCTGCATTTATTGTCCATTGTCCCAGGCTGGGAAAGGAAGTACTTTCTGTTCCCAATTGCTCGGGTGGATTAATTTATGGGGGGCTGAGGGTGGTGGAGACTCAGAGTTGCCCAACAGCACCTGTTTTCCAACTGTGAGGGGCTTCTCAGAAGGGTCCTTATTTGGCAGAGCCCCTCTGGGTGCTGCTCTTCCACATTCTCCTGTAGGCACTGGGCTCTGGCTGGTCATCTGATGAGGACTCAGGAGGGCCCAAGTATCTTCTTGGCTCCATCAGTTCTATACCTCCCTATGGGGTGCATTGCCACCTGTCCAGTGGTGAACAGGGATGACAAAACATCAGTAATGGCATCTGCCCTCTTATTGGGGCCCACTCCATTTGCTAAGCGCAGTGTTAGGTAGCACATATATTTCCCTCTTGTTTTCATTAAGAAGGTGTCATGAGTCCTATTCTACAGATTAAGAAACTGAGGTTCAGAAATGTCAGCAACACAGCTAGTAAATAGAAATGGTGGGATTCAACCTCAGGTCTGTTCCAGGTCCCAGAGGCCTCAAACTCAGATGCCCAACAGAGGCCAGGAAAATTATGTACGTGAATGATGTTCAATGGGTGTACAACACTAGGGAGACCATGCACTATCTCCAGGGAGATAGTCACTCACTGCTTGATTCTAGCCTATTATTGTTAGAATGGTTTCACTAGAGAAACAAAACCAGTAAAGCTTAGAGAGAGAGAGAGAGAAATTTATCTTAGGAAAACGGCTCACACACTTATAGAAGCTGGCAAGTCCAAAGTTCTGGGATCAAAAGTTCAGCTGGAGGCTTTTCCTGACTCAAGCACCTGCAGGGGCTGAGGAGCTCAAGGTTGGCAGGCAGTATACTGGCTGTTGACTCCAACGAATAACGAATCCAAGATTTCCAGGCTGAATGGTGGATTGTTCGCTCATGGACAATTGTAGGCAGCACAACAGAATCCCAATCCAGGGAATAGTGTCTCTTTTCCCAGGATGTCCATAAATATATTGGAAGCAGGCCACACCCATAGAGAAACTCTCTTTCAACAGATTGCCTGCTCAAAACATATACATCTGATCCCATCATTGGAACAACCCACATCACAATTGCTTAAACCACACAGAATTGTGGTGCAGCCAAGTTGACACACAGCTCCAACTATCACAGTCAACCCCTTGTCAACTTGGCCGTTGTACACATCTTCTTAACCATATATCATCTCTAAATAAGGACAATCATAAAGTCATATTTCCACCTAAATGATATGCTAACACATGTACAACCAAAATGCATTAACCTTATTTACATTTCACAGTTCTTAACAGAAGAACACAAAAATATTTGATACAAATATACAATGAAGAAATATAACAATCACAGTCTTCATTTCTATAACTGGTCACGTGGTCATAGCTGATATTCAGAACCATCTTCTTCCACCACCCATTCTGTATTTCCCTTGCCCTCAGCAAGCATCTCAGCTGGTCGTGGTTCTTTGCCTGGTGGGGTGACCCAAATCTTCATTCCTAAAGGGTCTGGGCAATTAGCAGTTATATCAGAATTGGGTTGCTGTAATTTTCCATTGACTTTAATCACAGGGCATGGTAGTACTAAGAGGTGTCCTAAAGAATCTCCTGTATTCCAGACATACTCTTCTTTACCTCCATTATGAAATGTTCATCCAATTTCCCCTTAGTAATCAAGATCTATCACACCAGATAGTACAGTAATGCCCTTCTTTGTCTGTTGATCTAGAGGCATGAGGAAGCCAAAATAACTGGGTGGCATTCTTAATTTCCAGTTCAATGCAATCAGTATT
>NW_006921870.1:4445687-4446688 GCF_000298275.1 Orycteropus afer afer | reverse complement strand
TTTTTCTTTTCTCCAAATGATTTTGAGTTTTGTTCCATATTGTTCTCCCTCTCTATCAAGGATCTCCTACATAGATCCCCTTCCAAGTGGATAACAGTGGTAGCCAGGCACCATCTAGTTCTTCTGGTCTCATAATCATATAGACTGCAGATAGGATGGTGTACCAGTCGCTAGAACTAATTGTTTTCATGAATTTTGGTTTGCTTCATTCTTCTTTGCTCTGGACAAGGAGAGACCCATCTTTGCATCTAGATGGCAGCTTGCTAGCTTTTAAGATCCCAGTCACTACTCGCCAAGTAGGAGGTGGAACAATGTTTTGTATAGTATGTTATGCCAATTGAGCTTGATGTCGCCTGCGACTATAGTCCCAAGCCCACAGGTTCAACTACTCAGTCTCTCTGGGTAGCTGGCTGTGACCAAGCAGTGACCACAACCTTATCCCTTATCAGCTCTACTATACACCTGGGAATTCTGATCATTCACATAAACTTATAGGACCATTGTCTGCCAACCCTATATATGTTCTTGGACACGCTCCCCATTTCATAGAAATACCTAATAGTTCAGCCTGTCCTCCCATCTATCCATCCATATACCCATGTTTGCCTTCACTGACAACGCAGTACAGTATGTGCAAAAGTGTTCATCTTTGTTGTCTGAACCTCCCATGTACCTCTCTATGTCTTTCTCTTCCTCAATGTCACCATGTTGGTCACTCACATTTGGTACATTGCCCTTCTCTTCTCTGTCTATCTAACAGCATTCCCTCCCCTCCCCTCCCACCCCTAGTAACCAATAAAGAAAATTTCCTTCTATAGAAAAACCTTTCCTTAACTTTTACAATAATGGACTAATACAATATTTGTCCTTTTGTGATTGATTTATTTCACTCAGCATAATGTCCTCCAAGTTCATCCACGTTATGCAATGTTTTGCAGATTCTTGGTTATTCTTTATGGTTGCATAGTATTCCATTGTGTGTATGTACCATAGTTTGGTTA
>NW_006921870.1:4436422-4438757 GCF_000298275.1 Orycteropus afer afer | reverse complement strand
CAAGCCAGCTGCTTCAGGATGATGGAGAACATAGTAAGACCAGTGAATTCCATGAGCATAGGCCCATTGCCGCACTTCATTTGCTCTGAAGTGAGTCCCTTGATCTGAAGCAATGCCATGTGTGATACCATGACAGTGGATAAGGCATGCTGTAAGTGCACGAATGGTAGATTTGGCAGAAGCATTGTGTGCAGGGGAGGTGAATCCATATCCAGAATAAGTATCTACTCCAGTAAGTCAAAACACTGTCCTTTCCGTGATGGAAGTGGTCCAATGTAATCAACCTTCCACCATGTTGCTGACTGATCACCCGTAGGAATGGTTCCATATCGTGGACTTAGTGTTGGTCTCTGCTGCTGGCAGATTGGGCACTCATCAGTGGCGGTAGCCAAATCAGCCTTGGTAAGTGGGAGTCCATGTTGCTGAGCCCATGCATAACCTCCATCCCTGCCACCATGACCACTTTCTTCATGAACCCATTGAGCAATGAGAGGAGTAGCTGGGGGAAAGGATGGGTGGTTTCTACTGAACATGTCATCCTATCCACCTGATTGTTAAAGTCCTCCTCTGCCAAGGTCACCTTTTGGTGGGCATTCACATGAGACACAAATATCTTTACTCCTTTGGCTCAGTCAGAGAGATCTATCCACATACTCTTCCCCACACATCCTTGTCACCAATTTTCCAATCATGCTCCTTCCAAGTCCCAGACCATCCAGCCAAGCCATTAGCCACAGCCCATAAATCCATATATAATCACACATCTGGCCATTTCTTATTCCATGTAAAGTGAACAGCCATATGCACGGCTCAAAGTTCTGCCCATTGGGAGGATTTCCCTTCACTGCTGTCCTTTAAGGAAGTCCCAGAAAGGGGCTGCAGTTCTGCAACTGTCCCCTTTTGAGTGGTGCCTGCATATCACGCAGAACCATCTGTAAACCAGGCACAACTTTTCTCTTCTTCAGTCAACTGATCATAAGGAACTGCCCACGAGGCCATAGGTGCAGACTGGAAGAGGGAAGGCAATGTGACTGGAGTGGAGACCATAGGCATTTGGGCTACTTCCTCATGCAACTTACTTGTGCTTGTCCTGCTCGAGCCCAATCTCATTTAATGATGGACTATTGCTGTGCATGTCCAACTTTATGACTCTGTGGGTCAGATAACACCCAGTCCATGATAGGCATCTTGGGTCTCATGGTGACTTGGTGGCCCATGGTTAGGTGTTCAGTCTCTACTAAAGCCCAATAACAAGCTAAAAGCTGTTTCTCAAAAAGAGAGTAGTTATCTGCAGAGGATGGCAGGGCTTTGCTCCACAATCCCAAGGGTCTGCATTTTAATTCACTAATAAGGACCTGCCAAAGACTCCAAACAGCATCTCTATATACTACAGACACTTCAAGCACCATTGGATCAGCCAGATTATATGGCCCAAGTGGCAGAGCAGCCTGCACAGCAGCCTGAACCTGTTGCAGAGCCTTCTGTTGCTCTGGACCCCATTCAAAACTAGCAGCTTTGCAAGTCACTTGATAAATAGGCCAAAGCAACACACCCAGATGAGGGATATGTTGCCCAAAATCCAAAGAGGCCCACCAGATGTTGTGCCTCCTTTTTAGTTGTGGGGGAAGCCGGATACAATAACTTATCCTTCACTTTAGTAGGAATATCTTGACATGTCCCACACCATTGAACCCCTAGAAATTTCACTGAGGTGGAAGATGTCTGAATTTTTGTTGGGTTTATTTCCCAACCTCTACCACACATGTGTCTCACCAATGAGTCTAGAGTCATTGATACTTCTTCTTTACTAGATCCAATCAGCATAATGTCATCAATATCACGGACCAGTGTGATGTCTTGTGGAAGAGAAAGGTAATCACGATCACTACAGAATAAATTACAACATAGTACTGGGGAGTTGATATAAACCTGAGGAAGCACTGTGAAAGTATACTGTTGGCCTTGCCAGCTGAAGGCAAACTGCTTCTGATGGTCCTTTGAAATTAGTACGGAGAAAGAGACATTGGCCAGATCAACAGCTGCATACTAAGTACCAGGTTTGTTGTTGTTGTTAAGTGCCGTCGAGTCATTTCTGATTCATAGCGACCCCATGCACAGCAGAACAAAACACTGTCTGATCCCGCGCCAGCCCCACAATCCCTGCTATACTTGAGCCCATCATCGCAGGCAACATGTCAATCCATCTCATTGAAGGCCTCCCCCTCTTTTGTTGACCCTCCATCCTACCAAGCATGACATCCTTCTCCAGGGAATGGTCCCTTCTTACAACATGACCAAAATAGGTGAGACGAAGTCTGGCCATTCTTGCTTCCAA
>NW_006921870.1:4418296-4432382 GCF_000298275.1 Orycteropus afer afer | reverse complement strand
GTGGGTTTGAACCACCAGCCTTCTGGTTAGCAGTCAAGTGCCTTAGGCACTATGCTACCAGAGCTCCCACAGGCCAAATAGGCTAATTAAATGGGGATGTGGTGGGAATCACCACCCCTGCATCCTTCAAGTCCTTGACGGCAGCAGTAATCTCTGCAACCTCTCCAGGGATGTGGTATTGCTTTTAATTTATTATTTGTGTAAGCAGAGGCAGTTCTAATGGCTTCCACTTGGCTTTTCCTACCATAATAGCCCTTACTCCACATGTCAGGGACCCAATGTGGGAATTCTACCAATTTCTCAGTATATCTATTCCAGTGATGCATTCTGGAACTGGGGACATCACTACAGGATGGCTTTGGGGACCCACTAGACCCACTGTAAGATGCACCTTAGCTAAGACTCCATCAATAACTTGACCTCCATATCCCCCACTCTGACTGTTGGGCCACAATGATGTTTTGGGTCTCCTGGAATTAGTGTCAGTTCAAAGCCAGTGTCCAGTAATCCCTGAAAAGTCTGATTATTTCCTTTTCCCCAATGAACAGTCACTCTTGTAAAAGAAAGATTGACATTATAAATTTTGGCAATGTAGTGGGGTCCTTCCTCAAAGGGACCTGGTCTCCCTTTCATTCAAGGGGTTGTAGGTCTGTAAACTGACTCAAGTCTGGGATTTGATTGAGAGACCATGACTCTGTATTCTGGCGATTCAATCTAGGCTGCAGTTCACATGACCTAGAATTCTTCTGTCTATACAGATCAAGTAAATTCTTAGTATGTTTGCCATGTATTTCACCTCCAGGAACACCATGTGCAAGTAGCCAATGCCGTAATTCCACATGAGTCAGACTCTTGATTACTGTTCCAACACTACTGTCCATTATGGTAACCATGCTCACCTTGCCTTTGTCAATAAACTGCTGCCACTTGGCCCCTACTACCACGGGGTCCAATCAGCTCACCATAGTTAAGTGTCTTAGTTCAATTAGGGCAGTTCCCACTGTCAAATCTGGTTTACATAAAATAGCAATCACAGCAGTCTTCAAGGATGCTGGGGCTCCTTTCACAAATTTATTCCTCACCATAGTGGTGAAAGGCTTGTCTTCTGGATTCTCCATTTCTGGCTCTAGGGGGTCTAATCTGATAAATCCATTCTAAAAGGCCAATTTCCCTAAGTCACTGGATACCTTCTACATTATACCAAGGCAGGTCTGGTATTTCAACTTGACTTAAGGTAGGCCACCGCATAATCCATGCTTCAATAAGCCAACCAAATAAACTATTAGATCCTTTCCTAACATCTTGAGGTGAAACATTGAATGAAGAATCTGTACTTGGTGGGCCTAAATCAATAAACTCAGACTGATCCAATGTAACATTCCTTCCACCATTATCCCACACACTCAGTAGCCATTCCCATACATAATCTCCAGGTTTCTGTCTGTACATGTGAGCAAAATCAAGTAGGTCTTCTCAGGTGTAGTGTACCACCACCTCAGTCACACTTTGTATTTCACCATTTGGGGCTCACTTGGACTTAACTTTAGTTATAGGTCTAGCAGCAACAATGGGTGGTTGGAGCAGTTCTTGAGAACATTCAGCAATGTCTTCCATGGCCTCTGCCTCAAGCAATGACCCGGCAGGAAAAATTGGGCTAATCCCATCAAACTGAGCTAGAGGGGATAATGGTTTTACAGTAATCCCTTCAGATAGGAGGGATTCAACAGAATTTACAGGCTCCATATCCTGATCATCCTGGCTATCTGCCCATATGTCCCCATTCCAGGTTTTGTTGTTGTTGTTGTTGTTAAGTGCCGTCGAGTCGTTTCCGACTCATAGCGACCCCATGCACAGCAGAACGAAACACTGCCCGATCCCGCACCAGCCCCACAATCCCTGCTATACTCGAGCCCATCATCGCAGCCACTGTATCAATCCATCTCGTTGAAGGCCTCCCCCTCTTTCGTCGACCCTCCACCCTACCAAGCATGACATCCTATTCCAGGTTTTAGGATCCCATTTTTTCAGACACCATTCTGGGTTGGTAATTTGATTGGTGCTGTAATTCAGCCACCCTCACAATAAGACTCTGGGTTTGGTTTTCGGCAATATCGGCTCTGTTACTAGAAGAAATAAGGCTTTCTTTCAGAGCACAACTGGAAACATTGAGGTCTTTTATGTGTTGCTTAAGCCATGACTCAACAGCCCTGAGCTCATTTCGCTCTTTCACCACTTTTTCTAGTGTAAGTAGGACCAACCAACCAGCTTCCTTATACTCCTCATTCTGACAAAATTGCAGAAAAGTATCAAATATGTGATCACCCAGAGCCTCACTTCTCATAAGTATATTGGTGGTGCTATTTTGCATATTAATGTTGTCATCTCACATCATGGGTTGGGCAATCTACTTCCGTAGTGATACTGCCTCGGAAAACCAAGGAGGGGTCTCTATGAGTTGGGTCCGACTTGATGGCACAAAACAACAACACAAACACACCACAGATTAGCAGGGCCCTTTTTACTAACAGAGGCAGGGTCACTAGTGTCTTTGTTGTTGTTGTTATTATGTGCCATTGAGTCAGACCCAACTCACAGCGACCCCTCCTTGGGTTTCTGAGGCAGTATCACTACGGAAGTAGATTGCCCCATCTTCCTTCCGAGGAGTGGCTAGTGGGTTTGAACCACCAGCCTTCTGGTTAGCAGTCAAGTATCTTAGGCACTATGCTACTAATGTCTTTAGAATTAATCAACTTGGAGAACCAATTTAGGAAGCCCATCCTTATGATTTTGTCTCTCTAGAACCATTCTCGGTACCAAATGTGTTAGGCTGGGTTCTCTAGAGAAACAAAACCAGTAAAGCTTAGAGAGAGAGAGAAAGAGAAATTTATCTTAGGAAAATGGCTCACACACTTATAGAACCTGGCAAGTCCAAAGTTCTGGGATCAAAATCGAACGTCAAGCTAGAGGCTTTTCCCAACTCACACAGCTGCAGGAGCTGAGGAGCTCAAGGTTGGCAGGCAGGATACTGGCTGTTGACTCCAACGAATGATGAATCCAAGATCTCCAGGCCGAATGGTGGATTGTTCGCTCACAGACAGTTGTAGGCAGAATCCCGATCCATAGAAGAGTGTCTCTTTTCCCAGGATGTTCATAAATATACTGGAAGCAGGCCACACCCCTAGGAAAACTCCCTTTCAACTGATTGGCTGCTGAAAACATATACATCTGATCCCATCATTGGAACAATCCACATCACAATTGCTTAAAGCACACAAAATTGTGGTCCATCCAAGTTGACAACACAGCTCCAACTATCACAGGCTCTTCATGGGGTGGCTAGATTTTTATGTGAACTCTACACTTTTCCATGGTAGTCACTTATATAAGCAATATCTAAACCCTGGGTAGGTAGGTGCCTGCTGTCCAACATCTTTCCCAAAGACGGTGGGGACACTTCCTCCCACTCCAATAATTTTTCTCCTTTATCTTCATGTCCGCCTTTGCAGCAGCCACAATGATCCTTGTTGGACAGGTGAAAAGATTAAGGTTCAACACCCACACTAACTTACCCCTGCCACATCCCTGCCTCCCTCCCTCCAACTTTTATCACAGTCAACCCAGAAGCCAGAAGAATTTCAGAGCCTAGTGGAGGATGAGGAAGCTGACTCTGTTTTTCCAGGTCCCCTTATTTTCCCACGATGACCCCGAGACAGTAAGGCTCCAGTGTCACCCAGGCCCATGGACTGACCACTGCTGGGAATGGCCCACCAGTTTCTGTCAAGTCCCAGAGGCTGTGCAGCCCTCACCCAGATAACAAGTGATGAGAGCCCGGCATGCCACAGGGCCCAGGAGCCAAAGAGAGCCAAGTTATGGCAATCCTATGAATGTCAGAATAGAACTATGCTCCATAGGGTTTTCAATGACTGATTTTTCAGAAGGAGATCATCACACCATTCTTCTGAGGTGCCTCTGAGTAGACTTGAAGCTCCAACCTTTCAGTTAGCAGCCAAGTGTGTTAAATGTTTTCTTCACCCAGGGACTCCATGGACTTTGGTCAACTTTCTCTATTTCACTTTCTGTGTGGTGTTACCACATTTTCCCAAAATGAGTGTGGCTTCCTGGTTTTGGTGGTCCCTGATAGCTCCAGGCTCCTTCTGTGCCCAGGCCTCTGCCAGACTGCCCCTGCCTGGCAGCCTGTCATTTTACAGGCTATGGCTGGTTGTACTCAGCTGCCTCCCCTACCTGAGGCAAGACAGACGCATTATTGGCCTGGTCCTGGACCCAGGCTCGCCTGCAGTCCCCCTGAGTGACAGGGCTGCCCTTTGTGGAGGGAGAGATTAGAGGCGGGCTGGAGGCTGTGCAGCCCTCGCCCAGATGACAGGAGATGTCAGCCTGGCATGCCACAGGGCCCAGGAGCCGAGGAGAGCCATGACAGGCCTGGAGGGGATCCAAGGGGGGTCACACTCTTCACACACAAAGGCCCAGCCTGTCTTCACACCTGCAGGGGAAGGTGGGGGGCTGCAGGGGGATGAATAATTTGCTTTGAAAGAAGCATGTCACAGGGAGATAGCTCAGCCAGACACTTCAAATAAAGGCAAGCGGCCACAGTGACAAGGGACATTCTTTGCCACCAATGTGCTGCTGGGGCCTAAATGCTGAGATGTCAGGAAAGAAAGGCACCCTGAACCCTTCATAGTTATTTTTATTAAAAAAAAAAAAAAAAAAAAAATGAGAGGAGAGGGGGAAAAAAAAAATACTACCACAGAACCAGGGATGAGCCTCAGAGCCCCGAGAAAGGCCAAATAACAAGTTCTAGCTTCTTAATTTTGCTTTTGTTGGAAGGAACAGCACTTCCTGGGCACACTAGGTACTAAAGAGACAATTCGGCCCAATCTTCCTGCCTCTGCACCTTTGGCCACCTAACCTCCACATATGGCACCCTCCCTAAATCTAGCCACCGAAAAAAATCCTAGACAACTTCCAGAAGCGGCTCAGCTGCTTTCTCCTTCCTGTAAGAATTAACTCAGCCAACTACCCTAGTTCTCTCTCCTCCTCCCTATATGTTCTCACTTAGTTGTATGCCCTGATCTTTTTACATATCTGTCCCATCCACCCAGCCAAGCCTCTGGAGCAAGGATTGTGCAAATTTGTTCCATGTCCCCAACAGAGCAGTGTCCTGTACACAGAGGCCACTCACTAAATATGAGGACAATTGCAGTGGCTTCTCATTTCTTGGGAAAACAAAGCAATGAGATTACAAGTAACAGTATTCTAATGAAAAACTGGAGTCCTTGGGTGATGCAAATGGTTAAGCACTTACTTGACTACTAACAGAAAGATTGACTGTTGAAACCTACCCAGAGATGCATCTGAAAACAGCCCTGGCAATCTGCTTTCAAGCAATGACAATCATTGAACCCTATGGAGCAGCTCTACGCTGCACACATGGGGTCACTAGGAATTGCAATTGCTTCAATGGCAACTAGTTTACTTGTTAGTGTAAAACTGACCCCCTCAATGCCCATCCATAGAGGAATAACTACATAAATTTGATTGATCCAAGCATTGAATGTTCTGTGGCCACTCAAAAGAATACAGTAGATCTACATATGCTTACGTGAATGGAGATCACAGAATTAAGTGGAATACATTGCAGAATGGCATATATAGTACAGGGGAAGGTCTTGGAGGATTCTTTCCAAACCATTAACCATGACTACCTCTGCAGAGTTGGGATTTAGAGCAAGAGAGAGTACTGAGGGACTTTCACTTTTTATTATGTATCCTTGGGTGTTAATTTTTTATGTGGGGTATGTATTCCTTTTGTAATGAAAAACTGTTCTTAATCCATGTGGTTTAGCAAGAACTGACTATTTTCTCAAGCTGGGGCTCTAGACATATCTTTGCCCAACAGAGAAGGAAGAGGGCTAGAAAGATGAAGATGGCTCCCATAGCTCCAGAGCTCAAGGAAGGAAGAGAAGGAGGGATCTGGCCTCATCTGCACACTTTACAAAGACAGCAAAGGCTTTGCCTGAAATTCTCCAAGTAGATACCTGCTCATGTCTCACTGACTAGAATGATGTCACATGGCCACTCTAGCTGCAAGGGAGTCTGGGAAAGTTTGTGGGAAAATGAGGGCAAGACTGCCATGGCAGACTTAGACCACTGATGGCCTCCTCTAACCCATTACTTTTCCTGTTGCTTCAAGTCTACCACAGTTTTTTCACTTCTCTTGAAACAGGAACTATCTCCAAAGGCAAAAGGTTCATAGTTAAACCTGTCCCTGTTTGCAGAAACTTTCTCCAGCTATACTTTGTAAACAGTTTTCTATTGCTTCCTCCAGCTATACCTTGTAAACAGGTTTCTATTGGCATTATTTAGCAATATTCCTTTTTTTTTTTTTTTTTTTAATTTCCCACAAACACTTCAGAATTCTGTATCTCAATCTTGCCCCACAAGAAAAAAACCTGACTGAGAATGTAGCCACTCAGAATGTAGCCAGAAGCCAAGAGATGGGAAACTAAGTCCTGTCAACCTGATGACCCTCAAGTCAGTAATACCTGGAGCTATTTCTTTCTCTCTCTCTCTCTCTCTCTCTCTCTCTCCCTCTCTTCCCTCTTTATGACAATTTGGGCTGTGTTTGTCTCTTAAAGCCAAGAAAAGGCCTAACTAATATAGAAATATAGGAGCTAATATAGGAGCTCTGGTAGCATAGTGGTTAAGACACTTGCCTGCTAACCAGACGGCTGGCGGTTCAAACCCACCAGCCACTCCTCGGAAGGAAGGTTGGGCAATCCTACTTCCGTAGTGATAACTGCCTCGGAAACCCAAGGAGGGGTCGCTATGAGTCGGGGCCGACTCGACGGCACATAACAACAACATAACAACAATATAGAAATGATCTTTAAGCTGAGTTTAATCATACGCTCTGAAATATAGCAGTTTCACCTTGATGAGCATGTACGTGTGATAGATTCTATGTATATCTACATAAAACCTAGATGTCCACTGAGGTCATCCCTGGACTCGAGAGCTCAGTCAGATTGGGTCAAGTTGCTGGTCTTTCATCTTGTAGACTGTACAATGCCCCTCCCGAAGTCTCTGGATTCTCCAGGGCTCATGTTCTTCTGATCATATGTGACTCCACGATGACAGTTCTCACTCATTCCTCCATGTGCTTTGCCTCTGGAGTAATTTCCTTAATCTACTCCCACACTCCCAAGACCACTCATAAAAGACATATGTGAACATGGAGGATTTTACTAAAGCTAGTTTAAATAACAGCGATGTAAACTAAATTAGATAGTGTGATGGCAAAGGTTATATGTCAACTTGGCCAGGCTGTGATTCTCAGTGGTACAGCAGATAATATTAAATCATCCTCCATTTTGTGATCTGATGTGAGCAACCAATTAGTTAAAAAGGGGAGTTTCCTTGGGGATGTGGCCTGCATCCAATATATATGGATATTCTTGCAAAGCTTGCTCTTTCATGATCCTGCATCCAACTTGTCATCCTCTGACCTCTAGTTTGTGGGATATGAGCCTACAGCCTGCCATCTGACCTGCCAATTTTGGGTTCATCAGGCCCTGCAACCACAGGAATAAGGACAAGCCTCCAGCCTGACACCTGACCCACAAATGTGGAGCTTGCCGGCTTCCACAAATGTGTGATCTATATTCTTGAAATAAATCTTTCCATGTATAGGAGCTCGATATATAGGACCTCTTGTGCCATGTTGGTTAAAGCATTCAGCTGCTAACCAAAAGGTTAGCAGTTTGAATCCACCAGCTGCTCCATTGGAGAAAGATGAGGCAGTCTGCTTCCATAAAGATTTACAGCCTTAGAAACCCTATGGGGGAGTTCTACTTTGTCCTAAAAAGGGTAAGTATAAGTCAGAATCAACTCAATGACACTTGGAATTATATATATTTATATATATATATATACACTTCACTGATTCTGCTCCTCTTAGAACCTAGGCTAAGACAGATGGTAAACCAGAAGCCATGAGGTCGACTCTGACTCATTGAGTCGACCCTGAGCCCACGTATGTCAGAGTAGAACTGTGCTCCACAGCATTTTTAGTGGCTGATTTTTCAGAAGTAGATCCCCAGGTCTTTCTTCTAAGGCATCTCTGTGTGGACTCAAACCTGCAACCTTTCAGGTAGCAGCTGAGCACATTAACCACTTGCACCCTCTGGTAAGTAGGTCCAGAGATAACCTGTCACCAAGAACCTCTTGTTCGCTCCCTTTTCCATGGGCCTCAACCCCCTACCATGCTGTCTGGCCCAGCCCCCCTCTTTCTTCTCATTCCCTCCCTTCTCTTCAAAGTGCTGTACCCTCCCAAATTACTGCTCATTTCTTATCACAATAGTTTAACTCCCTGCTTATTTCCACTACTCTTCAACAAGGTATTTCCCAAGACAAAGAAGGCCCCCTCCCTAAGAAGAACCCTAGCCCTGGCTATCTACATTAATATCTATCTCCCAACATTTGTGTCTCTCCCTCAAGCACCTGGAGTGTACTGGATACTTGGGGATTGAGTGTAAAGGACATGGTTTCTGAAACAGGAAATCAAGCAATTTGATTTTCCAGTAGAAATAAAAGCCAATAGATGTCTAATCTGAAAGAACAGATATATTTACATACCATAGCAGATCTCTGGACAAAGTGTCATAAATTTTTTTTTATCGGATCTTGAGAATTTTCTGATGGGAGCAAAAAGGCATTCTCACTGGCATTCTCCCACAGTCCCAGCCCAGCAGCACAACAATGACAATGGCATAGTTCACACGCAAGAAACTCATTGATCTGCCCATAGTAAGGTAGTTAAGGTACTCAAAGCAATTTACATATATCATCCCTCCAATGATGATGTTGTGAATGATGGTAATGAGAAAGCCCAAAACCTTGAAGCTATAAGGATAGGCATCAACTCATTTTAGTGAAAGAAAGCTGAACTTCCCTTTTTTGCCAGCCTGCCTACTACACTAGTGTGTGCATTGTGGTCAGAGTTAGCAGCAGGACTGAGGGTGAGCACAATGTCTCTGGAGCTTTAGGAGACACTGGGTAACCCAGACACCTTCTCCAGCTTTTCCAGCCCTCCACATCCAACCCCCATAGCTCAGACACACCCACAAAAGTCTGAAGCCTTTCTGTTTCCCTCTTGCTGACTTTCCCAACTTCATCTGTCTCCAAAATGCAGGTTGCAGGGGCCCCTACACACTTGTGAGTTCTTTTACCAGAGCAGTCACCAGGGAGCTTTTAAATCAATTCTGATTTAATTCATCTGGGGTGGGGTATATTTTGGAAATTCTCCTAATATGCAGTTAGGGTGGAAATCCCCAGTGGAAAACACAGGGTGTGATCAGAACATCATTCTCTGGTGTAATTCCTTTAGTAGTTGTTAGCTCCCAACTCATGGTGACACCATGTACAATGGAACAAAACACTGCCTGGTCCTGTGCCCTTCCCATGACCAGCTGTGGATTGCATTGTTGTGAGCCATAGGATTTTTGTTGATTGATTTTCAGAAGTAGATTATTATTCTTTTTCCTTGTCTTAGTCTGGAAGCTCTGCTGAAGCCTGTTTAGCATCATAGCATGCAAGCCTCCAACTGACAGGCCAGTGGTAGCTGCACATGAGATGCATTGGCCTTGAATGGGGTCACCCTCATGGAAGGTAAAAACTCTCTCAGGTGAGAGGCACATGGCAGGTGGAGAGGCATGTGCTTTTCTTGCCAGGTAGGGGCTAAGCCCCCACACTACCAAATAGCCTGGTTTTTCAAGAGAATCCAAATTCAGATTTTCTTTCAGTGAAATCGCCCGAATTTTATATGTTGGCCACACCTAGCCCCATTCTACCCTCTTTGTCATAGCACATATCCCCAATGTTTTATACAATTTGCCTGTGTGTTGTATTTGTTGTTTACTAGATGCTCCCCTTCTAGAAGTTAGGGTTCATTGTTGCTTTCGTTCACTGTGCTTTCCCAAGAACTTGGAACCCTCTCTGGCACATAGTAGATGCTCAATAAATAGGTGTGGCCAATTACTATGTGGCCACAGGAGCACATCTACACAGAGGGAGCAACCGGTCCCCCCTTATCATGTGATATAAAAGAAGCTAGAAAACATATTCAGGTGTAGCAAGTAAGTCCTGGGCTGGAGGGTATGGAACCCTTTCTACAGGAGGCCCTCAGAAGCCATCCTTCCTCCTCAGCACTGTCCCCTCTTAGTGGAAGCCCTCTCTGACTTCTACCCTACTTCGAGTTCCCAACTTCAGAGAGATCTTCATGAGGGGTCTTGGAGAAGATGCTATTTGAACCTCTCTAGCAGCACTCTTGTGGCAGCCTATGGGACTAAGCCTGTGAAATAACCCACAAGAGGTCAAAGGGCGATATTATCTGAACCTTGCTTTCACAAAGGACCTTGAGTTTAAACTTTTTTATATTATCTCTAAATAAGATTATGTAAACATTTTAAATATTCCACAATTTGTCATAATGCTGCTCTGCCTTATCTTGTTAATATTCTAGAAGGCGCTTTCACTCCTGGAAGGAGAAGCCCTGGGACAGAAACTATAGTTAAAGTCCTTAGGGGACACTCTGTTTGTGGGTCTCTTTTCCCGGCTGTGTGGGAGCTCCTATGCCCCTGATGCCATGCCCAGAGCACTTAGAGAGTAGAATCATGCCAAATTCTCCTTTTCAGGGAAAGTAAGTATCAGAGCCACTGTCCCTTCAAAGGCCAGCAGCCTACCCTAGACACTGAAGATGGGCCCATGGTAATGCCCATGAGGGCCTGAGCTCTGGACCTGCAGCTCTTCTCTGAGAGGTGGCTGCCCCCATGAGGGCAAAGACGGTAGCTACATGCTTCCCTTGCAGGGGAAGTGGGCCAAGGGGAGGATGCCATATGGAGGGGAATTCCTGCCAGCAACTGGGAGAGGAGGAAGTTTCTGGGGATAAGGAGCCTATGGGAATACTGCATGTGGCCCACTAGAGTGTATGGCCCATAGCGGTTCCTTGAGGAGCTAGCCATGTTGCCTGTTTGAGAGGAGGGCTGTGAGGGTCCCTGTATATGGGGCAGGGGAGGCTAGAGAAGGGGAAAGTCTACGTGAAAGAATTTTTATCTTTGTTGTTTGTTGTTCATGTTTTTGTTTTGTTTTCTTATCAAAAACACTGAATTTTATAAAAGTAGACAAAATAATATAATGTATCACCTGTTGTTGTTATGTGCCGTCAAGTCAGACCCAACTCATAGTGACCCCTCCTTGGGTTTCCGAGGTGGTAGCCCTATGGAAATAGATTGCCCAACCTTCCTTCTGAGGAGTGGCTGGTGGATTTGAACCACCAGCCTTCTGGTTAACAGTCAAGTGCCTTAGGCACTACGCTCCCAGAGCTCCCAATGTATCACCCAGGTTCAATAATTATCAACTCAGGACCACACACTTCTCTCCTCCCATATTATTTTGTAGCAAATAACATGCATCATAGCATTTTGTTATGTAAATACTTCAGTACGCTTCTCTAAAGAAAAGTAACCTTTTTAAACATAACCACAATAACATTATCATACCTTTAAAAATTAACATTATTTTCTTAATATTATCAAGCATTTAGTCAGTAGTCAATATTCCAATTGTCTCAC
Organism: Orycteropus afer afer; assembly: GCF_000298275.1. Classification (NCBI taxonomy): domain Eukaryota; kingdom Metazoa; phylum Chordata; class Mammalia; order Tubulidentata; family Orycteropodidae; genus Orycteropus; species Orycteropus afer. Next base: position 4,420,737 of record NW_006921870.1, on the reverse strand, counting down.
AAATGTCTTCTTTTTTTATAGTTTGTTGAAATCAAGATCCAAACAAGCCCTACACATTGTGACTGGTTAATATGTCTCTTAAGATTTTTTACTTGTTTGTTTGTTTCTTTCTTTTTTTCTTGCAATTCATTTGTTGAATAAAACCATGTTTTGGTCTGGTAGTATTTCCCACTGGGAGGATTTTGCTGGCTGCATCCCTGTGGTGTCACCTAGCACCTCCATATTCAGAGTGCAGGCCATGCCCCTACAACAGTAGCAGCATCAGGGAGCTCGTCAAAAACACAGAATATCTGAGGTCCTAGCCCAGACTGCACCAGTCACTCCTCGGAAGGAATGGTTGGGCAATCCTACTTCCGTAGTGATACTACCTCGGAAACCCAAGGAGGGGTCGCTATGAGTTGGGGCCGACTCTACGGCACACAACAACAACAGCCCAGACTGGGTCAGAACCTTTATTTTAACAAGAGCCCTGGGTGAATTCATGCAAACTGAAGTTTGAGAAAACAGAATTTCATTTCTTCCGTCCTCTGTGTTTCCTGAAATTGGTACTTGGATCTGGAGCCTTAATCTGATTCAGGTTTGGTATTTGGGGAAAGAATATGTCATGGGTGGTGATTGTTCTTCCATCAAGAGGCATATCAGGTCTGGTGGTCTCTCTTTTGTAGTGTTAGCAGACACTGATCACCAATGCCTAAATCCATTCATTATTCATCCATTGTTGTTGTTGTTGTAGTTAGCTACTGTTGAATTGGCCTCCCACTCATGGGGACCCCATTCCCAATGGAACAAAATGTTGCCCAGTCCTGCACATCCCCATGATCACTTGGGGATTGGACTGTTGTGACCCATAGGGTTTTCATTGGCTGATTTTCAGAAATAGTTGATCAGCCTTTTCCTTCTAGTCTGTCTTATTCTGGGAGCTCCACTGAAACCTATTCAGCATCATAGTAACATGCATGAGGAATATTGGCCAAGACTTGAACCCAAGTCTTCTGCATGGAAGCTGAGAATTCTACCACTGATCACCAGTGTCCCCTGTATTAATTCATTGTTGTTGTTGTTGTTATGTGCCGTCAAGTTGCCCCTGACTCATAGCGACCCTTCCTTGGGTTTCTGACGCAGTATCACTACAGAAGTAGATTGCCCAACCTTCCTTCTGAGGAGCGGCTGGTGGGTTTGAACCGCCAGCCTTCTGGTTAGCAGTCAAGTGCCTTAGGCACTATGCTACCAATTCATTAAGGGTTGCAAAATGGTGGTATTCTATTTCTATCATTCCTCTATTTCCATTAGCAGAAATATAACAATAAAGAACAAGTTCCTGTTTTCCAATATTTGATTACCCTGTGTTACTTAATACAGGAAAGGAAGGGTAAATGCTTGATTCTTTCTTATTTACCATTTTTCAAAAGAATAAGATAGTTGCCAATGGTGACAGTATTTGGTTATTTTGTTTCTTTCTTTCTTTTTACCACTGTTATGAACTCATGGATTTCAATTTACTTAATATAGTACAACACACTGAAGTTATTGTTTTTATTGATGTTCATACTGTCCCATCTTTGGCCAGTGGGAATCATTCATGTTCACTCCTGAGTCCTTTTGACATGACTCTAGTACTCTTGAATACCTTCCTTGCTATCTAGTATGACTAGATGCTCCAAATTCATCTTGTATATTCCCTGCCCCAGATCTGGAATTGGCTGTTTCTCTCAGATCCTTGGTTTCTTTTAATGAGAGCTGATATTTAGAAACCACAATTTGATTGTAATGGTGCTCACTGCTACTGGGTTGACCTTATTTTTAGGCCCTTCATTGCACAGCCAGGAAAAATACATATAAAATTTTAACATGAAATACATGAGTTGACACTTCCAGACAAATTCAATCCCATGCTATTTTTAACTTAACCTTTTCTGTTTCACATCTGTACTTCCTTTCTCCTATCAAGGTTCAAAGTGACATCAGGAATGATTGAGTTAAAATGTCCCATAATTACTCATTTACTTTATCCCTCAGGGTGTGATCACGCTTGTGTCTTAGAAGGTGTGTAGAGAAATGATATAACAGAAGCTCCATCCAGTTGGAGCCTTGTGTGAGGAGGGAACTCTGGGGCAGTGTGAGGCCTTGAAGTTTTCACACAGGGGAACGACAGGAAGGGAAATCCTACCTCAGCATTGTTCACAGTACTGGAAGATGTGTAAGAGACTATGGGGGTGAAAAATCTCCAGCCTCAGGGAACTGAGGGTGAAGTCTTTCACACTCCAGAGAGGCCCTAACCACTTCCATTTGTGTGGGCTACAAGTACATTTAAAAAAAAAAAAAAATTAAATGACATGCCAAACTAATTTAACAAAGGAAAAGAGGGAGAGAATACAAATAGCACAAATAAGAAACAAAATGGGTGACATCACAACAGAACCAACTGAAATAAAAAGGATAAT
>NW_006921870.1:4413347-4415791 GCF_000298275.1 Orycteropus afer afer | reverse complement strand
AGAAAGAAGGGCTGCTTATGCACAGGGAGACAGCTCAGGGGGCAGGAGTGCATGGAGGGATGGACACAGGGAAGAGGTAACTATCGGGAGGAAGTAGGACAGAAGGTGTTGCATTGTGGTAAATTGTGGTCAAAGTCATGAGACAAAGTGTGTGTGAACTGCTGTATGGAAAGTGTATTTGCTCTGTAAATTTTCACCCAAATCACATGTAAAAAAAAAGTTTCAATGGTAGACTTTAAAAAAAACATAACAAAACAAAAAGACATGCCAAAGTATGGCTACATAAACCATAGTACATTTTAAGGGTTTCTATTCAAAAAATTAAAGCTGTGATGAGGAAAACAAATATACTTCAATGTAATTATGCTCACATAGATGATTAGAAGGTTCCTAAAAATGCATAGATATAGATAGATAGACACATTTGGAGTCATTATAAGGAGTGAGTCCAGTAATGGAACACAAATTTGATGCTGTATGAGGAACACTATCTTCTTTCAACTCTGGCAGGAGTCCCTGTAAACATATGTACAACATCTTTCAGGGAGAATGTTGAAGGACTGCGTTTGAGACACTCCCATATGAATTTGCCATTGGGCCCCCAGCCTTCTCATGGACCGCAGTCCCTGAGAAGAGAGGAAGGGCCTGTGAAAGAACTAGACCTCACAGGGGAGGAGTCTGTGGCCAGCAGAGCCTGCTGACTGAAGTTTTCCCCTCAGAGGGCAATATGGACATGGGAGAATTCTGGAGAGGAGCTGGGTGTGGAGGGAGGTAGCAATCATCTGAGGAAACCTAAGAATGAAAAGGAAGGTCCAGAGGGCTGAGGAAGTTGAGGAGGCTGTGGGAGGCAGCCTGTTGGGGAAAACAGTTCTTGTAAAGCCTCCATGCCAAACCAGCACTTGATGGGAACCCCTGATTCCTCTGAGACTTTCATTGCAAGGAAGGCATGGCCCTTTGCCAGCAAAGGTTAGACCCTGAGCCCAGCCCAGACCCTGGGTACAGAAGGGCACAACCTCAATCTTGTCACTAGGAGTCCTTCTTGAGCTACTCCTAAAGCTCTTCTTGTGGCCCTAATCAGCTAATTCCTCAAAATTAAAAAACGAAAAGGTGGATTTGCCACCCCTGGCACTTCTAACAGTCAAATCCTCAAAGGGCCAGATAGACATCAGAAGGAAATGTCAGGTTTCACTATCCTCACCTCTGCCACACATCCTGGAAAATCAAGTCCTTTTAAAACCCACAATCCAAATATAAACTATCTCAGGACCCAGGGCAGGAGTCGCATACCAGGGAGAGCCTTCACTTAAATATTTCCTGGCCTGACAAAATGGGCCATTTAAAGGATACCTTGGTGAAATTGTTTGCATTTAATTTCCCCTTTCAAAACCTACACCACCAAATATAATCAAAGAGGTAAACATAAAACTAGGCTAGAGCCCAGCTGGTCTCTTCTGGCCTGAGTTGTGGTCAGTTTCACAAAAATTCATCATCTGTCAAAGCAGAACTACAGCTCTATCTGTACTGCCCCAGAATGAACAGAAGTCTTCACAGCAGCCTGATCATAAGATCTCCAATCAAAAATCTTGACCAAATTTTCTTAGCTCCCTATCTATGTAAAAACAAAATAAATAAGGAACCTGATATTAACAGTCATTTTCTGGTTCTTAACAGACCTATTTGACCCATTAACACCTGAAGACCCTCACAGGATCTCAGATTTGGTACCATTTGTCAGGTGGGAGGACATAAGTTAGAGAGGCTGGAAAAAGTGAAGGGCAGAAAGGAAGTAAAATAAATATTAAACAGCATTCTGAGTCACCAACCTACAAATGTCATGGTTGGCTTGCAAATGTCGAGGGAAGTAACACATACAGACCACACTTTCACAGATTCAGAGGAGTGTCCTCCACTCTGCTCCCATGATGCACCAGACAGATAAACCCCCAAGTCGCCCCAGGACACTGAGCTCTAGGAGGCCACACAGCTAAAGTACTTATCAAAAACAGTGCTTCTAAGAGTAACAAGGAACATCTGCCCACCAAATACTTTTTCCGTGTCTGCCACTGTGCCTGGAATTTCACAATTAGAGATTCTATCTCATAGAGTATTCACAATAGGAAAAACTGAAATTGGTCTAAAAAAAAACTTATTGCCATCAAATGATTCTGACTCTTAGCGACTTTAAGGACAGAGTAGAACTGCCCTGTAGGGTTTCCAAGGCTGCAATCTTTATGGAAGAAGTACCTCATCTTTCTCCCATGGAGCAGCTTGTAGGTTGGAACCCAGTGGCATCACTAGGGTGGTGAAGAAGGTACAGACTGCACTAGGTGACACTGTCAGAAGGGGTGACACCAAAATGACTATAAAATTTTTGTTTATGCACTGTTTTAGCAGAAATATATTATAGGAGCTCTGGTAGCATAGTGGCTAAAAGCACTTGACTG
>NW_006921870.1:4403612-4413247 GCF_000298275.1 Orycteropus afer afer | reverse complement strand
TGGGCAATCCTACTTCCGTAGTGATACTGCCTCGGAAACCCAAGGAGGGGTCACTATGAGTTGGGGCCGACTCGACGGCACATAACAACAACATAACAATGTTATTTTTTTATAAAAATATCTCTGTAGTTAGTTATAACAACAAAAACATTTTCCATAAGCCCAGTTTACATGCCAAACCCACTACCATCAAGTCAGATCTGAGTCACAGCAACCCCTCCCTGAGTTTCCGAGGTGGTATCTATATAGAAGTAGATTGCCCAGTCTTCCTTCCAAGGAGTGGCTGGTGGGTTTGAACTGCCAGCCTTCTAGTTAGCAGTCAAATGCCTTAGGCACTATGCCACCAGGGCTCCTCTCAATACACCTACAAGGCTACATAGTTATGGTAATTTACTTTTGTGAGCCTTCTAATGTCCTCTGGCCAGAGTTGTCTTTATTACCCAATTACAATGATGCTTCGAATCATGTGAGTTCATCCGCGTGCACTACAAGCACACACTGTTGTTTTCACCACTCAGGGTGTTTTTTATAGTTGCTGATTTTGTCAAATATTCTGCTGTTTTAGCTACAATATAGTGATAGTTAATTTTTGTGACCCTATATCACAACTGAGAATGAAATAGTAATTAAAGGAAAAAAAGGATAAAAATAAAAAAAGACTGCTGCTCAGTTACTAATAATGTAATTAATTATGTTACTAATATGTTTCTAATTCAATGTAGAAAGATATTACAAAACAAATTTGCTGTTAGTATTCATATAACTAAGAATATTACATTTAACCACTTTACAATTACATTTATCATACAGTATTCTCTGATTAAGGAGCTCTGATGGTGCAATGGTTAAAGCATTAAGCTGCTAACGAAAAAGTCAGTGTCTTGAATGCACCAGCCACTCCATGGGAGAAAGATGAGGCAATCTGTTTCTGTAAAGATTTACAGCCTTGGAAACCCTACAGGGGCAGTTCTACTCTGTTCTATAGGGTCTTTATGAATCAGAATCGACTTGACAGTAGTGGGTTTGATTTTTTGCTTTATTCTATGATTAAAATTGATAATAAGCATTACTAAGGATTCTGTATGATCTGGTATGGCAAGAGGTTCAAGGGAGGATGACACCATGAGTGACACTAGATGATACCAATCCCAGTGATGCCACTATTTGAACCAACAGACTTTGAATTAGCACCTGGTGCTTAACCACTGCACCACCAGGTTTCCCTGGAATTGGCCTGTTGGTTGTTGTTGTTGTTAGGTACCGTCAAGTCCATTCTGACTCATAGCTACCCTAAACACAATAGAACAAAACACTGCCCAGTCCTGTGCCATCCTAACAAGCACTGGTATGTTTGAGTCCATTGTTGCAGCTCCCATGTCAATCTGTCTTGTTGAGGGTCTTCATCCTTCTCACTGATCCTCTACTGTACCAAGCATGATGTCCTTCTCCAAGGACTGGCCCCTTCTTATAACAACACATCCAAAGTACTTAGTACAAAGTGCTTGCTTCTAAAGACCATTCTGGCTACTTCTTCCAAGACAGATTTGTTCGTTCTGCTGGCAGTCCATGGTATATTCAATATTCTTCACCAACACCATAATTCAAATCCATCAATTCTTCTTTGGTCTTCCTTATTCATTGTCCAGCTTTTGCACACATATGAAGTAACTGAAAATACAATGACTTGGGTCAAGAGCACATTTTGTAATGATCCACACAGTCAAATGCCTTTGCATTGGGGATTGGCCTACATGGACATAAATAAGAGGTTGCTTAGATAAATCATGGCGTATGCATACAATGGAATATGACACAACTGTTTAAAACATGAAGAAACTCTTTATCAACAGGTCTCCAAGATACATTGTTCAGTGAAAAAAAAAAAAACAAGGTGCAGAACATAGGGTATAAGAAAATAAAAAACTAAAGACAAACCAAACTCATTGTAATCGAGTAGATTCCAACTCATGTTGTTGTTGTTGTTAAGTGCCGTCGAGTTGTTTCCGACTCATAGCGACCCCATGCACAGCAGAACGGAACACTGCCCAATCCCGCGCCAGCCCCACAATCCCTGCTATACTTGATCCCATCATCACAGCCACCGTATCAATCCATCTCGTTGAAGGCCTCCCCCTCTTTCGTCGACCCTCCACCCTACCAAGCATGACATCCTTCTCCAGGGAATGGTCCCTTCTTACAACATGACCAAAATAGGTGAGACGAAGTCTGGCCATTCTTGCTTCCAAGGAGCATTCTGGCTGCACTTCCTCCAGGACGGATCTGTTAGTTCTTTTAGCAGTCTACAGTACTTTCAGCATTCTTCGCCAGCACCACAACTCAAAAGCATCAACTCTTCTTCGGTCTTCCTTATTCTTCCAACTCATAGTGACCCACATTAGGTTTCCCAGGCGGTAAATCTTTATGGAAGTAGATTGCCCAGTCTTCCTTTCATGGAGTGACTGGCAGATTTGAACTCCCAACCTTCTGATTAGCAGTCAAATGCCTTAGGCACTATGCCATCAGAGCTCCTTATAAGAAGATGCAGGAGAGAATTTATATACTTATATATGCCAAGCCTATCTCCAGAAGAATTCATAGGAGCTGATAACACTGGTAGTTTCTATGCTGAATAACTGGGCAATTTGGGGGTGATGAGCTTTTCACTCTTTTGTACCTTTTGAATTTTAAATCACAGATGTGTTTTCTTTTAAAAATATATTTAAATTTTCCAAAGAAAGGAATGAAGAAGATCCATAAGTATAGACATGGAGAGGTGTGCAAGATTCATTATGAAATGAAAATGAGTTGATAACAATGTGTCTAGTGACTCCAGTCTGTGTTTTTAAGAAAGGCACCTGCACATAATATGCTTGTAAATACACAGGAAATTACTTGAGGGACACACCAGAAAACAGTCACCTCTAGGGGTACTGGAAAACAGAATGCTTTTGACTTTCTTTTTAAACCCTTTGTACCGTTCAATTAGTATTTGGGTGAACATTTACAAAGCAAATTAGTTTTCCACTCAACAATTTACACACATTTTGATTCATAACATGGATCGCAATCCCCACAATGTAACAGCACTCTTCCCATTTCCTCCTTGTGTTCCCCATTTCCATTCATCCTTCTTTCCTATCTCATGCTATCCTCTGAGCTTTGTCCCTAGGCAAACCCCGTAGGTCTCTTATGGTTGATTGTTCTAAAGAGTGTTTTCCTCCCTGCTGTTATCATTCAGTTTATAGGTCTGTCTATTTTTTGGCTGAAAGTTCATCTATTAGGATAGATCCATCCTTCCAGGCTCAAAGGGTATTTAAAGGCCATAGTTTCAGGGATTCCACCAGTCTCTCTCAGATCAACAAGTCTTGTCTTTTTTTACGTGAAATTATAGTGCAGTGTCAGAGTCTTTTTATGTGTCTTTTTATATATTTTTTTAGTTTTATTCCACATTTTTTATTTTAAGTTTTATTCCACATTTTTCTCCCACTCTATCCAAGACTTCTCTTGTGATCCTAAAATCAGAGCAGTGAGTTGTAGTAGCCAGGCACCATTTAGTTCTTCTGGTCTCAGGGTCGTGGAGGCTGAGGTTCCTGTGGTCCATTGGTCCTTTGGACTAATAGTTCCCTTGCATCTTTGATTTTCTTCACTCTTCTTTGCTCCAGATGGAAAGAGATCAATAGTTGCATCTTAGATGGCTTGCTCACAAGCTTTTAAGATTCCAGTTGCTACTTACCAAAATAAGATGTAGAACACATCGATGTCCCCCAAGACTATGGTCATAAGTTCCCAAGCCCACATACCCTTTTATTTTTAAAAAACAAATATGTATTACTGTTTTAATAATAATAAAAGGAAGGCCTGTGGATGTGACAGTTCCTGGATACAGACCTGACCCATTGTCCCAGATCACGGGCAATAAGCTCCACAAGGGGGACCCTTGGAGCTGACCTCACAGATTGTTGTAAAGCTTAAGTGAGATACTTTTGTGTAGAGCCCAGCACGGAGTAGGTTTTCCGTCTTCAAGGGTCTACTGTTAAAAGAACAACAGGAGGATCTTTGTGGCATTGGTACACTCAGTATTTTGACAGTAAGGATGAATACAGGAACCTACATGGGTGATAAAAATGCCCAGAACTGGAATGTTACTCATCCATGAAGATAAATGAAGTCCTGATGCAAGCCATAATATGGAGGAGGTTTCAAAATATGTTGTTGCTTGAAATAAGTCAGTCACAAAAAGGCAAACTGTATGAGGTCACTTATATGAAAGAAGCAAATATATAGAAACCAAAGGTTACCAGGCATGGGAGGGAGTGGGAAAGGGGTAGTTTTTGCTTACAGGACATTGAGTTAATGTTAGTGGTGGTGGAATGATTTGGAAAAGGATATCAAGAATGATTGTACAACATGATGAATGTAATCAATGTCACTGAATTATGGAAATTCCTGAATTGGTGTATGTTATGTTGTGTGTATTTTCATCACAATAAAAAAAAAAAAAATCACACAGAACTAAATACACATACAAGTAGGAGTAACACTGAGGGACCTGAACAAGCTGGGTGGGCTACTGGATCAGTGTCAGTGTCCAGCTCTAACACTGCACTATAATTTCACAAGATATTACCATTAGAGGTAACAATAGGCAAAGAGTACAAAAGATCTCTCTATATTATTTCTTACAATTGTGTGACAGGACTTTTCGAGAGCAACATTACTGGCAGGATTCAAGAGCAACACACATTCAAAGTAGTGTGATTGGCTGCCATCTTCAAGCAGGGAACAGTTGTTTGTTTCCTAATCAGGTCAAGAGACCACAGGCAACAGATTTGGTTGCTACACATATGTGGCTCTTGTTTACAATGACAACTACTGAACCACTGAACTATTTTGACCAGTTTGAAGCCCTGGGAGAGGGTTAAACAACCTATGAGCTTGGGCATTCTGACAGTGTCTGGTGGGTGGTAATATTCAGGAAATGTGATTTCCTTCCCCTTGGTATAAAGGGGAGAATCATATTGATCGAGCCAAGTTGTGTAGTCATCTGGAGATAAAGAGAGAGGATTGCCCCCTCTGCCTTTTCCTAGAATCCTTTCACTTTGCGACAGAACCACACCCAGAAAGATGAAACTAGGTTCACCTGAAAACATCTCCCATCATGTCCCTTCACAAAATCTGTCTCCTTGAAGAGGTGATTCCTTCCCTGCTAAAGCACACTTTCTGTCTAGAGCACTAGGCTGAAAACACTGAGCAGGTGGCCCAGGCAAGGCAAGGTACTTAAACTTTTCTGTGCCTCAGTTTCCTCAACTGTAGTTTAGGAGGTGGAATATCCAGGATGATGGTGAGAATTAAATAAAATAATATAGATGAGAGGGCCTTGCCAACTGCACTGTCATTTGTTGCCAATATCATAGACATATTTGGTTAAAGAACTGGTGAGTGACCACATCTCCATCTGCTTAACCTCCTGTGTCACCTATGAGCATAAGCCAGGCATGGCTCCAAGTGTTAAACTTATTATGGTAATTAAATCTCACAGCAACTGTTTGAAGAAGTTACTAGTATTATTCTCGATTTCAGCTAAGGAAATGGAGGCAGAGAAAGATTAAGCCACTGAAATGGCTTTTACTTCTCATACACATAGCCCCATCAGCTGGACCTATATAGCAGTCACCTCATTACTTGGGACATGTCCTCCCTAGGTCACCATAGTCCCCACTACTCACCCTGACATTGAGATATTGTTTTCATTTTTAAAGACCCTAATATGTTGTTTTTCTATGTGGACCCATAATACTTGATACACATGACTCTTTCAAAAATTAGAAATAGAAGGTAAATGAGAGGGTAAATCAGAGGGTCATGAGTTTCACTTTGAAAATAAAGAATATTCATAGACAGTTAATCCACAGACACCTGCCCTGCTCACTTGTTTACATTACTAGCTGGGACAGGGCTGCCTCATTAGGCTGTAGAGGTTGTGCACTGCTCAACTCGGTCACAATTGAAGATCTGCACAGCCTGACACAGCAGTGGTCCAAAAGGTATGGCATTTGCAGCCTTAGGTCTCAGGACTTTTATCCCTGATTCTCCCAGGCATACACACAAGGAGCCATCTAGGTTTAAAGTTGTCTTCCTGTGTATTCTACACTAGCCTTTCTGTGTGGTACATCTGTCCCTCTCAAGAAAGCTCCACAGCAGGGCTGTGTCTGGGACAGTGTCAGTCTCTCTGCACCAAGCCCCTCACACTTCCTGAAAGCATTGCAGATAATGCGATGAAGATGAGGGTCAGCGATAATACCGCCCTGGACAACGGCACTTCCCACATGCCTCTCAGAAGTGATCTAAGATACATCTTCCAGCCCATGCTACCCCCACATCCATATTCACAATGGAAATTCCGTTTTTAAGACTGGGCCTTGCACAATAACTACCAGGAGCCATTTTAAAAAACAAAAACGTATCCCCCTTGCCCTGTTTGTTTACTTCCAGAAATCTAGCCTCAGAAAGTCAGAGAGAGAAGGGAAAGAAAAAGAAACCACTATTTTCATGAAAATGTTCCCTGGGCAAGAACACAGCCAATCATTGTAGGTATGCAGTTTTGTGGGAAAAGGTTTTGTTTGTTTTGCTTTTGTTTTTTCAAAAAACTTTCTGAAATGAAGCAACCTCAAAACTCAAGGTGTCTTAAGGATTCTGAGCTAAGGCAGGTGCTGGGCCCCATCCCCAAAGACTCTGCAATGAGACTGTCTGGCTCCTACCCCATTGCCCCCCGACACCTACTGGATGTCTGTGGCAAGTTCCTTAGCCTCTCTTTGGCTCAGTTTCTATATTTATAAAATTGATGTAATAATAGTATCTACTTCATGAGGTTGTTGCAAAGATTAAGCAAGTTAATATATGTTAAAGTGCTTAGAACAGTACCTAGAGCATCATAAGTCCTCTGAAAGTGTTTGCTGTTCCGTAGTGACTAGAGGATTGTGGGACGTACAATCACTTCTTATTTTCCAGCTCTCCCCAAAGCCTATCACTCTCCAGTGTCACTTTCCCGTACCTCCTGACCTCAAATGCATCCCAAATTCAACTCTTGTTTTTAACACCTGTAGCATTTGCCTCCAGCTCAAGGGAGGGGATACAGTCAGAGGAGGAAGAGAGCTTGGGACCCACAGGGCCACTCCTCACCCCCTACAAGCCTCCTTTCTCCACTGCTGCCCCCACCAGACCCCAGCCCCCTTCTACCTCTTCACAGATCCTGCTTCTGACAAGCCTTCTCTCCCCAGAATGGCCTTTAGCCTCAGCCTGTCCCCCACTTCATGGCCATCATCCTTCTAAGGGTCAATGTGAAACTCAGATCTGAAGTTAAAGAGCATTTTTTAGTTTCTTTTAATTCACTTTTTTTTTTTTTTTTTTTTGCTGACATATTTGAAAGTAAATCCCAGACACCTTGTCTCCCCACCTCTACCTACTTCCATACACATCTTTAAAAAAATATGGAAGAAACCAGAGGCCAGTATTGGTGAGAGCCCCTCTCTGTCTCTCCCTCACTAGACCCCTTCCCTCTCCTCTCTCTTTAATAAACTTTCATTGCTGCGAAGAAAAAAAATATATGTATATATACTTTTCTATTGACGCTATATGCTATGGAGTCAATTTCAACTCATAGCAACCTCTGAGAATGAAACTGCCCCATAGTGTTTCCTAGGCCATAATCTTCACAGAAACAGGTCACCAGGTCTTTTCTCCCACAGTCACTTATGGGTTTGAACCACCCACCTTTCCATTAGCAGCCAAGCACTTAACCATTGTGCCACCAGGGCTCTTTGAACACTTTTCTATATAGTCAAAATACACTAACACAATAATGATTCATTAATCCCATCTAATATTTGGTCCATAAGTAAACTAAGAGGCAGCATTTTAAATTTTTTAACATTTTTTTTTCTTTCTTTCTAAACTTTAATCTTTTGTCAGATATCAATGATGGGAATTGGTAAAGATAAAAACAATGAGATAGCACCCTGTGCTGGTGAGGCTGGTATGAGTGCAAGTTAGAGTACAGTACAGTAATGGCCAAGAAAATATGACATACATATATCTTCTGAGCCAGCCACCCCACTGCTAAACCCAAATCCTAACTCAAACCAAATCCACTGCCCTACAGCTGATTCTGACTCATAGCCACCTCCATTAAGTTTCCGTAAATTTTTATGGAAGTAGGTTTCCTCATCTCTCTTCCAGCAGCTGGCAGATTTGAATCACCAGCCTTCTGGTTAGCAGTCAAATGCCTTAGGCACTGCACCACCAAATTATGAGCATTCATCCTGCAGACCAAAATGTGCATAGGTAAGGGGAGCAAAAGACAGGAAACACCTCAAGTATCTGCCCCTCCTCCCAGGGTACGGGATGTCAGTGAAGGTGATGACTTACTCTGAAGCCTTTAAAAAAGTCACATGAAAACTAAATACACCTTCCTGACCCATCAGGCCTGGAACTGAACTCACTCCTGTGGCTTCTAGCCAAACAACAGACCAGGTGTATAAAATGAACATTTTCACCAGATAGGTACATTGCTTAGAATAATCCTGGGAGATCGGAAGGGCAGAATTTGCACAGGGAGGTAGTTCAGAGGGCAGGAATGCATAGGAAAGAAGGACACAGGGGAAAGGTAACCATAGGGAGAAAATGAGGAAAAGAGCTGTTACACTTTGGGGATTGCAATCAATGTCATGAAGCAAAATGTGTATGAACTGCTGTATGGAAAATGATCTTGCTCCATAAACTCTCACCCAAATCACAATAAAATAATTAATTAATTAAAATAATAATGAGAACTGGGAGGAAAAAAAAAAACTAAGTGCAGTATCCAACCCTGGATCCTCTACGTGAAAGGGCAATGCTATAGCAGATGTGACTGGGTCAATTGGCAGAACTGGAGGATAGACAGAAGGTTAGCTAGAAGTACTGTACTATGTCTGTGTCAAAGAGCAGCCCTATCCTAGGAGAGACACACTGCAGGAGCTAGGGTAAAGGGCATGATGCATGTGGCTTATTAGTAAATGGCTCTACCAAATCATGTGTATTATCATGTATGCATAATAGTCATAGTACTGTGAATACACAGATCCACACAGATATACATATGCATCTACAGGAGGGAGGAAAGGAGAAAATCATAAAGCAAACGGGTAAAATGCTAGCAGTGGATGAATTTGGGTAAAGGGAATGAATACAGATGAATTTTATACTTTCTTATTCTTAACTTTTTAGGTTTGAATTTATTTCTAAATAAGAAGTTTAAAAATGAAAATTAAAGGACGAGGCAGATGAATATAACCAGCATTCAGGATGTGCAAAATGAAGGGAAAGAGCCCAGTGCAATGCCAGCAGTGGGCATGCCTTATGACCGTTTATGAGTGAATACCAGGGGCATAAGAAGCTCACAAAACTGGTAGCAATACAGGACGTGGGGGAGGCAGGCAGGAAAACAATGGCATTTTACATAGGCCTGTTAGTACTGGGCAGATGATTTTAAATCACGTGTTCTCCTGAGATTGGGGGAAGGTCACCTCATTAAAAGGACAAGAAAAAACTAACTCACTGACATCAAGTCAGATCCGATTCACAGCGACCCCCCCCCC
>NW_006921870.1:4365586-4402921 GCF_000298275.1 Orycteropus afer afer | reverse complement strand
CCATTGCCATTGAGTTTATTTCAACTCATACCAACCCTAGAGGACAGAGTAGAACTGCCCCATAGGGTTTCCTAGGCTGTAATCTTTATGGGAGGAGCCCTGGTGGTGCAGTGGTTAAGCACTCAACTGATAACCGAAAGGTCTGTGGTTGGAACCCACCAGATACTCTACAGGAGAAAAGACCTGGCAATCAGCTCCCATAAAGACTATACAGCATAGGAATCCCCATGAGGCAGTTCCTACAGACTCTGTCAGACTCAGCAATGGTTCAGGAATCTTTGTCCCTTTAAGGAACAATTTATCCTGGGTATATATTTTGTTAAGGGAACAAAGATGATCTGGAAGTTTATTTTTGTTGAATATCTGGACTTCTTCAAACAATGTCTTGGTGGACGATTTGGATACCTGAAACATCTCAATATAATAAATTTCTAGATTTGGCTTAGAAGAAATTATAGTATTTTTATTCAGACTTGCTGTCTTTCAAATGCATAGAAAATAGTGATATTTAGAGGTTTTAATCAGAAATTAGGGGTTTTTTTTTTTGGTCAGGAACACTTTTGGTCATTTATACCTTTTAACTTTGAGAGGAAAATAACGTTTTGTGAGAATATGCAGTTAGATAGTGGCTGGTAGTCCCTTGCATTTAATATGTGTTCTCAGGATCAAAGGGTAAAAAATTTTGACCCAGAATTCCCACTGTCATCGAGTCATTCTGATTCATAGTGATCCCCTTTGTGTTTCCAAGGTGGTAAATCCTTATGGAGGTAGATAGCCCTGTCTTCCTTCTATGGAGCAGCTGGTGGGTTTGAAACGCCATCGTTTTGGTTAGCAGTGCCTTAGGCACTGCATCACCAGAGCTCCTTAGAATAGTAATTACCGGCCCTCAAATACAAATATAGTATGGTTTCTTTTATAGCTTCATTTTATCACTGTTCTCCACTATTGAAAAAGGTAAAATCAATTTATTATGTCAAAGGAAGGAATATATATGAGTGGTGTGTATGGCTAATGTTTCTAAGTTTACCCAGTTTATTAAATATTGACTAAAGCAACCTTTCTTTATCACTTAAAATTTTAAAAGAGAAGAAGAAGAAAGAAACCAGTTAGGCCTCCAAAAATTGCCACAAAGTCTGTACCCTTCACACTTTCCCACAAGAACAAGAGGTCTTGGGTTTTCTGAAACCACCCTCATTTCAAATGTCACCTCATCATCTCTGTTAATACTCTCAGATGTAGCCAGCTGGGAGTCCAAAGTGGGACTGGAAAAAAGTGTTACCATAGTTCACAGATATGTGACCAGGCCAGCCTGTGCCCTCCCTGCCCTCACCCCAGGCCTGGCACAAGAAGGCTGTTGTGCAGACTGTGGACCTGCTCTCTCACTGGCCAATGGGCTCTGGACTTGTCTCCGGACATTTGCAGCAAACCCAAGGTACTCAAGCTCCAGCTTGGGTAGTGCCTCCCTGAGTGTCTTGCCAAGCAGACAACCCAAGCCCTTCAATCATGTTCCACCCAGTGTCGGGGCCTAATCACTCCTGGCCAGTGGGAAACCTGCAGAGGAGGAGGCATGATTGGCCCCTCCAAACCCTGCCCCACTCAAGTCCTCTGGGTAAGGCACCAGGGCCTAAAGGAAGGACCAGGACCCTACGAGGGGATTGTAGGGAACAGTAAGTAGTGGGAGACCCTTGCCCTGTCAATTTGCACTACTCTCATCGGTTGGGACCAGCATGACAGAGAAGTCTCCTCTTGTTTGTCTGCCTGGACAGGTTGGTAGTACTACTAGGGCTTCATGATGAGAAGGACTCTGAGTCTGTCCACACTGTCGATGTCTGCCTCGAGTGCAAAATGGGAGGCACCATACTGAATTAGGGTCTTTTTTTCCCCATATTGTAAGCGTGGTCCCAGGTAGCAAGAGGGGTTATCAGGAGAATTATTATTATTATGTCTATTTTCACAGCCAAAGGAGCCCTGGTAATGCACTGGTTAAGCAGTCAGCTGCTAAATGAAAGGTCATCAGTTTAAACCCACCAGCCACTCTGCAGGAGAAAGATATGGCAGTCTGCTTCCATAAATATTTACAGCCTCAAAAACCCAGTTCTACTCCATCTATAGGGCCACAGTGAGTCAAAATCAACTCAACAGCAATGGGTTTGGTTTTGTTATTACAACCAGGTACTTTACAGATACTGTCCCCAAAGTCCTGAAAGTATCAGGAGAATTCACAACAGCTGGAGTCACACTGCTCTCTGAATATTAGTAGAACTGAAGGGTTGGCATCATAACCCATTTTACAGCTGAGTCAGTTGAGACTCACAGAGACACAGTGCTTGCCAATGTCCCTCCTAGTAGGAGGTGGAGGCAGGAGAGGACCTTCCTGGGTGGTCCCCATTCATCCCTGCCTCTCCCATCCCCCACCCTCTGCCTACCTAGCCTGGAGCCCCCTGCAGTGTGGGGGCAGCAGAAGTCATGCCATCTGGCTGCAGAGCTGGGTTGCCACTTGGGGCAGGGGGTGTGCAGGGGCACTGCCCCCACAGGCAGTGGACCGCGGGCATTCTGCATCCGTTACTTGCCCCTAGCCCAGGCCCTGCCTCACCACACAGCAGTGATAGATAGTTTGTGAAATACCCTGAGCTTGCGGTTGACCAGAATTCTGAAATAATTCCATTGAGACCGGAATTCATGCAATGTTCTGTATCCTGATGTGGTAAAGAAGGCAGCCCGCGGGGAGGGGGGTGGAGGGTGGCAAGGGGATGTGCAGGCCCAAAGATGGTGAGGCAGCCTCCAAGCCTTGCAGCAGGGGCTTCTGACTGTACCCCCCCTCGCCCCATGGCTCCGGAAGGCCCATCTGACAGGAGCGGAACCCTGATAAGCACCACCTGACCAGGAGGCCCCAGGCAGAGAGATTAATGCACAAATTGTCAACAACCTTCCAATCTGCATCCCCCCGGGGGGGCAGGGGCAGATGAGGGGGGCCCAACTGGGAAGGGAAAGGGTGAAGAGGCCTCAAGCAGAGATATGCCAGAGGACAGCCCAGACTGCCTGTCCTGACCTGTGTCCCCCCGTCCTGCCACTCAATGGGAAGAGGCAGAGACATGAGGCATGAACGAGCATCATGGCGGCCAGGCCCTGAGCAGGCCCTTGCTGAACAGGGTAGATGGGTAGGAGCCTGTTGAGGCCTCCTCTCAGCCTTCAAGTCTCCCACAGCTGGGGCTGCCTCCTGAGCCGAGCTCTGAGCCCTCTTGCCTGGGCCTGGTGCCTCCAGCAAACCCTGGGATACTTTCCCAGCCCTGCTGGCCTCCTTGGCCCCTGCATTGAAGGGGATGTGGGTTTTCTCCTTGGCTGATGTCCCACATCACAGTGCCCCAAAAAATTCCTCTACTTTTGCAGCTGGGCCCAGGACTCTAGTCTGGATCTGGCAGAGTGTGGTTGGACCACAAGTAGGGGAGCCTCTGAGGGTCATAATATTCCAGGCTCCGTTGCACGGTGCAGCAGACTCAATTAGATGAAGTTCCCTCTCCTTGTGGGGAAATAGAAACCCAAGGGCACCCTAGTGGGTTTTCCATAAAGCAAAATGTATTCGTTGATAGGGCTGTGCTATTCCCTGCAATCATGAGCTTCCCACATTTTCGGAAATAAATTATCTTTTCTCTTAAGAAACGATGGTAGCAGCAAATCAGAGATCACAAGTTGATGGCCCACAGGTATTTTTATTTTTATATGTGGTTTACTGGGTTTCAATTTTAGCATCCTTAATTTTATTCTTTTCCATTGTATTTCCAGCTCTACTTTGGGAGCTCTGAGAAGTCTGGGTTCACAGTCCCTCATGGTTACATTCACCTGGGCTGAGTGGCCCTGTCCTCTTAGAAATACCTAGGCCACCTCTCTATCACCAGTGACATTTTCCTGGTCCATGTGACCCAAGACAGTGTCCCTCAGCCCAAGCTCATGCTCTCCTCCATGTGCTCTGGGGAACATGCACTGAGGGCCTTTGAGGGTCTATCAAGTGCTGCTGGCCACTCAGAGTTTCTCCCTGATTACACCACAGAACAGTGCAGGCCCTGCCTGTAGCAGCCAAAAGGGTCTAAATGACACAGCCCATGGGACAGGGAGTGGGGCAGTGGAAGAGAGTGGACCAGGACCCTCAGTCCTGGGGAATCTAGGGGCTGGAGGGACTCAAGTATGATTCTGAGCAAGTTACACCCCGTCTGGGCCTAAGACTCCTCTGCCTCTGTTCTGGCACTTAGCTGCTGTAACTGCTTGTCATTGATTATTTCATTAGATTGATGCGTACAGGGGTCACAGGCCCAGAAGCCCACAGGAGCCAGACAGGGATGTACATGAGTGAGACAGCCTAGATTGGGAGTGAGCAAACTGGGTGTGACTCAGCGGACCAAACGACTTGTATTTTTCAAGAGATGTTGCAAATAAGAGCATATAGGTAACATCTCCTGATTCTTGTGTATAGAACATAAATTTTAATTTAAAAAATAACAGCAACATTCTACAGAGAAAAGAAAATGCATCTGTAGGTGAGCAGGTACAACCTCCAGTCAGGATCAAGGAGATTCATCAATGCCTATGCTAGATGCACTACAGAGGGTTGTAAGAAAACAAAACCATGCCATACTACACCTTCTGGGTGTCCAGTCTCCACCCTAGGCTAAACGGGGCTAGGCAGGTGGGGCACAGACAGACAATTAATACATGATGAAATAATATGTATTCCATATTATAATATGAATAATATAATTTCCATGGAGAATTTCTGGAAGAATTAACAAGAAACTGCTAACAAAGTTTTCCTCTGCAGAGGGAGACTGAGGACTGGGGGCTTGTAGAAAGGCAGGGGCTTCTACAGTTCACTTGACACCCTTCTGATGTACTTGAGTGTTCTGCTATGAGCACGTATGTGTTAATTTTACCATTTTAAAAGCCAGGGTGGATTTTCTCATCAATCTACATGTAAACCAATGCAGTGAAGCTGTTGCAACATGGCAACCCAAAAGTACAGACAGCCCAGCAAAGTAGTGATTGTATCCATGTGGGGCAAAGGGAGGACACTTAAACCTTCCCAGAGATAATGTTGAGGGTGGGTTTTGGAGGATGTATAGGAGTTTTCCTAGGTAAGTTTTTTTTTTTTTTTTTTTTTTTAAAGTAGAGTTTCCTTTCAAACCAAGAAAATCAGTGTCAGCAGCTGCCAGGATCACAGAGTCTCCTTCAGCTGGACCCTGAAGGAGGGATAGGGTTTGAAAGGGAGAGGTTGTTAGGGTGGTAACATAGCACAGGTAAAGACATAAGGGAGAAATGAATGTGGCTCTATCAGGGAGCCCAAATAACCTGGCTTGGCACCAAGAAGGCCACCTCACCAACTACTTATTCCATTACTGAGCTGTAGTCACCAAGCAGAATCTTCCAGTGGGGTGAGGAAGTAGAGGGAAGATCTGGTTTCCAGTCCTGGTTCTGCCACTTACTTGGTGTGTGGCCTTAAACTTGACCTCTCTACACATGTCTCAGTTCCTTATCTGGATGGTAGTGATTATCAAAATTGCCTAATACTGAGACTGTGTATAAGAAGCACCTGGTGGACCTCTACTCCTCACTACCTAGGTAGGGGTCAGGGCAGCTGGGACTAAGAGAGGATGCTTTGACCACAGCTGCCAGAAAAATGGCATTCATCCTCCCTGGACTACACTAAGCTTCACAAAGGGCTGAGCCACCCACATAGCCACCCAGTGATGTATTGCCAGTAGTCCTGGTGGCAGAGTGGTTAAGCACTCGCTGGACAGTGGCTTCAACCCACCAGCCTCTCTGCTGGGAGAGAGATGTGGCAGTCTTAGAAACCCTATGGGACAATTCTACTCTATCCTATAGGGTCGCTATGAGTTGGAATCCACTCACTGGCAACGGGTTTGGTTTTCATTTCTGTGCATTTCTGATCCCTGCTTCCTCTCAGGCTGTATGGGGCAGCTTTGCAATGGCTCTGATCTCACCACACAGGGATTGCAGCAGCAGAAGACCGTTTCATATCCCCACAGAACCTGCCAGGAAATCCAGAGGCCCCGTCCACCACTGTGGAATAAATGGCCACCCAGGGCACACTGCCCACAGCGTGTCTGTGAGTTCTCCACAGGAGCCTGGGGCCGACCGCTCCAGTAGTTGCAAAGATCCAAAAAAAACTGAGCATAACACGCATGCTCCTTGAAGCTGGGTCAGGTCACACTGTTGGAATACTGGCTAGGCTACCTCCTGGGAACACGACTTTTGGTTGGCTTTCCCTAAGTCTGTTTCCTTTAATGGCCAGTAGGCGCCTCCACCCGCGGGGTAATTGTGAGGAACCAGTGGTACAGGATGTAAAATCTCTTTCACAGGCCCTAGTCTGGAATAAAGAGCTCGAAAACAACTGAGTACTTACTATGTGCACTGTTCTAGGTGATCTGTCGCCATTAACTTGTGCCCTAGGGGGTAGTTCCAGTGACATCCTGGTAAGGAAACAGGGAGACTAGGCACACAGCCAGCGAGTAGTGGAGCCCGTTCTTGAACGCTGACCACCAGTTCCAGCATCCTCGAAATAGACGCTTGCTTCTTCTCCTTCCTAGGTAGAACTCTGGCCATCCTCATGAGAGCTTTTGCGGGCCAGGGCACCGGCCGCTGACGGCAAAGCCACCCCCAGCCAGCTGGTGTGGTCGGACCTGCTTCCTCGCCCCGGCTCCTGCCGCCCCTCCGCCTTCTGAGGGCCGAGGCCTCGATTCCCTGGGCTGGCGCGCCCCCTGGCGGCACGAACTCGCGTCCAGCAGGCCCCGTGGGCGACACCTCACTACAAAAGGAAAACCTAAGCTCTGAAGAGTGCACAGCGCCTTTGACCCGAACCATGGACCCGGTCCACAGGAGAACTGGGAATAAGTTGGACCTGCTGCGGAGCAGACAGCACCTATTGAGTCCATGCTGTGTGTTCTACCTGCTTACACCACTGCCTTCCCCATTAATTCCCCACCCCACCCCACTCTGCTCCCGCGGCCTCACATCGGTCCCAGCATTATCCCACTCTATGGATGAGACCCGAGGCTCTGAGACCTGTCAGAGTCCAAAGTCACCTCCCATACAGCCATATGCCAGAGAGGCGCCTCTGAACTGCCCATCTGTTCTTTTTGGGTTGGCGGGGGGAGTACAACGCAAGAAGGCATGAGGGACTCAGTTTCCCCTCTGAAATAGCTGAATTAGATCAGTGTTTCCCATTCAAATTTCACCTTCACATCTTTGCCACACGCTCACCCAAACTTCATATTTACGTAACAGCAAATGTCTATAGAGTGCTCACTGTGGGTCAAATGCCTGAGCCTCACACCAGACTCATGTGTTAGCTACTAATATTATCCCCATTCTATGGATGGAGAAATTGAGGCAAAGAGCAGCTGAGTACCTCGCCCATGGTCACATGGGCTGGGATGTGCCAAAGCCAGGCAGTCAAGCCAGGCAACTGCCCTATTCTCAGGCTGAGTTCTCAGCTATCCCACCTCTTTCAAAACTCAGAACCTTCTTTGAGTTTTATTTTTAATAATATTTTGCTGCATTTTTAGTGTAAGTTTCCATAGCAAATTAGGTTCCTGTTTGACAATTTCTACACATATTGTTCAGTGACATTGTCATTTTCACAGTGTGTCAAACATTCTCTCTATGTTCTGGTTGTTCCATTTCCAGTACTCAGGTTTTCCTGCCCCCTTATGTTTTGATCTTTGCTTTAGATAATTGTTGACCTTTTGGTCTCATGTAGATGGGTTTCTTATGGAGCACCATACTCACAGGTAATATCCTTTATTTTGTGTGCCAATCTGTTATTTCTCTAAAAAGTGACCTCAAGGGATACTCTCAGTTCAAAATTTAAAAGTATCTCAGGGCGAAATTCTCAGGGAGTCCTTTAGTCTCAACTGGTCCAGTAAGTCTGGACGTTTTAAGAATGTGAGTTCTCTTCCATGTTTTTCTCCAACTCTATCAGGGAGTTTAATATATTTTTTTTTAATGGAACTTTTAATTTCTACCATTAGTAGAAAACCAACTGCACTTGCCTAAATAAAAGTTAACTGTAAAGTGAATAGAGTAGAAATCA
Source organism: Orycteropus afer afer (assembly GCF_000298275.1). Taxonomy (NCBI): domain Eukaryota; kingdom Metazoa; phylum Chordata; class Mammalia; order Tubulidentata; family Orycteropodidae; genus Orycteropus; species Orycteropus afer. The sequence continues at coordinate 4,394,820 of NW_006921870.1, read as the reverse complement.
AACACAGTGATTTTGTTCTGGCTAGACAACATGTGGAAAAGCCCACACTTCAGAAGCTTCTGTCTTATTAAAGGTTGTGCGTGGCTGCACCACCAACACCTTCTCCTGACATTCACCAGGCAGAGTCAGAGCTATTCGCAGCACACCTAGGTACCTCTCCTCACATGCATACCCAGTCTTGCAGTTCCAGCAGTGGACTTGGCTATTCTCTGGAGACACTGGGCCAAGGGACAGCCTAGTCTCTTTCAGCTCTGATACTTCAGCACAAACCTGGGACCTTTGGAGCAGCTGGGGCTGAAGTGGGCCGGCTCCAAGAGCAGTGGGTGCTGTATAACACAGCAGTTGTGCTGCAAGTCCCCACCCTGAGTGCTGGCCCAGACCCTTCCAAAGGGTTGTGCAGCCTTGGACAAGTCAATGCTCCTCTCTGGCTCCCATATCTGTAAAATGGAAATCAGTTATGCCATCTTCCCATGTTTGCTACAGGAAGTAATAAGGTGACATGGGTACAATGCTCAGTGCAAGGGTGGATCCCACTGAAGGGAGTGTGAGATGGCTGAGTCCTCTCTCTTCCAGAGAACTCCCACCAAGGGATATTCACAGTTTCCTCACTGCATCCTCCTTTGAGATATTGGGCAGAGGGAGGCAGTGTGGGCATCCATCCCCAGGTAGTAGATGGGCGGGACATGGAGCATGCTGCAAAGTCAGGAGTGTTAGCCCCAGTGAACACACAGCAGCATGGACAGAACCTAAAGACACAAAGCTGAGCGAGACCAGCAAGAAACCAGAGCTTCAAACCGATTCATTTGGTTCAACTCCCTGCTGAGAGTTTCCACCCCAGACATACAGAATAAGAATCTACATAACCAGATTGTCAGGTGCAAGAAACAGAAAGAACCATTTATATTAGGTGACAGACAGACACACACACACATCAGACACCACTGCACACTTTGCCTGGATGCTTCCCTCTGAGGACATGCATCCAACACAGGAAAGGCTGTTGGCAGGCTGAGGGGAGGAAAGCAGGGATCAGGGGCGAAGATACAGTGGGCTCCCCACTGAAGAAAAAAATAATGAAATGGCCACCATAGGGCCTGACTTAAGTCAGGAGGGGCTTAAGAAGCCCTGACTCCCCACACCATCTGTGAACCCTGTATGCCCTGTCCCTATAGCCCCTGTGCCATCTGTACCTTTGTCTGTACCTCCTGTCAGACTGGAATCTCTTGCAGGCAGGGCTGCATGTGTCACCTGTCTATGTCTGCATGCATGAGGTACCAAGACAACATGACGGATCCAGACTATTTAAACAGGTAGGCAGCATATCCTGAAATCACAGAATATCTGCACAGGGGTGGGCCTTTCAGACCAGCTCTGCAGAACTTCCCACAAGTTGAAAAGGGCACTAAAAGCCTCCCCCCAACACACACAAATAAATCATAACTGCTATATATGAAGCACTTTCTTTACACAAATTATTCTTCATCCTCACAGCATAGGTGGAGCTCAGAGAACTCTGAGCTGATTTGCCCCAAAGTCACCCAGCTAGCAGAACCAGGCAACTGAGTCAGGTCTGAGTCCATAATCTTTCCACTGCCCAAGACTGCCTCACACACACACACACACACACACACTCACACTGTGGTCACAGCCTGACATAACACCTTCCTGGAGCTGCTTCTTCCCCTCCTATGCCCAGGTGTGCAAAGAAACCCAAGCCCAACACTCAAATCATACTTCTCTAACCTGTTTAATTTCAAAGAAGACTCATCCTCAGGGCTCTCAGGTCTCAGCGTCCATCTTGATAAATCTCCATCCTCTCCTGCTGTGGAATTCCCTAATCTGAGTCCAGCACCATGGGGCCCATCTGGTCTTCCTGCCCTGCTCCTTTCTAGCTCCAAGCATCCTGCCCCAGTGACCTGGCCTCAGAATGTCTCAGCAGGCTGAGCAGGAAGCCTGGGCTCTCTGAAAAAGCTTTGCATACCAGTGGGTCAGAGGCTGTCTTCACTGAGTCTTCGTACAATACTCACGGTGGGCACAGACACTGACCTCTGCATTGGGCCTCATGCTGGTGCCAGGGACACATAGGAAGGCCCGAAATCGAGGCCCTGTTCCCCTAGGGCTCCCAGCCTGGTGTAGAGAAGTGATCAGTGAACCAGTAGATGTTCTAAAGCATCCAGAAACTGGGAGGGTCTGCCAGGCTCAAAGGTACTCCCTAGAGGAGAATCTAGCATAGCGGAGACATGGAAGCAGGTAGCATCAAAGCAGTGGGAACTCTAGCATGTATGAAAGCACTGTGAGGGGGATCTGGGTGTGCCAACAAGTTTCTGCATGAGGGTGCCCCCTGTAGCAACCTAACTGTGTAGCTCTGGGAGGCCACGTATTTGTGCATGAAAGAGAAAAAGTTGTGGGAGAGGAAATATAATCCAGACAGTTAAGAGCAAGGCTCTAGAACCAGAAGACCAGGCTTACTCACTGGTACTGGGCAAATTCACTTATCCTCTCCAGACTTCAGCTCCCTCAGCTACAAAATGGGAAGAGTCATACTTCAACTGACAGAGTTGCTGGGAGGGTTCAATGAGTTGAGATCCATAAAGACAGATGAGCAGGACGTGCTGTGGGTGCTAGCGATCACAGTGACTTAGTGTGTGCTGCCATGGGGCTCTCGAAGTCCTATTGGGGGAGGCTGGAGACTGCCTATGCCCACCATAGTCCCAGGGCCAAGACCTTTTTCAGGAAAAGTGCCAATATTTGTTACTTTTAAAAAGATATGTCATAAGGACCAACTTTGATTTTGTATGTGGGGCTGCTAAGCAAATTAGGTGCTTGATATTTCTTCCCTTTTTCGTATCCATCATCAATTTTAAGATACACAATACCAGGAGGGCTGACTGAAAGTTTTTCCATATATGGGGGGCGGGGTGTGTGTGTTTAATTTAGCAGTGCTTAGTTCTGTTGTACACAGGGTCACTGTGAGTCAGAGCCGACTTGATGGGACCTAACAGCAACAGTGTCATGTTGTCTCTAAAGGCTCTAGGGGAAAAGTTCTTCTTGTCTTTCCAAGCTTCTGGAACCCCAGGCATCCTTAGCTTGTGGCTGCATCACTCCAATCTCTGCCTACATCTTTACATGGCCATCTACCCTGTGTCTCTTCCTTTTTATATGGACACCAGTTGCATGGAAAAAATAAAAACCCCACTACTTATACCAAGATTATAGTTTTATTGTAACAAAAAGGATACAAATGAAGAGACATACAGGGCAAGGGCTGGCAGGGTTCCCAACATGGGAATATCCATGTCCCAAAAAGGGATGCACTATCCTGTCCTGTGCATGAATGACTTTCAGTATATGAGCAGGAAGCCCCATATACTGTTTTTATACTAGTTCTTTTCACTACATGTATTCTCTTTAAAAAAGAAAGGAAGGAAGGAGAAGTATCCTCTGGCTGAGATCTCTGCCCTGGCTGTGTTCACAGTTGTGACGGGACTCTGGCAGTGCATGTGCATCTCTGGGTGCATGTCTATGTGCAGCTGTGATGGCCACAGGCACGGAGTGAGCATGAGCATACCCCAATACTGAAATATCTGTGTATCTGTGGCTAAGTGTCTTCTGTATCCCTCAACAAGGGTATGGATTAGACAGAGAGAAAGCCCCCACCCTGCCAACATGGGTCATGTAGATCAGGAGGGAACTCACATCACAATGCTCCCCCCACCCTCAGCCTCACTGGCAAAGCAACCCAAGGTGAGGATCTTCGGAGCCTGACACTTGGAAGAAGCAGGAATTTGGCAAATAAATAAATACAACCTGTGCCTCCTCCCTCCCTCAGCCAAGGCTGCTCTGCTGGGACTCTCCCACATCACCAGCCCTAGAATCCCAGGGTAGTTGCTAAAAGGGCCCTCGGACACCTGACATTGTACTGTAAGACTTGAGGCCCAGAGAGGGAGGGACCTGGCCAAAGTCCCCCAGGCAGGACCCAAACCCAGGTCTATCCCTCTTAGCAGAGGCTAGTCCCTCCCTGTACACCTGGGTCCTCATTCATATGGGCTGAGACCATCATCTGCCAATTGATCCAAGAGTAAAGGGACATTTCTAAAAGCCTTTGGAAATAGCTACATTCAATTTAAACAAAAAGATTATCTGTAGGAGGAAAGATTTCTGTTTCTTCAATCTGGCCCTGTTAGGAGAGCTGTGTCCTTTCAGGTCCCCTGTGATGATCCCCATTCTACAGATGAGGAAAGTGAGGCCGCAGAGAAGTGACAAGCCCAAGTCTTCACGATGAGTGAGTCAGACTTCCCGTCAGCAGTCTGGCATGGGTTGGTGAGGTATGGGTATTACCACTCCCTGGCACAAAGTCTGGGAGGAAGGAAGCCAAAAGTACTGGGAACCCCACGGGCACCAGGATCTAGGCTTCAGGGAGAAGGCTGGGAGGCAGAAGAGCTCAAGCTGCTGCCTGTGCCCTGAAACCTGACAGAGACAGGCAATTCAGCAGCCACCAGGAGCCTGAATGGATACCAGCAGCAGATAAGAGACCAGGTGGAGAGACACAGCAGGACCTGGTCACTGGCTGTCTCACAGCTAGGGCTTGGCCCCACCTCCTCCCCAGCTCTTGGTTCCCTCTGGTCTTGGCTCAGCTGTCTCCTCTCAGAAACACCTTCTGTGACCCCTCATACTAGATCCATCCACCACAGCATGTCCTTCAGAGTACGTATTTTCTGGTGTCTTACCTTTCTCACAGTTACATAAAACTATGTTCTACATACTGTATCTCTGTGCCAAAAACAATGCCTGATGCATAATAAAGATATTTGTTAAATGAGTTACAAGCACTGATGTGCTGCCTTCCTATTTTAACAATGCTGAAACCAAGCTGCCAGTCAGGGAGGCAACCAACCCATTGCACTCCAGAGACCAGTGCCAAATGGCATAAAGGAGGGTTACTCAGCCCACCTGGGTGATAGGGAAGGCCACCCAAGGGACAAAGCTAGACCTGGCTTTGGCCAGGTTCCTCCTCAGTGCTAAAGGCAGACAGAGCCAATCTCTCCCCTGGAACTCCCTCTGCTGACTGGTGCCTTGGTTCCTGATCTTCAACCTTTCCCTCACTGTTAAAACTGGTTCATCAGCATTTAAACAGGCTCCTCTCTTTCCCAACTTAAATACTTCTGGATTCCATCTCATGAATGGAACTCAAAACAGACAGCTAGAATGTAGGCTCCTCCTTTCACGTTACACCCTACATGCCAATCTTTCAGACCCTGCAAACTACTCCTCTTAAATATCCCGTTGTTGTTGTTGTTGTTGTTGTTATGTGCCTTCGAGTCAAACCTGACTCATAGCGACCCCTCCTTGGGTTTCCGAGGCAGTATCACTACGGAAGTAGGATTGCCCAACCTTCCTTCTGAGGAGTGGCTGGTGGGTTTGAACCGCCAGCCGTCTGGTTAGCAGGCAAGTGTCTTAGCCACTATGCTACCAGAGCTCCCAAAATATCCCCTACTGTGTCCATTTTTCTCAACACCAAATACTACTACCGTTCTGTTTACTTCTGTATTCTGGGCCTACTGCAGTAGATGAGTATTTATGAAACCAATGACTTGACAAGAACTGAGAATTTAAAGGGCTGGGTTGGAGGAAACAAGGCGACTTGGTAATGGTGTAGGAGTGCCTGGATTCAGCTCTGGTTCAGATTTAACCCCACCCACACCCTCCCTGTTATCTCCCAAGCCTATCCAGGCAGGTGTCAGACCAGTTCCCAGGTCCCAGGCTGCCAGCCTCAGACCCAGGCCCAGCTTCAAAATGGCGCCAGGCCTGCTCCAAGGCAGCAGGCCTGTGTAGAAGCCATGGGCCCTGGGGTATGCCCAGGGGGCGTTTCCTGTCTAGGCCTGCGGCCCTCAACCGCTGGCAGCGCGGGTTTCCGGCGGGGCTGCGGCCAGGGCCTGCACTATCAGCTCGGCACCAGATGCCTGGTCAGGATACTTGTGGTGAAACTGTGAGGGTGCACTCAGTCCTTTGGGGTTTTCTCCTGTGTCAGCCTCCAAGACAAATGAAGGAGGGAAAGTGACACCTAGCATTTCTTCAGCCCTGTTTTCCCCACTCTGGGACAAAGGTTGGGCTGCAGCCATCTGCTCATGGCTCGGGGGCCAGCCTCAAGGGCTAGGGGGAGGAGGGACTTAAAGCTGCAGCCTGGAGGAAACCTGGGACAGGCCACTGGAGTCAGGCCTCTTGATCAGGGTGGGCCTGACTAACAGGCCTTAAAAGTGAGGGAAGGCTTCCAGACAAATAAAAGAACCACGTATGGGCTGAACATTTATATCAGGTAGATACACTCCTTGGAGAGCTCAATCATGGGAGAACAGAAGGCAATGTATGCACAGGGAGACTGCACCAGGGGCAGGAGTGCATGAGAGGGGAAGGCACAGTGAAGAGGTAACTATGGGAAGAAAACTGTTACACTATGAGAAATTGCAGTCAGTGTCATAAGACAAAATGTGTATGAACTGCTGTATGGAAAATGAAAATACTCTATAAACTTTCACCCAAATCACAATAAAAATTTTTTTAAAAAAAGTGAGGGAAGAGGCACCAGGAAAGTGATGGGGGCACACACAGACACACACACACACACACACCCAACATGATAACTAGAGAGAGGACTGGCTGGGTCTGATACCAAATAAGGAGTCGGGTATCTAGGACACCTCACCTTGCCCTAAAAGGTGCCAGGCCCCGGCCAAGGCTTTATACTCAGGGTCCCACTTCACCCCCCACCTGTGCGATTTACAAGGGGGAAACTGATACCCTGTTTACTACTAAGGAAACATTCCCAAGGAAATGCCAGGCAGCCCTTGGCCCAAGACCCTGCGCCACAAGGAGCAAGGGACTAAAGAGGCTTGGGGGACACAGTCCGCCTCACCTGTGGCACCCAGTGCAGGCTACAGGATGAGTCATGACTTTGGCAGGCCCAGCTGGCCTGACAACTCACACAGCATCTGCAAGCTCAAGTCCCCATCACCCCTTAGCAGCCCTGACCTGGCTCCCGCATCTGAACCCAGACACAGTTCCAGTCCAGGCTAGTGCTGCAGTTCCCCCAGCTCCCCATTGCTAGGTAGTGTGTACCTGGAGACTTGACTTTGACAACTACAACCCCTAAGGTAGATGCAGCCCACAAATGCACAACTTTTCTCTCCAACCTGACCCTCGGCACCTGCATACTCAGCCTTACTTCCAGAAGCCTCACGAGGCACCCCCAAGTGACATGCTACGGGTTCCAAGAGACACTTAAGGCGCAGGCCCAGCTTCTTCCCCAGGACTCCATGTAGGTTCTGTTGTTATGTGCTGTCAAGTCAGACCCGACTCATAGCGAACCCTCCTTAGGTTTCCAAGGCAGTACTACTACAGAAGTAGATTGCCCAACCTTCCTTCCGAGGAGTGGCTGGTAGGTTTGAACCGCCAGCCTTCTGGTTAGCAGTCAACTGCCTTAGGCATTATGCTACCAGAGCTCCCTTCTGTTGTTGTTATGTTCCATCAAGTCGGCCCAGACTCACAGTGACCCCTCCTTGGGTTTCCGAGCCAGTATCACTATAGAAGTAGATTGCCCCATCTTCTGTCCAAGGAGTGGCTGGAGGGTTTGAACTGCCAGCCTTCTGGTTAGCAGTCAAGTACCTTAGGCACTAAGCTCTAGAGACTGCAATCAGGAGCTGTCCCCCTGAGCCAGAGGGGGGCGCCCGTCCACCTGCACAAGGACTGGGCCAAGTTCTTTAACGCTAGTAAACCCTTGGTTTCTGCCAAGTTCTACTTTTCCTGTTCCAAAGAGTGAGAAAAAGTTTAACAGTGTAAGTGATAAAACCCGATGAAGAAACTGGCAAGGCAGGGCTCTCTCCATGAAAACGCAGCTTCCTCTAGGGTTCCTTAGAGAAGCAGAGGCTGCCCTGAGAGGAACAGGGAGATGGGGGGAACACTGGTTACATGCAGCCTCCACAATTTCCAGCTCTTGAGTGCAAGACACCTAACTCGGGCCAAAAAAAACTATGCTTGGAGGAAAGGAAACAATTGCTAAGTTGCAACAAGCAGTTACCATATATGACTATGACTGATATGTATTACTTTATGCAATGCTCACCTCCATCCTAGAAGCAGATAACAGCACTGTTCTATTTTATATCACCACTCTGGTCCAAGCCATCATCTTTTGGATTACTGCAATTACTGGATTATTGCAACAGGCTCTCAGTTTTTGCCTTCATCCACTTCTGGACCTTCAGTTCCTTCTCAGCCAAAATACAAATCTAAGCAAGTTGCTCACATACTGGTTGGTCTTCCCTTAATTTTAAGATACAGGCATAAGCCTTGACATGACATAGAAAGCCCTATCTTGTTCTGGCTCTTCTCACTTCTGCAGCCTTATGCTGTATAGTCTCCAATCTCACTCTCAGGATTTCCTTCTGGTCAACAAATAGCCCATGCCCTGGTCTGTCCCAAGACCTCTGCACATACTGCTATGGATTTAACTGTGTCTCCCAAAAATGCGTGTCATAAATTCTAACCCCTATACCTGTGGTAATAAACCCTTTTGGGAACAGTTTGTTAGGATAATTTAATTAGTAAGTATTAGTGTAAGGTGAGGGAGCTCTGATAGCATTAAGTGCTCTAAGGCACTTGACTGCTAACCAGAAGGCTGGCGGTTCAAACCCACCAGCCACTCCTCAGAAGAAAGGCTGGGCAATCTACTTCCATAGTGATACTGCTTCGGAAACCCAAGGAGGGGTCACTATGAGTCGGGTCCAATTCGATGGCACATAACCACAACAACAACAGTGTAAGGTGTGTCTTGAGTCAATCTCTTGAGTTATAAAGGAAGATTAAGGAAGTAAAGCTAGGGGAAGATGCCATACCACATGAGATCACCAACAAACCAAGGAACAAGAACTTTCTCCCAGAGCTGAAAGAGAAAGGCTTCCCCAAAAGCTGGCACCCTGATTTCAGACTTCTAGCCTCCTAAATCTCTGAGAAAAGGAATTTATTTGTGAAAGCCACCTACCTGTGGTTATTTCTGTTGTAGTAGCACTAGATAACTAACATACATTATCTAGTGCTCTCTGCTTGGAGGACTCTCTACCCCTTTCCCCCCCTATTCTGTGCCACCTATGTAATTCCTATAGAGCTCAATTCAAAGGTCATTTCTTTGGGAAGACCTTGCATATACTCCTACATCCACCCAGATTAAGTCCAATACTTACCAGTACATACCACCAAAAGATGTTGTGCCCTTTCCTAACAGGGTTTTGTCAGTTTGCAATTATGAATTTGTGTTTGGTCATCTGACTGATTGTTCTCTACATGGCCCTCTACTCTGCTCATCGCTATCCATGCCTAATAGAGAATGTGACTCAGAACATAGTCAGAAAAATACTGTCTGGGTTACTGTAATACAGCCCTCACAATACCAGTGCTTTACCTCTCTGGCCTCAGTTTTCTCACATGTAAAATGAAAATATTTACCTTGCAAAGTTGCTCTGAGGAACAAATCCATTACTCAGTGGATAAAAAGTACTGCCCACAAAGTGGGAAGCTCTGGTAGTATAGTGCCTAAGGCATTTGACTGCTAACCAGAAGGCTGGATGGAGGTTCAAACTCACCAGCCAGTCCTTGGAAGGAAGACTGCGTAATCTATTCTATAGAGTAATCACCTCAGAAACCCAAGGAGAGGTTGCTATGAGTCGAATCAGCTCAATGGCAAAGAGTTTGCTTTTGGTTTTTGGACCACAAAGTTACCAAGTTATGAGCGATTTTCAATAGAACAAATCATTAAGCAAATGTCACAGTCCCTGCTTTATTTTCATTTGGTCACACACACGCTCACACATTAAAAAAAAAAAAAAAGCCCACACACAACTCACAAAATACCAATTTATCACGAATTAGAAGGGTATAAACAAGGGGCTTTACAAGCTGAAAGACTATCCTAGCCTTCAGAGCAAAATACTACTAATCAACTATTGAAAATTCTTTTGTTCAAAACACAAAGGTGTTTTGTTTTTAATGGAATTTGATTTTTGTTTTGAAGTGTAAAAAAAAAAAAAGAAAAGAAAGATTTAGGAACAAAAACTAAGCTTCTTGTGCTGCCCAAGGCATGGCCGAACTTCTTGAAGACCTTTGGAAAATGTAGAGGCCAGTATTCCCACCCTCCCTGCCATCTGTGCAGGGGCCCTGGCCCACCCTGAGCTGATGGGCAAAGGCTAAAGAGCATCCAGGATGTGGTCAATCTTGGTAACCAGTTCCTGCCGTTTTCCTGAGATGAGCTTCTCATTCTCGATGTATGTATCTTTCTTAAGCTTGCCTGCCACCAGCCGCTCAGCTTCCACCGCCGATTTCAGCACCAGTTCCTTCACCTGGGCATCCAGCTTCTGCATTTCACTCACCTGGCCAAGGCAAGAGATCAGGAGTTGACAGTGGTAATCCCACCCCTACTCAGCAGAGCCTACCACCTCCCCTGCTGAAAGACCAGGGAGCTCCCATGGACCAGCCACAGATGCAGCAAAGAACATAGTGCCCCCTGGGCAGAGGTACAAGTGAAGTACAATAGAGGGGTTGGCTATGGAGGAAGACAGAATGGCTTCAAATGCCAGCCTCACTACTCACAAACTCTTTCCCCAGGCTCTGACCCTTACAAGCAAGTCCCTTCACCATCCCTGGTCTCATATGGAATAGGATTGTGAGGATTAAGTATGAAAATATATGAAACTATTTGGTATGGTGCCCTGACACACAGTAGGTATTTTTGAATGTTCCTTCTCTTCCCATTAGCTTGCCAAATTAGGTACAGAAATTCAGTTAAGCAAAATATCAACTGGGGCAGGGAGCAGGCTGAGAACTTTCTTAGGCACAATTCTTCAATATTCAACAGGTATTTAGTGAGCCATACTACTCGTGTTGGGCACATTCCAGGCTCCAGAAACATCAGTGAAGACTAATACAGTACCATGCCCTTATGAAGATGACATTCTAGTGGGGAGGACAGATAATACATACATAAGCAAATGAACAAATATAAGTTCCAACAGTCGTAGGTGTTAGAGTAAGAAGAGGGAATGCTGGAGAGTAGTGTAGTAGACAGGGTGGTCAGGGACTGAGGGGACCGTCTGAAAGGGGGTTCATCATCCTCACAGACAGCAATAACTCACACAACACATTCCAGGCAGGTTGCTAATCACTTTACATGCACTAATTCATTTCCCATTCATAACCACTATGAGATAAGTATTCATAACATTTTACAGATAAGGAAACTAAGACATGGTTAGGAAACTTGTACAGGTTTACTAAAGTCTATCAGAGCCTGAATTCAAATCCATGATTCTGAAAGTCTGTTTTCTTACCGGGCCACGAGCAGCCTGGGGCCTTGTCCAATCTGGCCTCCGAAAAGAGGAAGCAGCTATTCTGAATATCAGCCATGTAGACAAACAGTGCTGTAAAGGCTGGCAGAGCTTTCTCCAAACTCTCTTGTTCTACCACAAAAGTTGGCACCACACAACAAGTCTAAAACTGTAAGGTATCTCACTCCACAAACTAGCAAGTAAGCAAGCAAGCTGCCCAGTGTCTGACCTAAACAGAACAGTGATGTACTGCTCTAGTCATACCATCTTCGGGCACAATCCCCAAAAGTGAAGGCAACAAACTAAGTGACACAGTGATGGCAGACACTTACTTTGTCACAAAGGTCAGACCCCTCCGTCTTCAGCCTGGACTGGAGCAGTGCGATTTCACTAGTCAAGGCCTTATGTTCCATCTCCAGGCTCTTCTTGCCACTGTTGAGAGTAGAGACATCCCGGGATTGCTTGTACCTATTAACAGTCTCATCAAAGTGACGGTAGAGACCTATTCTCTTGTTGACCAGGGTCAGGACCTGCTCTGTGATGCAGGCCACCTTCATCCTGGCTTCAGCAGCCGGATCCTGGAGGAGAAAGAGACGCCATGTGTGACAACATCCAGGTTTGAACACACTCCAGCCTTCACCTCCCAAATAGCACCCACCACTATCAGCTATCCAAGCAAAATAAGCCATCTTCTTGATAAATCAAGAGAATCAACCTTTGCTGATATTTAATCTGGACCAAGTCCAGCACTGGACAAGACTAAGGAAACAAAGATGAAGCAGACATTCAATTCACAGTCCACTGCAGCAAACAGATAATATGCGAGAAATGATGATAATGTAGGGTAAGGCAAGGTGCTGAGGAAAGAAAAATTCCAGCTCAGGTCAGGGAAGGCTTCAAGAAGGTTTTAGTATATCTCTCCTTCATAGAACCTCCCAGAGTGTCTCAGGGCCTAAGGGATAAAGCCCAAGCCCCTTATCTTGCCACTCACAGATCTTTGGTTAAGGTTCTACATACGTTCAATTATCATCTCTCACCATCAATCTACTTCAGAAGTCCTAACTTGGTGGCTCAAAGGCTGAAACAGGTCTTGGTATTTTTTTCCTCAACACATTGCCAAAGCTTCAAAAAGAAATTTATAGATAGGAGATTAGTTGAATAAATGATGGAATACCTATACAACAGACCACTCTGCAGCTATAAAAAATCATGAGGAAGATCTCTGTGAATTGATATGAGTGATTTCCAGGATATATTTGTTAAGTGAAAAGAGCACAGTACAAAAAACATGTACAGTTGCTACCTTTGTATGAAACAGAAGAGTGAATAAGAAATTTAAGTATCTGCTTATTTTTGCAAAAAAGGAAAAATCAGGAAGGATATTGAGGATTGATGAAGTTAATTATCCACAGACCACGAATGGGAAAGGGTGGAGGGAATGGTACCATCTTAAGAGTCCTGAATTAAAATCTTGTTAATGTTTTACATATTTTTAACCAAAATAAAATACTAACAAAGATGGAGGGAGTAACTAGAATAAAATTCAAATAGAAACAAATAAACCATTATCTTTCAAATGAAAAGATACACAAGAAAAAAAAATAAGAACTAATCTAAGCACCTTGGGAACACAGTACTTTGACAATACACTCTACATCTAAAGACAGAAAAACCTGCAAACAAATACTTTGAGGGACTGAGTTACGGAGCTCATGGGCTCAAGACCACAGTCATGGGGGACATCAAGCTCAACTGGCATAACACACTATACAAAAACATTGTTCTACGTTCTTCTTTGGGAGCTCTGGTAGTGTAGTACCTAAGGCACTTGACTGCTAATCAGAAGGCTGGCCGTTCAAACCCACTAGCCACTCCTCGGAAAGAAGATGGGGCAATTTACTTCCGTAGTAATACCACCTCGGAAGGAGGGGTCGCAATGCGTCGGGTCCGACTCGACGGCACATAACAACAACAACGTTCTTCTTTGATGAGTAGTATCTGGGATCTTAAAAGTTTACAAGTGGCCATCTAGATGCACAATTGGTCTGTCCTTGCCCAGAGCAAAGAAGAATGAAGAAAAAACCAAAGGCACATGGAAACAATTAATCCAAGAGATTGGAGACCATGTGATCCTCAGCCTATAAGACCATGGAACCAGAAGAACTAGATGGGGCCCAGCGACCACTGTCAACCACTCAGAGGGGGATCAGTACAGGAGATCCTGGATAGAGTGGGACAACAATGTGGAACTAAACTCAAAATTAAAAAAAAAGACCAGGTCTGCTGGTCTAATAGAGCCTGGTGAGACACCTGAGACTATGGCCTTTGTTACCCTTCAGGTGTAGAACTGAACTCACTCCTATGGCTTCCAGCCAAATAACAGACAGGCATATGGGGTGATCATTTACATCAGGTAGTGCCTAAGGCATTTAACTGCTAACCAGAAGCCTGGCAGTTCAAACCCACCAAAGAAAGACTGGGCAATCTACTTCTGTAGAGATAATACCTTGGAAAGCAAAGGAAGGGTCACTATGAGTCAGATTAAACTCAACAGCAGGGAGTTTGGTTTTTGAGATACAACTCCTTGGAATGATCAATCGTGGGGGAAAAGAAGAGCAGTGTTTGCACAAGGAGACAGCTTGGGGAGTGGGGGTAGATGGGAAGGAAGGACACAGGGAAGAGGTAACTATGGGGAAGAAGTGGGAAGAGAACTGTTACAGCATGGGGAACTGCAGTCAATGTTATGAAACAAAGTATGTATGAACTACTGTATGGAAAATGAATTTGCTCTGCAAATTTTCACCCAAATCACAATAAAAATTTAAAAATTAAAAATAAAGCCTGCAAGCAACCATCTAAGAAGCAACAACTCCTCATCAAGAGCAAAGAGGAGTGAAGAAAATGAAAGACCCATGGGAACAATCAGTCCAAGGAACTAGTGGACCATATGAACCTCAGCTTACACAACCCTGAGACCAGAAGAACTAAATGGTGCCCAACTACCACTGTGAACCACTTAGAAAGGGATCAATGCCAGAGATCCTGGATACAATAGAAGAACAACATGAAACAAAATTCAAAATCCTAAAAAAACACAACGCTTACTGGTCTAACAGAGACAGGTGAAACCCCTGAGACATGGCCCCTAGTCATCCTTCAGGCTTGAACTGACCTCACCCCTGTGGCTTCCAGCCAAATAATAGGCCTATAAAGTGAACATTTACACAAGGTAGGTACGCCTCTTAGAACAATCATCCATGGATGATCAGAAGGGCAGCATTTGCACAGCGAGACAGCTCAGAAAGCAGGAATGCACAGGAGAGGACACAGGGAAAAGGTAACCACAAGAAGAAAGTGGGAAGAGAACTGTTACATTACAGGGACTGCAATCAATGTCATGAAATAAAATGTGTATGAAATGTTGAATGTAAAATGAATCTGCTTTGTAAACTTTCACCCAAATCACAATTTAAAGAAAAAAACCTAACTAGCTCCTATACTTCAAATAGGTAAAGGTCTTTAAAGACAAAGAGAGGCTGAAGAAATGTAACAGATTAAAGGAGACTAAAGAAACATGAGCGCTAAATGCAAGCTATGATCCTCAATTTCATTCTGGAGTTTGAAAAATAATTACTGTATATTATTATTGGGAAAACTGGCAAAATTTGAGTATGGATTACATGTTTGTTAACAGTATTACAGCAAAATGCATAAGCACTCCAAGGGCACGATGTCTCCAATCTACTTTCAAATGGTTCAACAATAATAATATATACATTTGTTGTTGTTGTTATGTGCCATTGAGTCGTCTCCGACCCACAGCGACCACTCCTTGGGTTTCCAAGGCAGTATCTCTACAGAATTAGATTGCCCAATCTTCCTTCCAAGGAGTGGCTAGTGGGTTTGAACCACCAACCTTCTGGTTAGCAGTCAAGTTGAGGCCAAATGTAACAATTGCTAAATCTATATAAAAGAAAATGAGTTATTCTTACTATTCTCACAAATTTTCTACTAATGTGGAAACTAAACAACCTCCCTTGTTCAGAGCATGGGCTTGATCAACACCTTTGCTCACACATACCCTGCTGCTTAAAGAGCCCTGGTGGCACAGTAGTTAAGTGCTTGGCTGCTAACCAAAAGACTGGCAGTTTGAACCCACCAACCACTCCTTGGGATAAAATATTTGGTGATCTGCTCCCATAAAGATTACAGCCTAGGCACTGAGACTATGTCCCCTAGCTGCCCTTCAGGTCTGGAACTCAACCCATGCCTGTGGCTTCCAGACAAACAATAGACAGGCATATGAGTTGAAGGTTTTCCTGAAGTAGATACACTCCTTGGAGAGAATGAGCATGGGAGAAAGAAGGGCTGCTTATGCACAGGGAGACAGCTCAAGGGGCAGGAGTGCATGGAGGGATGGACACAGGAAAGAGGTAACTATCAGGAGGAAATAGGAGGGGAGATGTTGCATTGTAGTAAACTGTGGTCAATGTCATGAGACAAAGTATACGTGAACTGCTGTATGGAAAGCATATTTGCTCTGTAAATTTTCACCCAAATCACAATTAAATAAATAAATAAGGATTACAGCCTAGGAAACACTATGGGGCAGTTTTACTCTGTCCTACAGGGTCACTATGAGTTGGAATCAACTCAATGGCATACAACAACCCTATTGTTTGAGCACACAACTACTCACAGGTCCTGCTGACACCCCTCTCTACTTCTCTATCAATAGCTGACTTTGGCTGAATGCCAGTCCCTAACTTTTCTGCCTGTCACTTCCTCAGAGCAGCCTTTTTGGCATCCTACCCACTAGGAGCTCTGGTAGCATAGTGGCTAAAGCACTTGACTGCTAACCAGAAGGCTGGTGGTTCAAACCCACCAGCCACTCCTCGGAAGGAAGGTTGGGCAATCCTACTTCCGTAGTGATAACTGCCTCGGAAACCCAAGGAGGGGTCGCTATGAGTCGGGGCCGACTCGACGGCACATAACAACAACAACAACAACCCACTAGCAAAAGCACACACTGTGTGCCCAAATGTGGAAAACAATTTGGTGGCTCCTGAAAAAGTTGAACACAGACTTCCAATAAGATGGAGGAATAGGCAGACAAACGACACAGACCTTCTTCAACAAAGAAAAGAAAAACCAATTGACACAGATACAGAAGATAATGCTGTAGCCCTGAGCTTTGAAAAGAACTATACAGAAGTGGATTAGGCACCAACTAATGGAAAAACCTGAATGAAAAGTGAGTACAGAGATGGTCAGAGCTGCAGACTATCAGCTACTCTGATGAGACCAACAGCCTGAATATTTCCAAGTGGTGTTGGGACCTGAGAACTTAATCAGCCCTGGTCACCAAGGGCTGCAGGGATGACTACACTGGGGCCTATGACTAGGAAGGGAAACAGCAAGGAGGGAGACAACCTGAGCTGTTGACTTTCTACTGTCCAGAGCCATTTATGGATATTTAAAGTGACCAAGGGTGCAGCCATTTTGAATGTTTACAAGCAGGAGCCATTTTGGATATTTAAAGTGACCAAGGCAGCCATTTTGAATCGTTACAAGTGGTACCACTTTGGATTTTAAAGTGACAGCATTCTCATTCGGATTCCAGGGACCTAAGAATAGGCTCTGTTTGCCAAGGTCAGCAGGGATATACGAGAGGCTGACAACAGGAAAGGAGACAGGTGGTGAGTGTTTAAGTGCTGTGAACTAGCGAACAGAGGAGCAAAGTAGCCTGCTTGCATAGATAACATACAAACAAAACGAAAATCATGGGCAAGTCACTCCAACATACACCACCAATTAAATATAAACACAAAAATGTCACACTGCCTCAGAGCCAACAGACCATCACAGTCCACACAAAGAAGCAAGATAAAGCACGAGAAAGAAGGGACCAGGATACAGACCCAAAACATATCCCTGAGGAAGATGCAGCATTGGAACTCCCTGATAAGAAATTCAAAAGAATTACATTTAGGCATATTAAAAGGACTAAGAGACAGATCAAGGAAAACACAGACAAAACCCTAGAAGAATTTCAGAAGAAAATACAAGAACAAAATGACAAAAAAAATGAAAAATTGGAAATTACTCCAAATCCACAGAGAGAAATCCAGAAGATTAATACTAAATTGTCAGAAATAGATAAGACATTGTAAGGGCAAAGGAGTAGAATTGATCAACGGAAGACAGAATTAATGGGGTTGAAGACAAATACCTGAATACTTCTTGGGAAAGGGATCAATCAGAAAAAAGATCAAAACAAAATGAAGCAAGCCTAAGGTTCATGTGGGATACCATCAAAAGGAATAACCTACGTGTCATCAGAATTCCAGAACAGGAAGAGACAAATAAAACCAGAGAGAAAATTGTCAAAGATTTGTTGGAAGAGAATTTCCCTGGTATGATGAAAAATGACAATATATCCATTCAGAATTCCAACAAACCCCAAACAGGATAGACCCCAAAAGAAAATCACCCAGACATATCATCTCAAACTCACCAAAACCAAAGACAACGAAAGAATCATGAGAGCAGTGTGGGAAAAACGAAAAGCTACCTACCAGTGGCAAACAATAAGACAAAGCTCAGATTTCTTGACAGAAACCATGCAGGCAAGAAGACAATGAGATAGTATATATAAGACACTAAAATAGAAAAATTTCCAACCAAGAATTATGTACCCAGCAAAATTGTCCCTCAAATATGATGGTGAAATCAGGACATTTCCAGATAAGCAGAAATTAAGGGAATTTGTTAAAACCAGACCAACCTTACAAGAGATACTACAGGGTGCCCTTGGGACAGAGAAGCAACAACAGCTAACAACAAATGATCATTAAAACACATGATAGATATAACCCAGACACCAACCCAGCTATGGAAGTTGTTGTTCTTGTTGTTGTTGTTGTTGTTTGCCGTTGAGTCAGCCCCGACTCATAGCGACCCCTCCTTGGGTTTCCGAGGCAGTATCACTACGGAAGTAGGATTGCCCAACCTTCCTTCCGAGGAGTGGCTGGTGGGTTTGAACCGCCAGCCTCCTGGTGAGCAGTCAAGTGCCTTAGCCACTATGCTATGGAAGTATCCAAAGTAAATAAGCCTACAAGACTATAAACAGGGAACCAGAAACATCAATTGACAAATGAGGACAACTACAAACCAAAGAGAGGGAAAAGACTGTCGTTACAGAACTTCTATATGGTAGGAAAGTCGAGACAACTACAAGATAGAATGGACTGTTCTAAACTTGGGAAAAAAACTATAAATCAGAGGGTAACCTCTAAGAAAAATTATAAACCTTCACATCAAAAAAGAGGACCAGCATAAATATTCAGCAAATACTAAAACAATAGAAGTGAAGGAAGTGATAACATGATTCATGAACAAAACAAGCTCAGCATAGAAAATTATATGGAACAAAGAAATCAGTACCACAAAAAAAGCACATAACAAAAATGACAATGACAAATTCATACTGCTGATAATTACATATATGGCAAAGGACTTATCTCTAAGATTTACAGCAGAAGAGTGAATGACCAAACTATGGTACATACACATAATGGAATGCTATGCAGCACTAAAGAATAATGTAGAGTCTGAAAAACACTGCATAATATGGAAGAACTTGGAGGACATTATGCTGAGTGAAATAAGTCAATTAACAGAAGGACAAATATAGTATTTTTTCGTTGTTGTGGAGAGTCAAGGAAAGGTTTATATATAGAGGGAAACTTTCTTTGTTGGTTGCCAGGGGTGGGAAGGGATGGGAGGGAACGCTACAAAAAAAAGAAAAAAAAAAGTTGAACACAGAACTATTATAAGGCCCAGGAATTCCACTCCTACATACACACCCAAAAGATGTAAAAGCAGCATGTGAACAGACACATGTACACTAATGTTCACTGCAGTACCATTCATAAAAGGCAAAAGGTGGAAACAACCGAAAGGTCCACCAACAGATGAATGGATAAACAAAATGTGGTACAACTACACAATGAACACTATTCAGCCATAAAAAGGAATGAGGTCTTGGTGCACGCCACAACACAGATGAACCTTGAGGATATTATGCTGAGCAAAATAAGTCAGACACCAAAGGAAAAATACTACATGATATCACTTATATGAAATGAGCGAATACACAGAAACCAAAAATAATTGGTGGTCACCAGGGGCAGGAGAGGAGAAAGAGTGGGTTTTTATTTGGAAAGTATGTAAAGGATGATGGGACAATCTGCAAAAAGAGAGTGAAAATAAGTATATAACTTGAAGAACATAATCAATGTTACTGAAGTGTACACGTAGAAGATGATGAAATGTTGTATGTGTTGTTGTGTATATACTAAATAAACAGATGTTACTATTTGCTGTTATGTGCTATTGAGTCAGACTCGACTCATAGCAACCCCTCCTTGGGTTTCCGAGGCAGTTATCACTATGGAAGTAGATTGCCCAATGCCCCTCCAAGGGGTGGCTGGTGGATATGAACTGCCAGCCTTCCGGTTAGCAGTCAAGTGCCTTAGGCACTACGTTACCAGTGCTCCTTGAATAAACAGATAAATAAATAAAAATTTTAAAAAGCACACACTGTGCCTACTGCTTGTTGTTCTGCCAGTACTTGACCACCAGTAGCAACCTGCCAGACTGTATGATGGTAACCTACCTCCTCTTGTCTCACTCACCAAACTACTGCCTAGCACAGGGTGTGGTACAGAAAACAGTAAGGGGAGACAAAGAGTATGGCCTGAAAACACCTAGGGAAGACAAGAAGCCATGGAGTCAGCCAATCAGGGAAAAGAGTTGGGAGGAGGGAAAGACTCCTGACCAGGCCAAACTAAGGTTTCTGCTCAACTCTGAGATAGTCTCCTCTCAAGGAGTTACTACAGAGAGAAGGGAGAGGGGCTGCTGGTGTAAGTACTACAGGGAGCTTTCCACCTCAAAGTTCAGCTAAATAATAAGGACCAAAAGTCCACAAATCTTTTTGTTTTTCCTATCTTAACTAAGCACCCAAGTATGCCTCCAAAGCCCAAACAAGACTGGAAGGAGACTTAATATCACATGTTCTCTGATCACACCAACTAAACCACAGCATCTTTACAGCAAGGATGAGCAGAGGCTATAGCCAGAGAGGAGTTTTCTGGGTGACAGAGTTCTTCTGCCTTGTGCTTATCATGAGGAACAATGGTTCTCAGTAAAGCTAGTAAAACTTATTATCGAACAGGGCAAAATGACTAGCCAATAAGAGCAGGAAGAAAACCAAGAGGTACAGTACCTTTGTGATGGAAAAGTCCAGCCTGACGTAGATGATAACAGTGAAGAACAAGATGTAGAAAGCCGCCACCACCAACAAGGGCTCCTGCAGCATGAGGACCTTATTGAATGTGTAGTGGACCTGGGAGGGGAACCAGGAAGACAGGTTTTTATAGATCTCTGTAGGCACAGAAACCTGGGGGCAAAAGGAGCCTTACTAGGTCTAGATTCAGCCAATTTGGCCAAACCACAAAAAATTCCTTCCTGGTGCCTGCTGCCCCACCGCTACCCTTAGAGATGGTTATGAGTTCATATCACTCCCACTCCAAGGACCCATTCTCTAAGGAGGGAGGCACAGAAGGCAGAACAGCAGAACCACTTACCACAATGTCCTGAATGTGTTGTTCTACCAAATTTTTCTTGTACGCAACAATCACAGGGCGGCCAAATGTATCCAGATAGGTATAGTGCAGCTCATCTGGGGCCCGGCTGATTTCATAGGGACTATCAACCTGGATGTTCCTGGGGGCAGATGGAAAGCAAATATGGCTTCAGATAGATTGCACTGGCAAACTTAAGTACAAACCAAAAACCAAACCAAACTCACTGCCGTTGTGTTAGATCCAACCCATAGCAACCCCTCCTCCTTGGGTTTCTGAGGCAGTAACACTATGGAAGTAGACTGTCCAACCTTCCTTCCAAGGAGTGGCTGGTGGGTTTGAACTGCCAGCCTTCTGGTCAGCAGTCAAATGCCTTAGGCACTACGACACCAGAGCTCCTTCAAACTAAGTATAGGGCTGGAGATTTCTAAGGATGAGGGAACCTTTCAAGGTCACTAAGTTCACATTCCTTCACTCTGCCCCCACCTCTTCTGGCAACAGGGAACACTGCCTTCTAAGACAACTGATCCACTGTTACAAAGCCTGAGTATTACAGCCTTCTTCTGTTGAGGCCACAACTGCTTCCCTGTATCCTCTACTCATATGTGCTCAAAAGGACTCGTTCTATGTCTTTGAGTCACACAGCTACCACGTGCATTCTACCAAAGGATAGCCTCTTGAGGACTTTAAGAGGTCCCTCATGAGTTATTCCAAATATTCTTTCTTATCATATGACTAAAAACTTCTTACAGGATATAGTGGATATGTACTGTTTTTGTCTGTCCAGACCCATTCTCCCTTCTCCTACTAAACAGCACACCCTAACTTTGCTTCAAGCAACTACCCTTAACACATGAATGTCCTCCAAAGAAAAAATAATCAAGGCACCTTTCCTTCAGGTGATCAGAGTGAACATGTGACCCAAGAGAGGCTAAGGAGATGTTCCACCTTTAGAATGAATCTAGAGAAAAGTGACACAAAGACTGAAAACAGATATTGTTCCCTCATCCCAAGGGCAAGTACCCAATGAGTGTCTGTCAGTTTCTGCCACAAAGACTCTTAACATGTTCTGCTCTATTCTTCTCATTTTATGAGATATCTCTTATCTTTTCAACATATTCCTTTTTGGTTAAATAGGCCAGACAGTTCTACTGTTTGACCATGGAACCTTAACCCACCATCCTACCTAGCTGGCATCTTTCTTAAGCACAGCACATCAAGAATGGTCTGGTAAGAATAATAACCATTGTTCTTTCTTTTATGATTTTGCATTCTGTCTCATACATCATACCTCAACAGATTAAGGCCACCATCTGGCCTAACAAGGTACCTCTGGATACCAACCCAACACCCCAACTTTGGCTATCACTTAACAGCACTGTGTTTTCAGAAGGTTTCATAAATAAATGTGGTACTCAAATTTAAGTCTAACTTTTCTGCGATGTCCCCACAGGCTTTTGCATCAAAACTATGTCTTGAGCACCTATGCTGTGCCCCACAGCACAGCCTCCCCTTAGTGTGGGAAAATGGGTTGCAGAGGAAAGGAGTGGTCATACTTACTTGGCCCCTTCAGGCAAGATGATCTTCACAGTTAGAGAATCTATCACTTGCTCATCAAACACATGGTCCACAAACCTCATCTTCAATGCATACTGGTCACCTGAAGGATCAAGCAATCAGAAAACATAATGTGAAAAACATAAAAAATGAGACAGGAGGCCAACAGATGTGGGGAGTAAAGAGTTGCTATCTAAAGTCCATGGACAAGGAGACTGTAGGAAGACAGAGAGGTGGGGCAGCATAAATCTGGAATCTTCCCTAATTGCCACATAAAAAGGCAGAACTACTAATGAACAAAATCAAAAGCCCAAGGGCCAAATTTACAACAAAACTAGGTAACAAGTTTCCCACAGTGGAAAAGAAAGAGACATGACACCAACAGAAATAAGGCCTGCACATTATCAGTATCTGAGAAAGCAGAAGGAAGTAATGGGGTGATGAATGGACCATGGATTGGAGAACAGAGAACCCCAAAACAAACAACAGGTATTCATTAGAAAGCATGGCAAGCCAATTTGAGAAAAGCAGCTGAAACTCAGAAGAATTTCCTCTCCTCCCATAGCAGAAGAGGAAAACAGTCCCACAGAATGTCTGTTCAGTGTAGAACAATCTACTTCCTAAAAATTTTGAATAGCCACCAGCTATTCACCTGCCCTTCCACAACAGTGCCTTCCACACAAGGAAAAACTGGTGGAACAGAATCAAAATTGAGCGCACCAGGAGCAAAGTTACAGAAAAGTACAAAGGTACCCTTCCCTCTTACAGTAAGTTATATAAGCAAAACATTATTAAAATAAAGAAAGAGAGCGAGAACATTTCTAGAGAATATGAGAATGTACAGAAAAATATGCCCATAAAGCCAATCAGAACAGTTACCCACTACAATCCTCATTTTACTGCACTTTACAGATAATTGTATTTTTTAAAGATTGAAGGTTTGTGGCAACCCTGTGTCCAGGAAGACTACTGGTGCCATTTTTCCAACAGCATGTGCTCACTTCACATTTCTGTGTCACATTTTGTAATATTTTAAACTTTCACAATACTATTATACACTTAATAGACTAAATATAATGTAAACATAATTTTCATATGTACTGGAAATCCAAGGGAGCTCTGGTAGCATAGTGGCTAAGACACTTGCCTGCTAACCAGACAGCTGGCGGTTCAAACCCACCAGCCACTCCTCGGAAGGAAGGTTGGGCAATCCTACTTCTGTAGTGATACTGCCTCGGAAACCCAAGGAGGGGTCGCTATGAGTCAGGGCCGACTCGACGGCACATAACAACAACAACAACAACTGGAAATCCAAAAATGTGTGTGACTCGCTTTATTGCAATATTCAATTGATTGTAGTGGTCTAGAAACAAACTTGCAGTATCTGAGTTATACTTATATTTCAGAAAAAGTTCAAAGATATTAAGAACATGGTGTAAGTTCATGAAAAAAACACTATAAACTAGAATTAGAAAAATTCAGAAAAGTGACAGAAAAAATTAATTAGAAATAAGAGAAAATTATAGAAATGACAGCTAATTAATAAAGCAAAAAAGGATATAAGATTGAATAAACACAACAAATAATGGCCTTAGGAGAAAAAGATAGTAAAAAGAAGAAAAGTGCCAAATATTGAAGACAGGCAAAGATCCAACTGAGAAATAACAGGAGTCCCAGTCCCCAAGGGAAAAAATTTTCCAAAAGATTTGAAACTAAAAGTTGAAAGAACATGTTATATACCCAAGAACAGCAACCTAGAACAACTTTTGCCACAAAATATTTTAGTAAAAGTGTTAGAAAAAAATCCCTTTTAGCATCTAAGTAAAAAGAAAAAGTTAAAAGCACATCTGTTATCAATGCACAGTAAGTTAACCAAAATCCCTATAGGTTACTATCACATAATAGTATGAATTCATAAACATTTCATATATAGCTATAATATATACATAACTCTGCCTACTGAAAAGGGTCTAGAAATTTACCAACCCAAGAGCAAGTAGCATGCCTAGTTCTCAGATCATGACCTTAAAACACGATTTCCCACTAAAAGGACTTCCTGGAGAAATGACTGATTCCAGTCTGGGGCAGGAAATAGACAAGGTGAGTCAAGAATGTCTTTTCTTAATATAGCAAGAAAGAGTAGTAGGGCCATGTCAAAAAGATTAAAAAACTTACTTGACTAAAGATGAGGAAAACCTGAGCATCAATTACGGTAATAAATGCAAAGGATGAAACCCATAAAATGTTTAATCAATAAGTATATTATGACTGAGAAACCAAAATAATTGGTCATCTAATAAGTAAAAGGAAAATATTAAGTATTTATCCTGCCTTTCCTATATGAACTACAACAATGGGAAACCAAACCACAGATGAGGTAAATTGTATCCTTAAAATTCTACCTAATAAACGAAATTATTAGACCAGCATTTGCAATCCTCAGAAGAGTATTAAATTTAGGCATTGTGCATCAACTGGTGCTCACATTACAAAAGCAATAACCAAACACTGCATATGCCTTCTAATGAAAGAACACATCTTCATCATCTCAAGTTTCGTAAAGAGATCAAACTTGAATCCGACCAAGTCTCCACAGTCAACTGTCAATTTTTAAGAAACACAAAGGACAGAGGAACCTGCTGAATTGCACCTCAAGTCAGCAATCAATAAAACCTAGACTGCAAGTTATTCTACAAGAGGTTCAAGTTCTTGAACAGATAAACTGTGAGGAAAACAGATGGAGAAAGAACCTGTAGATTAACAAGGACTGAAAAGACAAATGTTTGAAAGAGGCAAAACTATATTATCTAGAAATATATATATGGGTGATAAAATAAAACTATGAAGAAATTCAAGGAAGTGATTGCTAAAAGTCAAGGTGGTGATTATTTCTGAAGGGAAAGAAGAGGCACATGGAGGGTTTGTTAAGTAGCTGGCAAATTTCTATTTCTTGACCTGCATAATGGCTACAAGGTGTTTCTCTTTTAATAATTCATGAGCTACAAATGTTTTATGTGGTTTTCTGTATTTTATTTACAATATTGTAACACTATACTATTTTACAATAAAAAAGTTTTAAAAATATTCATTCTGGGTGTGTCTATAAAGTGTTACTTATTATTCTCTGAATATATATTTTTTAAATATCTCAAATTAAAAACTATTTTAAAAAATTTAAGTAGTTCTATATGATGACAGATGTGGGCATAAGATTTTTACTGTACTGCCTGAATTTATTACCATATGTAAATATTACTTGTGCAATGATGATTTGTACCCACTCATGAGAAGATGTTCCTGATATCCCAGCCTTTCTAAGAATTATAAGAGAATACTCTTTCCCCATCTAGAAGGATTCTATTGAAGACTGACCCAAATTATAGAGGTACTCATAGCTTGGAAGGTTGTAGCCAACAATATAATGGGTCTTCCATCCACCAAAGAGAGGGAAGCGAGGCCGGATTTCCATCTCCACAGAGTCATCCAAAATAAGGAGGTGGCTGGTGGAAACATTGCCAATTTCATCCCGGTAATAAACATCCTGGGCAGCAGCAGGGAGGATGGTCTGCAAGAGAGTTGACATACCCTTCTGAAGACTCTAGGAACCTAGTCTGAAGAAATTATTCCAAACACAGAAAAGGCTTTCTGCATCAATACACTCATCATGGCATTATTTAATTTAAAAAGAACCCACACTGTTAACAGTCTAAAAAAGTAACTTTTTCCCCATAAGGTTTCAAAATTTCTAGAAAGGACATCTTCATCTCAATCAAGGCTGGTAAATAGCCAAATTCTTCTATATAGTAAATAATCTCAGTAAAGAATCTCAAATATATTTGTGAATACTAAGGACTTACTAAGAAGGTAAAAATTAATCTATTTTGCAGAAAGGAAAACTAAAAATGGGAGAAAATAATCAAGTTATTTAATGGTAAGTTGACAGCAGTGAGTTTGGTTTTTTTGGTTAATATTCTTTACTCCAAATATGTAAGCATGTTCTGATAACTAGGAAAGGAAGGGATGCAATACCTTTGTTCACATAAACAATGTTTACAAGATACCATTTATAAGACAAAAAATTTACAGAACTATATATACAATATGATTAAATATTTTTTAATGACAAGCATTATAAAAGATAAGTAAATATATTAAAATGTCAGCAACACTAGTGTTTGGGTGTAGTACTATGGGTATGTTTTTTTTTCTTCCCTATTACGCAAATTCTCTTTAAAATACACGGCCTTGCATACCCATGTCAGCATTATTCACAATAGCAAAAAAGGTAAAAACAACCTAAGTGCCCATCAACAGATGAATGATACACAAACTATGGTACATACACACAACAGAATACTACTCAGTGTTAAAGAGTAACGATGAATCTGCAAAACACCTCATAACGTGGATGAATCTAGAGGATATTATGCTGAGTGAAATCAGTCAATCACAAAAGGACAAATATGCTAGACTACTACTGTAAAAAGTCAAGAAAAGGTTTACACACAGAAAGAAACATTCTTTGAAGGCTACCCGGAGAGGGGAGAAGGGTAAATTACCAAATAGAGAATAGATACATATTAACTTGGGTGAAGGAAAAGACAATATAGAGTAAGGGGCAAAAAGAAACTCACAGCCGTCAAGTCAGATCCAACTCACAGCCACCCCTCCTTGGGTTTCTGAGGCAGTATCACTACAGAAGTAGATTGCCTAATCTTCCTTCCAAGGAGTGGCTGGTGGGTTTGAACTGCCAGCCTTCTGGTTAGCAGTCAAGTGCCTTATCCACTATGCTACCAGACACATATTAACTTGGGTGAAAGGAAAGGCAATATACAATAAGGGGGAGGTCAGCACAAAATGATCAAGGCAGAGGAAGATACTGGGAGGAACACAAGTGTTAAAGGCAACAAAGGTAAATACTATCACATATGTAATCCTGCAATGACAGTAACAATAAAAATAATTTATGAATGGATATATAGATAAACATGCAAGCTGAACAGGTATGGGAAGGCAATTGAGACCACACCCATGAATATATATAGGTTTGCCAGAGAGTTTTTCTATATATGTATCTGTATGTACAGCAAATATATATGTGAATAAAGTAGAGCATTCAGGGGGCAAAGTTATGAAAACTTCTTAGCCATAACCAGATACCTCGAGGGAATGAACTGCTGGGCCTGAGAGCTCAAGACCATAGTCTTGGGGTTCATCAAGGTCAATTGGCATAACACTAAGACAATGTTCTACATCCTACTTTGTTGAGTAATATCCGGGGTCTTAAAAGCTTGTGAGCAGTCATCCAGAGTGCAACTATTAGTCTTTCCTTGTCTGGAACAAAGAAGAGTGAAGAAAAATCAAAGACTCAGGATATAATTAGTCCAAAGAACTAATGGACTACATGAACCCCAGCCTCCATGACCATGAGACCAGAAGAAACAGCTGGTGCCCGGCTATCACTGCTGACTTCTCTGAAAGGAATCTTAAGAAGAGGTCCTGGAAGAATGGGAGAAAAATGTGGAACAAAACTCAAAAACATAAAAAAAAAACAGGCTTACTGTTCAGACAGAGACTGGTAGAACCCCTGAGACTATGATCCTTAAACACTTGTCAAGCAACTCACCCCTGTAGCTCAACTCACAGCTAAACAATTGGCCTATAAGGTGAAAAGTAACACCAGGTAGGTAGGCACTCCCTAGAACATTCAAGTATATGATATCAAAAGGGCAGCATCTGCCCAGGGATAAAGCTCAGAAGGCAGGAAGGACTAGGAAACAAGGACAAACAGAAATGGTAAACACAGGGAGGAAGTGGGAAGAGTGCTGTTACATTGTGGGGATTGCAATCAATGTCACCAAACAAAATGCGTACAAATTGTTAAATGGAAAACCATTTTGCTCTGTAAATTTCCACCCAGATAAAAATACATTATTAAAAAGAAAAAATAATAAAATACATGGCTACTTTATATACCCCTAAATAAACAGAATTTTTTTCTTTTAAAGATTCTTCCTGTTCGGTTTCTAACCCTCCACTACTTGATTATCAGTCAATCCCAAACAACTGTCTACATAGTTAGCTGGTGCAGTGTAGTAAATTACAGGTGGCTTCTCTAGCCATAAGTCTTTGTAAACCTGCAGTAGTTCAGTTTGTGTGTCAACTTGGCTCAGCTTGGTTGAGTGGCTGGGCAGCTGGATGTAGTATTTCCCATGATGAGACTGGTAATCATCTTCATGGTAGAATCCTGGGAGCAGCTGAGTAGCTGCCTTAGGGAATGTGATCTGCTTCCTATATATAAGCAGAAGCCTTGCGGAATGGTCTCTAGCTTATGGCACGCTTGGACCCTGCATGCAGCCGTGTCATTGTTCAGCAGCCTGCCATGCTTTGCCGACCTTGGGACTTAAAATGGACTTAAAGTAATGGCCTGCTGTGTGGGTTGGTAACATCGGGATTGTGTCTTTTTACTTGTCAATCTTGGGTTTGTAAGCATCAGCAGCCAGCAACTGAGTGAAGAAAAGCCTCTAACTTCAGTGGGCCAGGAGCAAGAGGCAGAGCTGCAACCCAAGGTTGAGGGGCTTTCACCCAGCCCCTAGAGCCTGGCACTTTGAACCTGGACTTAAAGCCTCCAAATTGTAAGAATAAACTTCTGTTTGTTAAG
>NW_006921870.1:4364034-4365046 GCF_000298275.1 Orycteropus afer afer | reverse complement strand
TGTAGCCTGTTGCTTCCCTAATAAATTCCATCATCTGTGAGTTCTGTGTGGCCACTGCAGCGAATTATCGAATCCAGCAGAGAGGTGGTGGGTGCTGCAGGAGGAACAGTTGGTGTCAGGGTTGATGAAAGGACTCGAGGGAGGCAGCATGTCTGGCATTACAGGAACAGCCCTTGGGCTATTGATGGCGATTCTGTCTTCTTCTTATGGGGTTAGAAGAGGTCAGAAGATGTGGCCTCCTTGCCCCTTTGGCAGCTGGTTTCAAAAAGTGAGAGAAAGGGTAGATATGTAAAAGTAATAGTTTCTCACAATGTCCAAACAGAACACACTATACCTTAAAAGAACGGATGGAGGATATTCCACTATCAGGCTGTCTCTGGTAATCATAGCGTGAAAAAGGCCCCTTAAGTACAGCACCTGTGTGCTTCAAGTCCACGTTTTCTTCCACAGCAATATTACCCCAGTGAGAGACCTCAATGATGCGTGTCATGCTGGTAATAGTCAGAAAAGGGCTGTTGTTCTCATAGTGCACTTTAAAAGTATCCTGGAGAGGAAGAAAACAAGTAGGTCAAAGTTTGGCAACAGGGGAATCAACATTAATTAGTTTAAATCAAATTAACTGGAGACAACCTATGTAACAGCAATGGGAGAATGATTAAAGAAGGTATGTAACATTTAAAAATGATCTTTACTACGAATTTTTAATGACATGTAGAGATGTTAAAG
This sequence comes from Orycteropus afer afer, assembly GCF_000298275.1. Taxonomy (NCBI): domain Eukaryota; kingdom Metazoa; phylum Chordata; class Mammalia; order Tubulidentata; family Orycteropodidae; genus Orycteropus; species Orycteropus afer. Next base: position 4,364,320 of record NW_006921870.1, on the reverse strand, counting down.
ATACACTACTAGTTAGAAAAAATAGGATATATAAAATTGCTTTACGTTTCAACAAGTATTTCTTTTGTATTAAATAAAAACTTTACACTCTACTTACTATCTTTACAGTAATTATGTAAGAAAAGAAAAAGGAAATGAAATTCCCGAGAACATCAACATAAGAAAGAAACAGAATTAGATTGTTTCTATTTTCTCCTTGCTGTTCTTACTTTCCAAATTTCTGCAAGGAACTATTGCTGTCTTTTAAGTAATTTTTACAGTTATAAAATAAAATCAAACAAGAGAG
>NW_006921870.1:4360011-4361754 GCF_000298275.1 Orycteropus afer afer | reverse complement strand
TGAGAGGCAGGACACAAATAGATATGTGCACACCCATGTTCATCACAGCACTATTCACAATAGCAAAGAGATGGAAACAACCTAAGCACCTATCAACCGAGGAATGGATAAACAAATTGTGGTACATACACACAATGGAATACTATGCAACCCTAAAGAATAATGTAGAATCTGCAAAACAGCACACACCGTAGATGAACTTGGAGGACATTATGCTGAGTGAAATAAGTCAATCACAGAAGGACAAATGTTCTATCAGTCCACTATTGTAAAAAGATAAGGAAAGATTTATACATGGAAGGAAACTCTCCTTGTTGGTTATCAGGGACGGGAGGGACAAGGAGGGGAAATTTCTGACTAGTTAGGAGTCATGTATTAATTAGGGTGAAGGGAAAGGCAATATAAAAAAAGAGTATGACCAGCACAATGACAATAGGGGAAAGGAGGACACAGAAATGCACACAAAAGATATAGGCAACAGAAGCAAATGTTATTACATAATCAATACTGCATTACCAATATTGCAAACACTAGGCTATGGGTGAATGCATAGATAGCTGAGAAAATCAGGTGTGGGTAGTTGAATAGGAATGTACCCAAGATCAAGGATAGATCTGGCTGAAGATAGTCTTACATAGGTACTTGTACTACAAAAAAATCCATACACAGTATAGAAGTAACAGTGGACCAGGTTGGAATAGTTCTCAGAAACAACCAAAAACCTTGAGGGAGAGAGTCACTGGGCCTGAAGCTTGGGACCATAGTCTTGGGGGACACCATGCTCAACTGGCACAATATAGTACATAAAAATTGTGGTCTACATCCTACTTTGGTGAGGTGTGACTGGGGTCTTAAAAGCAAGCAGCCATCGAAGATGCAACTATTGGTCTACCCTCATCTGAAGCAAAGAAGGTAAAGAAAATTAAAGTCATCTGGAAACAGTAAGTCCAAGGATATGATGGACCACAGGGACTTCAGCCTTCACGAACCTGAGACCTTCAAAAGAACTAGTCTGTGCCCAGCTATCAATGCCAACCATTCAGAAAGGGATCAAAATTGGAGATCCTGAATAGAGTTGGGAGGGAAAATGTGGAACAAATTTCAAAAACACAAAAATGACCCGACTTAATGACTGGATGGAAGCTGATGGAACACCCAAGACTTTGGCCCCGGGTTATCCTTTAGGCCTGGAACTGGACTCACTTTTGTGGATTAGCTGTCAGCCAAACAGTGGAAAGACTACCCCAGGAAGATGCACCCACCTAGGGAGATTCACCCCCTAGGTCAATCAACCATGAGGCATCAGAAGGGCAGCATCTGCATAGAGGAAAAGCTAGACAGATGGGAAAGCATGGATAAGAAGGGCATAGGGAAGAAACAGTCACAGGGAAGAGATGGGAGGAGAGCTTTTTAAGGTTGGGGATTGTAATCAGAGCCGTGAAACCAAATGTCCATGAATTGTTGTGTATAAAACGAATATGCTTTATAAATTTGCACTCATATCACAATAAAAAATTTAAAAAAAAAAACAACTAGCAACAACAAAAGCAACAGCATGTACTTGTAGTGCATGCAGAAGAAAAAACCACATGATTTGAACCATCATTGCAACTGGGAAATAATGATAGCTCTGAACAGAACCCATTAGAAAATTCAAAAAGTAAGTTAGCTTAGCAAAGAAGAATGAAAAAAACCAAAAATTCATGGATACAACCAGTCCTAGCAACTGGTACACCATCCAAT
>NW_006921870.1:4341042-4359725 GCF_000298275.1 Orycteropus afer afer | reverse complement strand
GGAACCACTGAGACTATGGCCCCTAGCTGCCTGCCAGGTCTGGAATTGAACCCACACCTGTGGCTTCCAGCCAAGCAAAAGACAGGCATATGAGTTGAACATTTACCTGAGGTAGATACACTCCTTGGAGAGAACAATTATGGGAGAAAGATGGGCTGCTTATGCACCAGGAGACAGCTCAGGGGGCAGGAGGGCATGGTGGGATCGACACAGGGAAGAGGTAACTATCAGGAGGAAGTAGGAGGGGAGCTGTTGCATTGTGGTAAATTGTGGTCAATGTCATGCGACAAAGTATATGTGAACTGCTCTATGGAAAGTGAATTTGCTCTGTAAATTTTCACCCAAATCACAATTAAAAAAAAAAAAAAATTAAAATAAATAAGTTAACATAGAGTGTTAGCCTTGGAGGTATATGTAAGGTATACGTAGGTGTATGTGAGCTGGGTTTATGAAAAGTGTTTTTGTTGATATAACTAGAGGGATATTTTTATAAAAAATAATAAATTTCTGCTGAAACACTGCACAAAAATTTTACAGTCATTTTGGTGTCACCCTCTGACACTATCACTTGATGCAATTTGTACCCTCTAAGTCCCATGAGTGATTCAACTAAACCCACAGTGGAACAATATACCTAAGGAGCTTTTAGAAAACTAGGGGCATATCAATGTATTTACTACAAATGTGCATATACTTAGAAAAATAAACACAAGAAGAATAAATCAAAAACTAATAAAAAGGTTACTAAGGAGTGCATGGAGGGATGGACACAGAGAAGAGATAACTATAGGGAAGAAGTGGGAGGGGAGCTGTTGCATTGTTGTAAATTGTTGTCAATGTCATGAGACAAAGTGTATGTGAACTGCTGTACGGAAAGTGAATTTGCTCTGTAAATTTTCACCCAAATCACAATTAAAAAAAAAAAAAGGTTACTAAGGAAAACAGCCACTACTTGTCTGTCAATCTGTCAAACTGTGGCCGTTTGCACATTGCTATGAGGCTAGAAGCTATGGTATTGAGATTTTAAACACTCACAGGGTCACCCATGGTGGACAGGTTTCAACAGAGCTTCTAGACTAAGATAGACTGGGAAGGACAGGACCAATCACTTCTGAAAAACCTGACCATTGAAAACCTTATGAATAGCAATTGAAACACTGTCTGATATAGTGCCAGAAGATGAGCCCCTCAGGTTGAAAAGCACTCAAACTATGATTGGGGAAGAACTGCCTCCTCAAAGCAGAGTTGACCTTAATGACGTGGATGGAGTAAAGCTTTCTGGACATTCTTTGCCCATGGGGCACAACTCAAAATGAGAAGGGACAGCTGCATACATTCGTTAATAATTGGAACATAGAATGTATGAAATATGAATCCAGGAAAATTTGAAGTTATAAAAAATGAAACGGAATGCATAAACACCAATATCTAGGCACTACTGAACTGAAATGGACTAGTTTTGGCCATTTTGAATCAGATGATCATAGGGTCTACTATACCAAGAAAAAATTAAACAGGAATGGCATCACATTCATTACCAAAAAGAACATTTCAAGATCTATCCTGTAGTACAATGCTGTCAGTGATAGGATAATATCCAAACACCTACAAAGAAGAACAGTTTATTGCTATTATTCAAATTTATGCACCAACCACTAAAGCCAAAGATGAAGAAACTTAAGATTTTTACCAACTTCTGCAGTCTGAAATTGACAATCAAGATGTACTGTTAATTACTAGTGATTGGAATGTGAAAACTGGAAACAAAGGAGAAACATCAGTACTTGGAAAATATGGCCTTGGTGACAGAAATGACACTAGAGCGTGCATAACAGAATTTTGCAAGTCCAGCAACTTATTCATTACAAATATATTTTTCAACAACATAACCAGTGACTATACACATGGACCTGGATGGAATACACAGGAATCAAATCAACTACATCTGTGGAAAGGGGCAATGGAGTAGCTCAATATCATCAGTCAAAACAAGGCCAGGAGTTGACTGTGGAACAACAGTCAATTGCTCATATGTAAGTTCAAGTTGAAACTGAAGACAATTAAAACAAGTCCATGGGAGCCAAGATATGACCTTGATTGTATCCCACCTGAATTTAGAAATCATCTGAAGAAAAGATTTAACACACTAAACAACAATGACTGAAGACCAGATGAGTTGTAGGATGGCATCAAGAACATCATTCATGACGAAAGCAAAAGGTGATTAAAAAGACAGGAAAGGAAGAAAAAACAAAATGGATGTCAGAAAAGACTCTGAAACTTATGTTTTAACAGAGAGTAGCTAAAGCAAATAGAAGAAATGATGAAATGAAAGAGCTGAACAGAAGATGTCAAAGGGCAGCTCGAGAAGACAAAGTATTATAATGAAATGTGCAAAGATCTGGAGTTAAAAAACCAAATGAGAAGAACACACTCACCATTTCTCAAACTAAAAGCACTGAAGAAAAAACTCAAGCCTCATATTACAATACTGAAGGATTCTATGGGCAAATATTGAATGATGTAGAATCATCGAAAGATTGAAGGAATACACAGAGTCACTGTACCAAAAATAATTGGTTGACATGGAATCCTTTCAGGAGGTAGCGTATGATCAAGAACCAGTGTTACTGAAGAAGAAGTCCAAGCAGAACTAACGGAATTGGCAAAAAACAAGGCTCCAGAACTTGACATAATACCCACTCAGATGTTTCAAAAGATGTAGTGCTGGAGGCCCTTTCTCATTAATGCCAAGAAATCTGGAAGACAGCTACCTGGCAAACAGACTGGAAGAGATCCATATTCGTGCCCATTCCAAAGAAAGATGATACAACAGAATGTGGAAATTATCAAACAATATCATTAATATCATATGCAAGTAAAATTTTGTTGAACATAATTCAAAACTGGCTGCAGCAATATATTGAGAGGGAACTTCTAGAAATTCAAGCCAGATTCAGAAAAGGACATGGAACAAGGGCTATCCCTGCTGATGCCATATGGATCTTGGCTAAAAGCAAAGAATACTAGAAAGATGTTTATCTATGTTATATTGACTAAGCAAAAGCATTTGACTGTGTGGATCATAACAAATTATGGATAACACATTACAAAGAATGGGAATTCCAGAACACTTCATTGTGCTCATGAGAAACCTGTACATAGATTAGGAGGCTGTCAGTCAAAAAAGAATAAGGGGCTACTGCATGGTTTAATATCAGGATGTGTATCAGGGTTGTATCCCTTTACCATACTTATTCAATCTGTATGCTGAGCAAATAATCTGAGAAGCAGGACTATACAAAGAACACTGACAACCTGCAATATGTAAATAATACAAACTTGCTTGCTGAAAGTGAAGATTTGAAGCACTTACTGATGAAGATCAAAGAAGTCTTCAGTATGGATTACACCTCAATATAAAGAAAACAAAAATCCTCACAACTGCACCAATTAAGCAACATCACAACAAATGGAGAAAAGATAGAAGTTGTCAAAGATTTCGTTTTACTTGGCTCCATAATCAACCCCCAAGGAAGCAATGGTCAAGAAATCAGACAATGTATTGCACTGGGCAAATCTGCTGCAAAAGATCTTTTTAAAGCACTACAGAACAAAGATGTCACTTTGAAGACTAAGATATGCCTAATCCAAGCTATGTTATTTTCAATCACCTCACATGCATGTGAAAGCTGGACAATGAATAAGGAAGACTGTAAAAGAATTGATGCCTTCGAATTGTGGTGTTGGTGAGGAACAGTGAAAATACTATGCCAAAATGAACGAACAAATCTGTCGTGGAAGAAACACAGCCAGAATGCTCCTTAGAAGCAAGAATGGTGAAACTTCGTCTCACTTACTTTGCTCATGTGGTCAGAAGGGATCATTCTCTGGAGAAGGATATCATGCTCGGTAGAGTAGAGTGTCAGTGGAAAACGGAAGACTCTTAATGAGATGGACTGACATAACAGCTGGAATGATGGGCTCAAGCATAGCAAGGATTGTAAGGCTGGTGCAGGACTACACAGTGTTTCATTCTGTTGTATACAGGGTTGCTATGAGTCAGTGCCAACTCACTGGCACCAAACAACAACAACAAGAACTATCTATATAGGATCAGAGGCGCCCTGGTGGCACAGTGATTAAGTGCTCTGCTGTTAACTGAAAGGTCAGTGGTTTGAATCTATCAACTACTCTTTAGGAGAAAAATGTGGCAATCTGCTTCTATAAAGATTTATATAGCCTTGGAAACCCTTTTGAGACAGTTCTAATCTGTCCTATAGGGTCACTGTGAGTCTGAATCAACTAGATGGCAATGGGGCGGAATATGGGATCAAACTGACAACAGCAACTTGAAAGATTCCTTAAGAACCCTAGGAGGCATTGAGTTTATGTTCATGAGAAAGGGATAACTCAGAAAAGGAAGGTAAGCATGGTTAAACAACTCAAAGAAAATAATCAATGTCACTAAATTATACATGTAGAAAGGGATGAACTGGTGCATGTTTTGCTGTGTATATATTCAACAACAATAAATAAAATTTAGAAAAAAACAATTCGTAAAATTTTAAAACAACCCAAAATGGATGACCTTAATTACATATCAAACTGACATTTGAGAAAAAAGTGAAACAATTGTTTCAAGTGACACTAGAACAAGGTATTTTCACTGCACATCCTTGAAGACACGTAACCTAAACACAGACTGAGAAGCAAATAAATTCTAAATTCTTAAATCTCCACATTTCTTAGAGATGATACTGAAGCACCTATGGTGAAATGACCTATTTCTGAGATTTGCTTTAAAAACTCCAGCAAAGAAAAAGGAAAAAGGGCATATGTGAAGCTAATGTGGTAATATCTCAACAATCTCTGAATCTAAGTGATGTGTTTATTTACAAGTTTATTATACAATTCTACTTTTGCATATCTGAAAAATTTTTCCTAATAAATAAAATCTTAAGCCTTACTACATTTTAAGTTCCAACTCGCAGACATAGCTTTCAAGGCCCTCATCAGCTCAGCCAGGTCTACTACCCCCAGCACCTACCTCTCCAGCATACCAGACAACACATCCAGGTTTTCCTGTCTCTAGCCCCTTGGTCCCTCATATTGCCTCTGCAAAGAATGCCTTGCTTCCTTGTCTAACAACTTCCAAAATCCTTCAAAAAGTCTTCCTTATTAACCTCCTCAACCTCCCTCTGCACTCCTGACACGAGAAATGTAAATCCTTTTGAGTCATTTCACAGCAGGAAATTACTATCAGATGTTAAAAACTTTAGGGATGATTTAAAAAATGAGTTCAGATTTCCACCACAACACACTGCCCAAGCCTATCAAGTACCAGACATTCTCTGAAGCAGACAGGTATGGATGGACTCTGCACAAGCCTACCTGACTATAGGGAGGGATGTCTCTGAAAGGCCCATAATCCAGGAGGTCCTCTGAGCGCGTGGGATTTCCCAGTTTGGTGTAGCTCTCCACATTTCGGGAGGCTAGCTTCACACGCATGGTTTGTGTCTTCGTTGGATAGGGAGAGTAGAAATAATGGTTCCCCTCAAACACCACAAACTGTTTTTCTGACTGGGTGATCTGTGTTGGATATGGCTGAAGGACATGGGTGTAAACTGTTTCCACGATGATTGAAATCTTGGCCCCAGGATCAAGAGCAAATGGAAGCCTGACCATGAAGAATCTTCCACTGGAAAAAAAACAGTGCAAGAGAATTAAGAAATTAAGGAAATTGAAAATAGAGCTGGCAGCTCAAAATAACAGCAAAATTCTGCACCCAAGACAAAAGCAATTACCTGTAAGAGACCAATATAATCTATTATTTATGTCTTTTAAGGCAAATGTCTGCATGTTCATCTCAGGGTTGTTTATAATAGTGAAAGAATGTAACAATCTTAAAAAAAGTCTAGTAGAGTGACACAATGGAATACTGGCAGCCACTAAAAAGATGCTTAGATCTACATTTATTAACAAGGAAAGATCTACGTACAATATAAATAACTGAAATCCGTTTACAAATGACACAGTATGATTCCATTTTAAAATATATATATATATACACAAGTAAATATGAAGAGAAATATTTTAAAGAATGCTCAACAAAATGTTAGATATTATCTCAAGTTAGAAGGAAAAGCTTAATTTTGTTGTTTTTTCCCCAGTTCATTTTAAAATGAGCTTATATCACACTCTTAACAAGAAAAAAGAAAGCTACTCCCATTTTAAAGAAAACTGCTAAAATTCACAGGGTATCAACTAAAAAGTAAGAAACTTCTCCCATCCCTACCATCTGGTCATTCCTATCTTAGAAATACTTCTCAAATTCGTCCCTTCCTTGCTTTCCACTGTCTCCTTCTCAGTTTAAACCACAGCCCTCGTCTAGATTACAAATATTCCTAATTAATCTACTAATCCCTATCCCCCTCCAGCTCAACCTCCTTACTATTGTTGCCAAGTCATTCATCAACACAACCTGATGTTGTCACTCCCATCTTAATTTAAAAAGCTCTCCCCCTCCCCCTAGATTGACGACTCTGGTTCTATTTTCACCCTTTATTGGGAATACAGGAGGACATTACAGTTTAGGATCTTTAAATCAACTAATTTGATACAGTACTGACAATAAACAACCTGAATTCCGAGAGTAAGTGGTTTTCCAGTTCCAGGGATAATATGTACAATGTCTCCAAAGGAGTGAGCTTCAAAAGAATATGGCTTCAACTCACTAATGGCTAGAACTATCAGTACAGACAACCATCAATGATCTTTATCACTGTGAAACAGAATCTCCAACTTTTTACACTAACTGTAGGTTCAAGACAAAGTAACTTCAGACTAACTTGTAAATTGGTTTAAATGACTACTGAAGTGTCCTCCATTCACAAGTTGGCAAAATCTTCAGAGTGATAACTCATGGAGGTTTTCATGTGCTCCTACTTATTATACAGTGTATGAAGGTTGGGAAGTGTTACTCTGATAGATCACCTCCTACTATCCCCCAAAGATCACTTGTAAATTTATACAACATGCCTCTCACAGCTACAGCTGCTATGTTGCTGAGGTCATTTTCTGCATTTTCTCAACAGCAATATCAAATGCACTAGAACACAAAGCCAGATTACCTAAAGTATTAGCCCAAAATTCCCCTTGCCTGATCACCATATTCAAAATCTCTACATTTCTTCGTTTGGACCAGGTCATGTTTTGGGTTTCCTTCCATCTTAGCCACAGACCATTCAATGCTCCAAATGCAGTCCCTGTCATGTATCATCCTTCTATGGCAAAGAAGGCCAGTTCAAATCTGATGTGGGTTTTATTAACTCCAGTTAGTAAAATAAGTGCATCCATATCCTGCACAAGGTATCAAGAATTCATATTTAAGTAAGGAAACAGAGGGTTTGTACCAGTTAAGGGAACACCAGCCAAATTCATGTTTGAATAGCCTGCTCCACTTGCTCAAAAAAAGCCAGCCGAACCCCTCATGGTTTTACTGCCATTTCCCCTGCCAGTATCCATGGTGTTGCAGCTCCCCACCTATCTATTTTCCACCTAGAGTTATCTGCTAGGCCATTTGCTCCTCAGTAATTATGGGAGGCCCTGGTCAATTTTAGAAGTTTTTAAATGCTCCCAACACAATGAATCTTGCTTTGATGATTCAGAAGATACTTCAGAACCTTTCAGACCTCCATGGTTATTGTAGACATCAATTCTTATTGAAATGCTGACTTGCCAGCTAATGAAGGTTTCCAATTCACAAGATGCAGGACAGACAACACAGAACGGATTATACTGGTGCTTCATACACTGAATTACTTAATACAGTCCTTATAGCCACAGTCTTTGTGACTTTTATACATGATTGGGTGGGACTACTATAAAAACAGGTGTTTGTGGCCCATCAAAGAAATTGGACAGCCTGCTAATAATGCAAATAAGGTGCAGGGAATTCTTGCAAGGGTGAGACCACATAAATAAAGTGTACAGAATACTACTGAGGGGCCTGGTCAGTTTTGCTACCCCATTTCACTTAAAACAGCCAATCCCAGAACAGGAAGGAAACTCACTACTATCAAGAAAGATCAAGGAGTAAAGTGCATCCTTTGGACCCAGAATTCCCGTGCTGAGAATCTGTTAGGCCCAGGAGAAAGAGAAAAAAATGTAACACAAGAGACAGCACAAGATAGTGAGAAACAGCAGCGGAGAAACAGCAGCACCAGAATCAGGAGACCAGTGTGAGATGGTGTAGTAGGCTTCCTGGCCCGTAGAGCAAAGTGGATACAGCAAGCATTCTGACACATGGAGTAAAAGATAAGTACCTTCAAGCAGGAGGCTTCCTGATGGAGTAGGGGGTCTCTGAGCACTTATGTGCAGAGTTAAAGAGCTTTTCAACACTTGACTGAGCAGGGCAGAGGACAGGTCCAGGAGCCAAAGAGCCTGCTTGTGAGCACAGGTGAAAAGCTATCCTGATCAGAACTATATCCTGTGTCGTTCCTGATCTTGAATTGTTTGTTACTTACATAATAAACACCAAAACTGTGAGTATAATCTGTGAGTTCTGTGTGGCTACTGTAACAAATAAACCCAGCAGAGAAGTACAGAGTGCCATGGGAGAAATGGCTGGTGTCAGAATTGGTGAAAAGGTTGGAGAGAGGAGGCATGTCTTACAACCAATTCATAGGAATAAGCCTTAGGCTAATGTTGATCGTAATTTTTCTCCTCTCCCTGAAGTTAGACAAGGAGGTATGACAACACCCCATGCCACTGTTACAACTTCTGCCTAATGACCAGAAAGATTTTTTTCTATAGTTCTTCCTCTGCAGAACCTGAAGGGAGAACATTTTATGAAGGATTTGGTTTTGTTAAGTAAAAAAAACTCATTCATTTTCTCAAACAGATCTGCTGAGAATCCATCTTCTGAGAACATGTCAGTTACCCCGGCAGAAAGAGAGAAATAATAAAGGTAAATCTGTATCATGTATATGGGAGCTCTAGTGGCATAGTGCCTAAGGCATTTGACTGCTCATCAGAAGGCTGGTGGTTCAAACCCACCAGCCACTCCTCGGAAGGAAGATGAGGCAAATCTACTTCCATAGTGATACCACCTCGGAAATCCAGGGAGGAGTCGCCTGAGTCTGTTCCGACCCAACGGCAGTTTGGTTTTTTTATATAACGTGTATAACCAAAACCGAAACTCGACTGCTGTCGAGTTGAATCTGACTAATAGCGACCCCTCCTCGGGTTTCCAAGGCAGTTATCTCTACGGATGTAGACTGCCCAATCTTCCTTCCAGGGAGTGGATGAACCACTAGCCTTCTGATTAACAGTCAAATGTCTTAGGCACTGTGCCACCAGAGCTCCACGTAATGTGTACACTCATAGCCAAAAGTAAAATAGTATAAAATAGTATTTATTTATTTATTTATTGTGCTTTAAAGCACTGACTAGAACTTTCAATGTGTTATCAAACAGGAGTAATGAGAGAGGATATCCTTTGTATTAGAGGGAAAGTATTTAGTCTATTACCATTAAGTACAAGGTCAACTCTGGGTATTTTTATAAATGCCCTTTATCAAATTAGGTTCCTAGCTTTCTGAGAGGTTTTTTTTTTTTTTTAGATCATGAGTATATACTGATTTTGTCAGATACTTTTCTGCAACCTTTGATATGCTCATCATTTTTCTTTTGGATGGTTAAAAAAAACAAAAATACAATAGTACACTGTTAACAAAAAAAAAAAAAAAAATTTAAATGCTCCCAGTAACTACAGAATAAAGTATATACCCCTAAGAATGGCACACCAGGCACTCTCCAAACTGATCTCAACTTTCCTAACACCATCCACCACCTCCTCTGAGCTCCAGCCACTCTGAAGGTCCAAGTAACTAAACACCACAAAATGTTAAACTTCCAAATCTTTACACAAGTCATTCTCTCTCCTTCAACTTCAACGGTGCTTCTCATTCATTAACCCTCTTTGTCAAAAGTTACTAGGCATTTACTACATAGCAAGTATCGTTCTAACATTAACTTACTGAATCTTAATCATAATATGATATAGGTACTCTTATCTTACTGAAGAGGAAACTGGGGAACAGAGGTGATAAATAATTTCTCAAGGACACATAGCTAGGAAGCAGCAACAGAGACAACATTTGAACCCAAGCAGTAAAGATAACTAAGCTATCCTGCCTGTCCAAGGGATGTGCTGCAGGCCAACAACCAGAGCCAGTAAATGCAGACAAGGGTCCTCACTAAGGGAAAGGACTCTTTTTAAATATTTACAAAGCAGTGGGAGTTTCTGAGTTTGTTTTTGCTGTTGCTGCTGTTGTTGTTAGGTGCTGATGAGTTGGTTTCAATTCAGAGTGACTTCATGTACAACAACAGAATGAAACAATGCCTGGTCTTGTGCCATCCTCACAACCATGCTATGCTTGAGCCCACTGTCACAGCCACTGGATCAATCCATCTCATTGAGGATCTTCCTCTTTTTCACTTTACCATTCATGATGTCCTTCTCCAGGGAATGGTCCTTCCTGGTAACATGTTTAAAGTACAGGAGATGAAGTCTCACCATCCTCACTTTTAAGGAGCATTCTGGCTGTCTGGTTGTACTTACTCCAAGACAGATTTGTTCATTCTTCTAGCAGTCCATGTTATATTCAATATTCTTCATCAACATCACAATTCAAATACATCAATTCTTCTTCAGTATTTCTTATTCACTGCCCAGCTTTCACATGCTTATGAGATGACTTGATGACTGTAAACACCATGGGAGCTCTGGTGGTGCAGCGCCTAAGGCATGTGACTGCTAACCAGAAGGCTGGCAGTTCAAACCTACCAGCTACTCTTCAGAAGGAAGGCTGGGCAATCTACTTCCGTAGAGATACCACCTTGGAAACCCAATGAAGGGTTGCTATGAGTTGGATTTAACTTGATGGCAGTGAGTTTGTGGTAAACACTATGGCTTGGGTTAGACGCACCTTAGTCTTCAAAGTGACATCTCTACTTCTTAACAGTTTAAAAAGGTCTTTTGCAACAGATTTGCCCAGTGCAATACAACATCTAATTTCTTGACTGCTGCTTCCATGGGTGTTGATTGTAGAACCATGTAAAATTAAAGCCCTGACAACTTCCATATTTCCTCCATTCACCATGATATTGCTTACTGGTCCAATTGTAAGGATTTTTGTTTTATGTTGAGGTGTAATCCATACTGAAAACTGTGGTCTTTGATATTCATCAGTAAGTGCTTCAAGTCTTCTTCACTTTCAGCAAGCAAGGTTGTGTTATTTGCATATCATAGATTGTTGATAAATCTTCCTCCAATCCTGATGCCACACTCCTCTTCACAGTCTAGCATCTCAGATGATTTGCTCAGCATACAGACTAAGTATGGTGAACAGATATAGCCCTGATGCACACTTTTCCTAACTTTAAACCATGCAGTATCCCCTTGTTTGAACAACTCCCTCTTGGTTTATGTACAAGCTCCTCATGAGCACAATTAAGTATTCTGGAATTCCTATTCTTCTCAGTGTTATCCGTAATTTGTTATGATCCACAGTCAACTCTCTTTGCATAGTCAATAAAACACAGGTAAACATCTTTCTGATATTCTTTGCTTTGAGCCAAAGTCCTTCTGACATCAGCAATGATATGCCTCATTCCACATCCTCTTCTGAATCCAGCTTGAATTTCTATAAGTTCCCTGTCAATGTACTGCTGCAACTGTGTTTTAATTATTTTCAGCATAATTTTACTTGCATGTGATGTTAATGATAACTGTTAAATAACTTCTGCATTCTGTTAGATCACCTTTTTTTCGAATGGGCATAAATATGGATCTCTTCCAGTTGGTTGGCCAGGTAGCTGTCTTCCATTCCAAATTTCCTCACATAATAAACAAGTGAGTGCTTCCAGCATTGTATTCATTTGTTGAAAATTGAGGAGACATAGTGTCACCATTCATCATCAAAAAGAACATTTCAAGATCTATCCTCAAATACAATGCTATCAGCCACAGGATAATATCCACATGCTCACAAGGAAGACTAGTTAATACTATTATTCAAATTTACATACTAACCACAAAAGTTAAAGATGAAGAAATAAAGCTGCATCAGCAGTTGGAAAATATAGCTTTGGTGACAGAAACGACACTGGAGATCACATAATAGAATTTGTAAGACCAATGACTTATTCATTGCAAATATCTCTTTTTCAACAACATAAACAGCAATTATATACATGTACCCCACCAGACAGAATACACAGGAATCTAATCAACTACATCCTGTGGAAAGAGATAATAAAGAAGCTCAATATCATCAATCAGAACAAGGCAAGGGGCTGACTATGGAATAGACCATCAATTGTTCTTATGCAAGCTGAAGTTGAAGCTGAAAAAAATTAAAACAAGTCCACAAGAGCTAAACTATGACCTTGAGACCTCCACCTGAATTTAGAGACCATCTGAAGAACAGAGGTGATGCATTGAACACCAATGACCAAAGACCAGACAAGTTGTGGGATGACATCAAGAACATCATACATGAAGAAAGCAAAGCGTGATTAAAAAGACAGGAAAGAAGAGATCAAAATGGACGTCAAAAGGGACTCTGGAACTTGATCTTGAACAGAGAGAAGCATTCTACTCCATGGAAGGAAGATGGGGTGATCTGCTTCCATAAAGATTTACAGCCTTAGAAACCTAATGGGGGGTCGCTATGAGTCAGACTCAACTCGATAACAGTGAGTTTGGTTTGGATTAAGGCTGCAACAGAAAAATCAAGATATCACCATGCATTAATATTTGGCTCCTCTGAGGATGTTTTTAGTGCATGAAATCAAAACAAGTCAAGGAAGATTAAACACAACAATAGCAAGACAAAGTAAATATTATAATAAAATGTACCAAGACCTGTAGTTAGAAAAGCAAAACGCCTGGCATTTCTCAAGCTGAAAGAGCTAAAGAAAAATTTCAATCCTCAAGCTGCAAAACTGAAGAATAATATGGGCAAAATAAGTGAATGATGCAAGAAGCATCAAAAGATGATGAAATGAATACAGAATCACTGTACCAAAAAGAACTGGTCAATGTTCAGCCATTTCAGGAAGTACCATATGATCAAGAACCAACTGGTACTGAAAGAAGTCCAAGCTGCCCATTCCAAAGACAGGTGATCCAACAGAACACAAAAATTATCAAAGAATATCATTAATTTTTTGTTTGTCTGTTTTTTGGGGATAGGGATTTTAATAACAACCTACTTAAGGCTAACTCTCAGCTCTGACAAACTTGGAGCCAGTGACACACCTATTTCATGCACTCTAAGTCTGCAATAAGGAACTCTGGTGGTGTAGTGGATAAGGTATGTGGCTGCTACCTGGAAGGTCAGCAGTTCAAACTCACCAGCTTCCACAGAAGGAAGATGGGGTGATCTACTTCCATAAAGATTTACAGCCTTAAAAACCCAATGGGGGTCGCTATGAGTCAGACTCAACTCAGTAACAGTGAACTGGGTTTGGGTTAAGGCTGCAACAGAAAAATCAAAATATCACCATGCATTAATATTTGGCTCCTCTGAGGATGTTTTTAGTGCATGACATCAAAACAAGTCAAGGAAGATTAAACACAACAACAGAAAGACAATTATGAAGACCACATAGAAACAGAAGGAAGTATTTGTGCTATCCATGAGCTCAAATAATTTCTTTTAGAAAAATCAGCACAAGGCTGGTCCTTATGAGGCAGAGGTTAAAGATGCCCCAAATGTCTAACTTTTCCAAACTGCTATACCACTCTATCATCTCTAATATCAATTCCTTCTCTTCTCAGTGCTCTTTATCCCATCTTCTTGTTGCTGTTGTTGCTGTTGTGTGCCGTCGAGTCAGCCCCAACTCATAGCGACCCTTCCTTGGGATGCCAAGGCAGTATCACTAAGGAAGTAGATTGCCCAACCTTCCTTCCAAGGAGTGGCTGGTGGGTTTGAACCACCAGCCTTCTGGTTAGCAGTCAAGTGCCTTAGGCACTATGCTACCAGAGCTCCTTATCCTGTCAGGGTTCCGTATTTTGCCATAACAGCTCACAGAACTCATGAACTGCCAAGGAACTAGCTCATGTGGCTGTGGTGGTTGGCAAGTCCCAATCAATGAGCCATGCATCAGTCTTCAGGCTTTTCCTTCCTCAAGCCCAAATCAGCAGGTCAGACAACTGGCTGTTGTCTCAAGCCCCAAGGACTGGGGGTGAGATGATGAAAAACCAGATGTAGGATCCAGAGCAAAAGAGTGAACTTTGCCAGAGCATTCATATTTATGCCTTCAAGGAAACTAAGGGTGGTGACTTGAGTCACACCCTCTAAGGCAGGATACATCCCACCCTAATCGTGCCTTATTAACATAACAGAAACTCACCCCAAAATGGGACCACAACCACAGGCATAAAAAATAGGACTTACAATACTTACAATACATCACAAAATGGAGGACTATGGCTAAAAGGGCCATGTTAAGTAATTCACTGCACTGTGAACATGAGAAAAAAAAGATTATAATTACACAATACTTGAAACTATGTAAAATATATCTGCAAGTGGACATGGTCCAGAACAAAAACATAAACTGTCATGTTAGGATTGGGGGATAAATGACTTGTTTAATGCTGCTATTAAATTTTACACAGATAAAATTTGTATATGATCCCATTATACCCTTACATAAAATTATTTATGTATATACATAAAGAAAATAATAGTGTTGTTGTTATATTCTTTATTATTAGTTTTACATTTTTGTAAGCAAGTAAACTCAATTTAACATTTCCTTAATCATATGGGGACTGACAGTTTTAAGGTACAATTGCTTGCTGATCAAGAACCAAACTATTTATTTCTTCCTATGACAAGCTGTAATATAAGCTAAAATAGGATTTCTTAACCTTGGCATCACTGACATTTTGTTGTTGCTGTTAGATGCCACTGAGTCAGCTCCAACTCGTTGCTGTTGTTGTTATGTGCCGTCGAGTCGGCCCCGACTCATAGGGACCCCTCCTTGGGTTTCCGAGGCAGTATCACTACGGAAGTAGGATTGCCCAACCTTCCTTCCGAGGAGTGGCTGGTGGGTTTGAACCGCCAGCCGTCTGGTTAGCAGGGAAGTGTCTTAGCCACTATGCTACCAGAGCTCCCACTCCAACTCATAGTGGTGGCTAATTCTTTGTTGGGAGGGGCATGTCCTGGCCAAGCAGGCAGCATTCCTGGCCTCAACCCACTGCCAATAGTGCCTCTCTATTTGTAACCACCAAAAAATGTCACCAGATGGTATTAAATGTCCCTTGGGAACAAAATCACTCCCCTCTTCCATTAAGAACCACTGAGCTAAAAAATCGCTCTTATACCTCCATCAGAGATTGATTCGTTCAACTAATATTGGTGTGCTTGATACATAGTAAAATAATGGCATCAGACTTCCTTTCCTAACCTCAGGGGGCCAGAAGAGAATAAAGATCAGCATCAACCCAAGGCTGAATCCTATAAGGTAGAGGTCAAGGCATTACCTCCATTCTCCAATCTCTTTTACCAATTCTGACACCAGCCATCCCTCCCCCACAGCACTCTCTACTTCTCTGCTGGGTTCAGTAATTTGTTGCAATGCCCACAAAGAACTCACAGACCATACTCACGATTATGGGGTGTATCAGGGAATTAACAGGTTACAATTTAAGATCAGGATCACCTTGGAAGTAACAGAACAACTCAGGAGACAGGAGACAGTCTGTAAACCAGAATAGCTTCCAACGTCTTGGCTCCTTCTCCCACATGCCCACAGGCAGGCAGGCCCAGCTCTCAGCCTTGGTTCCCACTTAGACCAGGTCTCTGACCTGCTCAGGCAAGTATTACAAAGCTCTTTAGTTCTATCTATAAGTGACCAGAGGCCCCCAATGTCCACCAGGAGGCCTCTTGCCCAAAGGCACTCGGCTCTCTCGCTCTGCAGGTCAGCAAGCCTAGTGCAGCCACTTTGCTATGTGGGCCAAGAAGCCCACTCTGTCACCTCACACCAGTAGCCTGGTTCTGCTACAGCCATTTCTCTGCTGCTGGACTCTGCCATGCTTGCCGCTGCTTTTTGCCATCTTACACTATTCTCCAATGTTATATTACAGCTCTGTCTACTGGGTCTAGAAGGTTCTCAGCACAGGGACCCTGGGTCCAAAGAATGCATTCCACTCCCAGCCCTTTGTGATTGGTTCTTTTTAAACCTAGCAGTATGGCAAAACTAACCAATCCCCTTGGGGGGCACAGGTACTTTATTTGCATAGTCCCAACCCCCACAAGGGTTCCATGAATATTTGCATTAGTAGACTGTCCAAACCCCACAAGGATTCTATGTACTTTATTTGCAAAATCCCACTAATCATTTTGTGGAAATTCTAAGACCATGGCTAGAAGGATCATATAAAGGCAATTTACTACACCAGATACATACATACAGAACGCTGATAACTTGAAAGATGGGTGATAAGATACATAGAGATTCCTTATACAATTCTTCCAGCTTTGTTGTGTGAAAAATATCCTTAATAAAATGGTTAAAATAAGTTACTAACATGTGGCAGGATCTATGTTAGATGCCAAGGTTACAGCAGAGAAGAGAGCAAGTACATCACCAAACCAAAGGTGGAAAAAAAAACAGTTGCCACTGAGTCAATTCCCACTCCATTTATGTAGGAGAACAGCATTCTACTCTACAGGATTTTCAATAGCTGATTTATCAGAAGCAGATTGCCAGGCCTTTCTTCCAAGGAACCTGTGCATGGACTCAACCCTGACCTTTCAGTTAGTAGCCAAGCATATTAACCATTTGCAGGTTACCTGTTTGGGATGGCCATGAGTGAGATCAACTCAAAAGCAACTGGTTAACTGGTACTTCCTGAAACTCTCCTAGCTTAGGATTCCAACCCTGATGTAACAAGAGGCAAGATTAGGGGAAGTTAAATTTCATATATATATTCTGTTTGTTAACTTACCTTTTACCTTTAACTTTAGTTTCTCGTACTTCCAAATTGTTCTCTTCCTCATCTTCTCCCTTCAGCTGTAACAGGAAAAAGCAGATAATTCTTTTTTGTGTTTTAGCATTTAAATTTTGAGTCAACAATTAGCCAACTGCCTTAGGATGGCCACATTAATGTATCTAAACTACCAGTACTTTTTAAAGACTGAATTCTGGTTTCAATAATAATTTGTTTTCATCTGATTAAGAACACTGTCAATGACTTACTTTTAAGCTGTATAATAAACTCTATAAATATGTAACATCTTTTTGCATGATCAAACACACACAAAGATTACATTTCTTACCACATAGGAGCACTCTAGTATTCTCATGCTTATCAGAAACTGCCACTGCTCAGCCATATGTGTTTGCTTTAATAAAAAGTATTTATTATTACCTAAAAGATTAGAAAGACAAAACATTTTAAGTAGAGGATCCAAATGAGGGGAAAAAAATAGTAAGATGGATCCTTAGTTGTAAAAAAGCTAGGAACCACTGAAAGCCAAGTCAATCTTCACAATGGTTCCTTCTACCAGCTCCTAAAATTCTACATAGTAAGCCTGAAGATAATCCATAGAAACAAACGTTTAGCACCCTCACCAAATTTTCCCAGTCGATTGTTATAAAACATAAGCCCTCTTTGTTTATTTTCTCACCTAGCTATGTATCCCATTTGGATACCAAACCTGTCCTGCTGCAGTCCAATACATTCCAACTCATAGTAATCCTATTAAACAGCAGAAATGCCACCATAGGGTTTCCAAGGCTGTAATCTTTACAGAAGCAAACTGCCACATCTTTCTCCTGCAGCACAGCTGGTGAGTTCAAACCACTGACCTTTTGGTTAGCACCTGAACACTTTACCACTGAGTGACCAGGACTCTTTCCCACTTGGATAGGGAATGTATAAAGTAGCACACGTGCCTATTAATTCATCTTCTAGACTACAGAATTAACAAATGATTTTTAATGAATTTAGTGATGTGACTATAGGTCTTAAACCTCCAACACAACCCTACCTCACAGCCATCTAGGCCAGAAGAGGCAAAATGGTGCAGTGAGGAACACACACAAAGACTGAAACAAACTAACCTAAATTTGAAACCTGACTCACTCTTCACAGTAAGTCTTCATGTAGGTTATGTCTACCTCCCATACTACAGCTTCTTCACCTAAGGTATGAAAATTATACCACCACCTGGGGATGTGGAGACATTGGGACTCTCATACACTACTTGTGTAACTTGAAGTGACACAATCACTGTGGAAAGCAATATGGCGATTCCTTAGAAAGTTGGAATTGGAGATGCCATTTGACCCAGCAGTCCCATTACTAGGTATATATCCTAGAGAGATGAGAGCCAGGATAGGAACAGATACATGCACACTCATGTTCATCACAGCACTATTTACAATAGCAAAAAGATGGAAACAACCTACATGCCCATCAGCAGAAGAGTGGATGACCAAACTATGGTATGTAAGTACCATACTGGAATGCTATGCAGCACTAAAGAATTATGTAGTCTGCATAACGCCTCATAATATGGATGAACTTGGAGGACATTATGCTGGGTGAAATAAGTCAATCACAGAAGGACAAATACAGTATTAGTTCATTGTTG
>NW_006921870.1:4338301-4340877 GCF_000298275.1 Orycteropus afer afer | reverse complement strand
AAAAAAAAATTATACCATCACCTCAAAAGTTTGTCATTAGGGTAAAGAGACAAAAAATGTACATAAAAACTTAGCCAATACTGACACAAAGTAAATTCTCAGTAAAGAACTAAGTATAGGAACCCAGCTTGTAATCTTTCTCTACCATGATGGGCAAGACACCTATCTTCTGCTATAGTCCAGTTATACTGTGACAACCTCATTAAATTATGACTAGCTTTAATATTCAAAACATTCAAAGGTATCAGAACAAATTTAAACAAAGCTTTGCTTCATGTTTACACAAAGCTTTGAATAAAACTGAGTTTTGTGATGGACCAGGCATGAAAGGCAATAGGAGTAATTTCAGGAAAATTATCTCTATAAATCCAACTTTACAGCTCCAGATTCAGTTAGAGAGTACAGCACGCTTACAAGAACTGTAACACTGTAATTCTATTCTCAGCAAATAATTAGGCAATCATTTAATGAATGCTGTTTAATGAAAATAGTAATAAAAAGCAAACCTGTGTGTGTGTGTAGACATATTCTCTCTATTCCCAAAGCCAACACTTTCTCAAAAGTTGTAAAAGTGTTCGCTAAAATGCTTTTAAGTACATAAACCAAACTTCCAAGCCACTTAGAGCTGAGGTGTAAAGAATGAGAAGCGTAGGGGGAAAGAA
This sequence comes from Orycteropus afer afer, assembly GCF_000298275.1. Taxonomy (NCBI): domain Eukaryota; kingdom Metazoa; phylum Chordata; class Mammalia; order Tubulidentata; family Orycteropodidae; genus Orycteropus; species Orycteropus afer. Next base: position 4,340,215 of record NW_006921870.1, on the reverse strand, counting down.
GGTAACTGGATTTACCTTTCTGTACAGTTTTAAAAAGAATGTATTACTTGTGATTTTAAAATTTTTTTAGACTTAAAAACGTGTTCATTAGCAACACTAAGAACTGTGTCCTGTTAACAAGACTTTCAAGTGATTGCAAAATCGAAGACACTAAACCTATTACATTTGATTGTACTGGATAATGCAATCATTAAAAAGAAGCAAATTAGAAATTCATTTATTCGTCCTCCAGTGATGCTACTGCATTAAGTCGTGAGAAATTAAGGGAAAGTTGAGTGCCCGCTGGCCCCGCGCTAGTCACTCAGCTGAAGGGACTACCATCCTCGTGAGAAGAGAGCGATGGGAGGCAAGCTCCAAGGAGGCCTACAGAATAAGAGGGGCTGCCCACACGAAAGGCGGAAAACCACCCAATACCCTCATGTTTTTGAGAATTTTTTTCTTTTTCCTGCAACTTTACGCTGACGTGTCCGAAGCGCGGAAGAACTGCGGCACCGCCTCCCTCTGACCCCCGAGGCTCCACCAACCTCAGACCACGTCGCCCTTCTGCCTTTCCCAAGTGGCCGAAAGGCGCCGCCCGGAGCGTGAGAATAAGTGCAGCGGGCAGCTGGAGACCTGCCTGCCCGCACTCACCTGCACGCCTAAGTGCGCGAGCCGGGCCTCGAGCTCCGGCTCCAGGACCAGCAGGAAGGAAGTGGCGCGAGATGTAGAGCCGCCGCCAGAGTGTGCCAGGACCACTTCGGCCGTCACTTTGGCCAGGTGGCTGCTCAGGTCTACCGTGCGCTTCACATCTTCGATGACCAGCGGTACTACTTCCGAGGAGGCCCTGTACAGCGCCGGGGCCCAGGCCCCGAGCAGCAGGAGCATGAACAAGCGGGCGAAGGGCGACTCCATGACAGGGGCCGAGTTGAGCGGCTGGCCAGGCCCAGCGCCGCCGCTAACCCGCCTCCTGCCACTGCGAGGCTGCTCATTGGGCCCAGACTGGCGCCACAAGATGGCGGCGCATAGGGAGAAGGACCCTGCCCGTCTCCACGGCAACCGGGAGGCCCACCAAACGCCTGAGTGAAACGACTTCCCAGAGCTCCCTCAGGCAACTTCCGTTTGTAGTGGAAGCATTACAGAGAGGACCTCTGCTGGCGTAGAGGTTAGAGCATTGGGTTGCTAACCAAAAGGTTGGAGGCTCCAACTCACTATGTGCTCTACATGAGAAATATGTGACAGCCTGTTTCAGTATGGGAGCTCTGGTGGTGTAGTGCCTATAGCATTTGACTGGTAACCAGAAGGCTGGTGGTTCAAACCCACCAGCCACTCCTTAGAAGGAAGTTTGGACAATCTACTTCCATACTAATACTGCCTTGGAAACCCAAGGAGGGGTCACTGTGAGTCAGGTTAAACTCCGTGGCAGTGAGTTTGGTTTTTTTGTTTGTTTGTTTTGCTTCAGTAAAGATTTATAGCCTTGGAAACCTATGGAGTAGTTCTACTCGGTGGATATGAATTGGGATCTACCTAATGGCAGTGGGTACACAATTACATGTCCCTATGAGTGGGAGTCTATCAACTAACACCACCACTGTGGGGGTTAACACAGAAAAAACTTAGGTGCTAGCATATCTGAATAAGGCGACCTCAGAGCTAAATCAAAACTCTTTTTGAATTAAGCTAAGATTTTCATTTTTACCTTTCTAAGAAAAATAAATATCAACTTGGGGAGGGATATTAAAATGTTACTGTTGGAATAACAAAGAAGAACCAGATTTCTAACCTAAATAAAGATCTGCTTAGTGTGACAAGGGAGAAGGTTGTTGTCACTTCATGGTCACAGCCAGCTACCCAGAGGGACTGAGTAGTTGAACCGGTGGGCTCAGGACCATAGTCTCAGGGGACATCAAGCTCAATTGGCATAACATACTACACAAA
>NW_006921870.1:4337160-4338042 GCF_000298275.1 Orycteropus afer afer | reverse complement strand
GCTGCAAAGGACCTCTTTCAAATGCTGAAGAGCAAACATGTCTCCTTGAGGACTAAGGTGCACCTAACACAAGCCATAGTATTTTCAATAGCCTCATATGCATGTGAGAGCTGGACAGTGAATAAGGAAGACCGAAGAAGAGTTGATGCTTTTGAGCTGTGGCGTTGGCGAAGAATGCTGAAAGTACTGTGGACTGCTAAAAGAACTAACAGGTCTGTCCTGGAGGAGGTGCAGCCAAATGCTCCTTGGAGGTGGGAATGGCCAGACTTTGTCTCACATACTTTGGTCTTGTTGTCAGAAGGGACCATTCCCTGGAGAAGGATGTCATGCTTGGTAAGGTAGAGGCTTGATGAAAGAGGACAAGACCCTCAATGAGGTGGATTGACAGAGTGGCAGTGGCGATGGCTCAAGTGTAGCAAGAATTGTGGAGCTGGCTCAAGACCGGGCGGTGTTTCCTTCTGCTGTGCATAGGGTCGCTATGAGTCAGAGACGACTCGATGGCACTTAACAGCCTAACAACAACAACCACTGTCAACCACTCAGAGGGGGATCTATGTAGGAGATCTTAGATAGAAAGGGAGAACAATGTAGAACAAAACTCAAAATCATTTGGGGAAGGAAAAAAAACTGCTACAAACAGTTAAGACCTTTATAGAAGCTATCTGCCTTTCTAACTAACTAGTTACAGATTTGCAAACAAAACTAGCAGAAATACTATGACAAATTCTCAACAGTGAAAATTTCATTTGGGAGTAAAGATGAAGAACAAATTATATGTATATAATTATGAACATTTACCTGAGGTAGATACACTCCTTGGAGAGAACAATCATGGGAGAAAGAAGGGCTGTTTATGCACAGGGAGACAGCTCAGGGGGCAGG
>NW_006921870.1:4328351-4336860 GCF_000298275.1 Orycteropus afer afer | reverse complement strand
AAGAGGTAACTATCGGAAGTGGGAGGGGAGCTGTTGCATTGGGTTAAATTGCACTCAATATGAGACAAAGTGTATGTGAACTGCTGTATGGAAAGTTTTTGCTCTGTAAATGGAAAGAATTTGTATGGAAAGATTTGTAATGGAAAGAACTGCTGTATGGAAAGAATTTGCTCTCTAAATTTTCACCCAAATCACAATAAATAAATAAAAAGAACTGCTTAGCACTTGTTAATGAGTATTAATGAAGGTGGCCTTAGGAAAAAATGACTTGATTAGCAGAAAGTTAAGAAATAGAATTGATACGGTTGAATGAAGGTAACCAAAACCAAACCCACCACCCTTGACTGAATTCCCACTTACAGGGACAGTGATACTGCCTTGGAAACCCAAGGAGGGGTCGCTATGAGTCGGGCCGACTCGATGGCAAACAACAACAACAACAACATAGGACAAAGAAGCACTGCCCACAAGGTTTCCAAGGCTGTAAATTAGATCACCTCACCTTTGTTCAGCGGAGTGGCTGGGGGGTTCCAGCCCTGACCTCTCATTTAGCAGCCAAGCAGACTAACCCCTGGGCCACTGTTGTTGTTGTTATATGTCGTCGAGTCAGACCCGACTCATAGTGACCCCTCCTTGGGTTTCTGAGGTGGTATCACTACGGAAATAGATTGCCCAAACTTCCTTTTGAGGAGTGGCTGGTGGGTTTGAACCACCAGCCTTCTGGTTAGCAGTCAAGTGCCTTAGGCACTACACTACCAGAGTATATATATATACACATATACATATTGTTATGTTGTTATTTGCCATCGTATATATATATATATATATATAATTTTTGTTCTTCATCTTTACTCCCAAATGAAATTTTCACTGTTGAGAATTTTTCATAGTATCTCTACTAGTTTTGTTTGCAAATCTGTAACTAGATAAAAAGGCAGATAGCTACTACAAAGTTCTTAACTGTTTGTAACACAAAGAATGTGGAGATTCAGACTTTAACTTGCTAAAATAAACTTGCTATCTTAACCATTCTCAGGCAATTCACTCCTCTACCTTCTAGCCAGATGGGCAATGTTTGCATTTCAAGGCTTCAGATTAGAATTGATTCAGCCTTCACTTCTTAAATCTAAAGGTCCACTTTTACATTTCAAAAACTTCAACTAAAATTGACCTGATCTACAATCAGTCACACAAGAGACACACATCCCCCTTTCAAAATGTTTACACAGCGTACTTTAGAAATATTTCCTTACTGAATGATCAGGTATGTCTAGGCAGGGGGTAATGTGCCCATGACCGTGTATAGGGTTAGCAGACAATGTTCCTACATGTGTATTTGTATGTGCTGTAAGAATGTCCAGGTATATATATGCGATCCTCAGCCTATATGACTATGCGACCAGAAGAACTAGATGGTGCCCAGCTACCACTGTCAACTACTTAGAGTGGGATCTCTGCAGGAAATCCTGGATAGAGTGGGAGAACAATGTGGAACAAAATTCAGGTTTGCTGGTCTGATGGAACCTGATGGAACCACTGAGACTATGGCCCCTAGCTGTCCTTCAGGTCTGGAATTGAACCCACTCCTGTGGCTTCCAGCCAAACAAAAGACAGCCATATGAGCTGAACAATTACATCAGGTAGATAAACTCCTTGGAGAGATCAATCATGGGACAATAGGAGGGCTGTGTATGCACAGAGAGACAGCTCTGGGGGAAGGAGTGCATGGAAGGGAAGGACACAGGGAAGAGGTAACTATGTAGAGGAATTGGGAGGGGAGCTGTTGCATTGTGGGAAATTGTAGTCAATGTCATGAGACAAGGTGTATGTGAGCTGCCGTATGGAAAGTGAATTTGCTCTATAAACTTTTACCCAAATCACAATAAAAATTAAAACAATAAAATAAATTATCATAACAAATTAAAAAAAAATGTCCAGGTGTATAGTAGTTCTGAAAAGGGCAAGATTGTGGTGATTTCTTGGCCACAGCCAACTACCCTGAGGGAGAGAGTAGTTGGACCTGTGGGCTCAGGACCATGGCCACAGGGGATATCAAGCTCAACTGGCATAACATACTACACAAAAACATGGTTCTACATGCTACTTTGGTGAATAGCAACTAGGGTCTTAAAAGCTTGCAAGTGGCCATCTAAATGGAACAACTGGTCTCTCTTCATCCACAGCAAAGAAGAACAAAGAAAACCAAAGATGCACAGAAACAATTAGTCTAAGGGACTGGTAGACCATGTGATCCTCAGCCTATATGGCCATGAGACCAGAGGAACTATACCGTGCTTGCCTACCACCGCCAACCACTCAGAAAGGGATCAGTGCAGGAGATCCTAGATAGAGTGGGAGAACAATGTGGAACAAAACTCAAACTCATTTAAAAAAAAAGAAGAAGAAGACTAAGTTTGCTGGTCTGATAGAGCCTGGTGAGACCCTGGAGACTATATGGTCCCTAGCCACACTTCAGGTCTGAAATTGAACTCACTCTGCTGGCTTCCAGCCAAACAATAGACAGGCATATAGGGTGAACATTTACATCAGGTAAATTTACATTCCTTGGAGTGATCAATCAAGGGAGAACAGAAGGGCAGTGTTTGCACAGGGAGACAGCTCAAGGAGTAGGAGTGCATGGAAGGGAAGGATATAGGGAAGAAGTAACTACAGGGAGAAGTGGGATGAGGGCTGTTACATTGTGGGGAATTGCAGTCAATGTCATGAAACAAAACATGTATGAACTCTTGTATGGAAAATGAATTTGCTCTGTAAACATTTACCCAAAGCACAATAAAAATTCTAGAAAAAGAAATATTGCCTTAGTCAACTTGTATCAGAAGATAAGGAATTAATGTTACACTAGGAGTTGACATTAAGAAAGTTTATAGTTTGACAATTCCTTGTAAGTTTTCTTTCCTTTCCCTGCAATTACTTTGTTGTGAAATCATTTACCTTTTTCCTTGTAAATTTTCTTTCCTTTCCCTGCAATTACTTTGTTGTGAAATCATTTACCTTTGCTTGCTTTACCAAATAAAAACTCACTGCTTCCCCTGCAAGCCAGGTCACACACCACTGACTCTTCTAGGATGCCATAGAACCCCATCTCATGAAATGAAATGATTCCTTCAGTATAATTTTGATTTTAATTTCTAGTGGAGCATCAGCCCAATGTTTTCACTGAGACAACACTTACCTAATTCTTACAGGAATCAGCCCTGTCCTATCTCTCTGATCTCTCCCATCATTCTCCTTGTGAAATAACACTGGCCATTCTGCTCCTTGAGAATGTAAAATTTAGCTTGGAGTGAGAAAGTCTGCCTTTCCAAGATCAATCGATAGATGCTAAAATCAGTAAGCCAAAGTTTAAGCAGAAACAATATCTGCATAGTGTCAATGTATCTACCCTAAAATATTTAGTAATTACAGGAAAACAGTAAGTACATAGTGAAGAATCCTGACAGATACCACCTTAACCAAGATCAAAGTTAACATCATCAGTTCCAACACACAGTGACATTATTCACCCCCTGATGTGACACACTGAGAAGGGCACATCAGTCCTGTGGTTTCCACCCCGATAATGTATGACCTCAATCTAATCATGAAAAATGTCAGGCAAACTCAAATCACAGGACATTCTATAGAATAACTACCTGACTCTTTGAGTGTCGATGTTAAGATCATGAAAGACAAGGGAAGACTAAGAAGCCATCACATATTGGAGAGGACTACAGAGAAATGACAACCAAATGCAATATGGAATACAGGATTGGATCCTAGAACAGAAAAAGCACACTGGTGGAAAAACGGGTGACAACTGAATAAATTCTATGTTTCAGTAAATAATACTATACCAATCATAATTTTTAGTTTTGATAATTCTATGATTATGCAAGATGTTAACATTAGGACCCAAGTGAAAGACATATAGCAACTTTTTGTATCATCTTTGCAACTCAATTCTGTAAGTCTAAAATTATTTCAAAATTAAAAGGGGAAAAAAATCTAATCTCATGTATCAGACTGAAACAATTGACACAGATAAAGCTAACTACAAAATAAACAAGAAACATAAAAAGTTGGAATTAGAAATACCATTTGACTCAACCATTCCATTACTAGGTATATATCCTAAAGAAGTGAGAGCTATGACAAGAACAGACATATGCACACCCATGTTCATCGCAGCACTATTTACAAGAGCCAAAAGATGGAAACAATCTAAGTGTCCATCAACTGAGGAATGGATAACCAAACTTTGATACATACACACAATGGAATACTATACAACACTGAAGAATAACCTAGAATCTGCTAAACTCTGCATAACACAGCTGAACTTGGAGGAAATTATGCTGAGTGAAATAAGTCAATCACAGAAGGGCAAATATTGTCCATTATTGTAAAAATCAAGGAAAGGTTTATCTATGGAAGGAAATTTTCTTTGTTGGTTACCAGCAGTGGGAGGGGAGGGGAGAACACTGTTAGATAGGTAGAGATAAGTATTGATTTGGGTGAAGAGAAGGGCAATGTACCAAATGTGAGTGATCAATATGGTGGCATTGAGGAAGAGGAAGACAGATAGAGGTACATGTGAGGTATAGACAACAAAGATGAACCCTTTTGCACATACAGTAATGTGTTGTCAGTGAAGGCAAACATGGGTATAGGGGTGGATAGATGGGTGGACAGGCTGAACTATTAGGTATGTCTATGAAGCAGGGAATGTACACAAGACCATGTATAGGGTTAGCAGACAATGGTCCTATAAGTGTATTTGTATGATCTGAATTCTGAGGTGTATAGCAAAACTGACAAGGGACAAGGTTGTGTAATGTAATGAGTGTGGTGTAATGAATTAGTCGGTATGACTCTTCTAGCCACCGTCTTTGTGACTCCCACCGATGACTGGGTGGAAATATGAAAATGTAAGGTCCTTGTGGCCCACCAAGGGGATTAGATAGCTTGTAAATAAGGTACATATGGGAGTGGGACCATGCAAATAAAGCATATGGAACCCTTATATTGGGATTGATTAGTTTTGTCATTCTTCCAGTAATTATTAAAACTAGTAAATTAGTGGGAGCTCTGGTAGCATAGTGCCTAAGGCACTTGACGGCTAACCAGGAGGCTGGTGGTTCAAACCCACCAGCCACCCCTAGGAAGGAAGATTGGGCAATCTACTTCTGTAGTGATACTGCCTTGGCAACCCAAGGAGGGGTCACTATGAGTCGAGTCTGACTCAATGGCACATAACAACAACAACAACAGAAAATTAGTACAACAGCGAAATAAAAGAATGCCAGGCTTAAAAGGACCCCTAGGCAGAAGGGAGATCTCACTGCCATCAAGAGAAGAGCTGGTGGAGGAGTAGAGTACATCCTTGGACCTAAGATCCCTACACTAGACCTTCTTGGCAGAGACGACTGGCAGAGATGACTGGCAGAGGAACCAAGAAGCACAACATAGAGTGGCGGGCTTGTGGGCCCGGAGTGAGAAAGCTGTCTTTGGTCAGGAGGCTTTCTAGCAGACTGGGATGCAGAGCTAAAATAGCTTTGTAACACCTTCTCAAGCAGGGCTGAGGCCAGGCTGAGAGGCCAAGGGCCAGAGAGGCATGCCTGGGGAAATAGCAGAGGGAAGACTTTCCTGATTGAAGAAAAGAATTGTATCCTGAGAGAATTCCCTATACACAAGACCATGTATAGGGTTAGCAGACAATGGTCCTATAAGTGTATTTGTATGATCTGAATTCTGAGGTGTATAGCAAAACTGACAAGGGACAAGGTTGTGTAATGTAATGAGTGTGGTGTAATGAATCGTCACTTGTTGTTTCCCTAATTGGAGCTCTGGTGGCGTAGTGTCTAAAACACTTGACTGCTAACCAGAAGGCTGGTGGTTCAAACCCATCAGCCACTCCTTGCAAGGAAGATTGAGCAATCTACTTCCGCAGTGCTACCACTTCGGAAACCCAAGGAGGGGTCACTACAAGTTGGGTCCTACTCGATGGCACATAACAACAGCACTTCTCTAATAAACCCCAAAATCGTGAATATTGTCTGTGAGTTCTGTGTGGCCAATGCAATGAGTTACTGAAGCTAACAGACATGTAGTGAGAGCTGTGTGAGGGATGATTGGTGTTAGAGTTGGTAAAAGGCCAGAGGATGATGGCATGTCTAGCCTCATAGGAACAAACCTGGGGCTGCCGATGGTGATTCTATCTCCTCCTTGTGAAGTTAGAGGAGATCAGAAGATACTGCCCCCATTCTCCTTTTCACTGAGAAACTTAACCCTAAAATCATAGACTGATCAGACTTTACTGTTTAAGTTATATTATAAAATAAAAATATTTTACTCTTACCTAGAGATTCTAAGTCGACTAAAAATGGAGCCTCGATTCCCAGCCAAGAGCTTTAGGTAAGTGATTTTTTAAGCACAAAATTCTACCTCTGTGTTTAATTTAAAGAGCTCTGATGGTGTAGTGCCTAAGGCATTTGACTGCTAACCAGAAGGTTGGTGGTTCAAACCCACCAGCCACTCCACAGGAGACTGGGCAATCAACTTTGGTAAAGATTTACCACCTCAGAAACCCAAAGGGGGTCGCTATGCGTCGGAATTGACTCGATGGTAGTGAGTTTGGTTTTGGTTTGGTGTTTAATTTGGGAAAATTTTATGCATAGCAGTGAAACACTGTCTGATATATTACTGGAAAACTTTATTAACAGCTGTCAAACATTTTCTGATATAGTTTTGGAAGATGAGCCCCTCAGGGTGGAAGGCACTCAAAATATAACCGGGGAAGAGTTGCCTTCTCAAAGTAGAGTCAACCTTAATGATGTGAGTAGAGTAAAGCTTTCGGGACTTCCATTTGCTGATGAGGCATAACTAAAGATGGGAAGAAACAGCTGCAAACATTCATAAATAATTAGAACAAGGAATGTAAAAGGTATGAATCAAGGAAAATTGAGAGTTGTCAAAAATGAAATGGAACACATAAAGATCGATATTCTATGCATTAGTGACTTGAAATGGATTGGTATTAACCATTATGTATCAGACTATATGGTCTAATGTGCTGGGAATGGCAGATTGAAAAGGAATGACATCAGATTCATCATCAAAGTGTTTCAATATCTATCCTGAAGTACAATACTGTCAGTGATAGGATAATATCCATATCCCTACAAGGAAGACCAGTTAATACTGCTATTATTCAAATTTATGCACCAACCACTTAAGCCAAACTTGAAAAAATTGAAGACTTTTAAAACTTCTGCAGTCTGAAATTGACCAAACATGTAGTCACGATGTATTGATAATTACTGGTGATTGGAATGCAAAAGTTGGAAACAAGAAGAAGCATCAGCAGTTGGAAAATATAGACTTGGTGATAGAAATTATGCTGGAAAAAGCATGATACAATAAGACCAATGACTTATTCATTTCCAACACCTTTTTTTCAACAACATCAATGGCAGCCATACACATAGATCTCACCAGACGGAATACACAGGAATCATCTGTGGATAGAGGTGATAGAGGAGCTCAATATCATCAGACAAAACAATGCCAGGGGCTGACTGTGAAAGAGTCAATTGCTCATATGCAAGTTCAAGTTGAAGCTAAAGAAAATTAAAACAAGTCCATGAGAGCCAAAATATGACCTTGATTATATCCCACCTGAATTTAGAGACCATCTGAAGAACAGATTTGATTCACTGAATACCAATGACTGAAGACCAGATGAGTTGTGGGATGACATCAGGAACACCAGACATGAAGAAAGCAAAAGGTCATTAAAAAGAGAGGAAACAAAGAAAATACCGAAATGGGATCTCAAAACCTACACTATAGCCACAGTACTCAAAACAATCTGGTATTGGTACAACGACAGACACATAGATCAGTGGAATAGAATTGAGAACCCAGAAATAGATCCTTCGACTTATGGTCAGCTGATTTTGGGCAAAGGGCCCAAATTCATTAAATGGGGAAAAGATAGTCTCTTTAACAAATGGTGCTGGCAAAACTGGTTATCCATTTGCAAAAAAATGAAACAAGGTCCATACCTCATACCATACACAAAAACTAACTCCAGATGGATCAAAGACTTAAACATGAAAGCTAAAGCTATAAAGTTCCTCAAGGAAAAAAATAGGGGCAAATTTATGCCCAATATATGGCATAAATAGACGATCAAGCATAACCCAAAATGCCCAAATGGCAGAAGATAAATTAGAGGAATGCGATCTTCTGAACATTAAATTTTTATGTGCTTCAAAAGACTTCTCCAAAAGAGGAGTGTATCCAAGAATATGTATAGAGTTGGCAGACAATGGTCCTATAAGTTTATGTGAATGATCAGAATTCCCAGGTGTATAGTAGGGCTGACAAGGGGCAAGGTTGTGGTCATGGCTTGGTCACAGCCAGCTACCCAGAGGGACTGAGTAGTTGAACCTGTGGGCTTGGGACCATAGTTGCAGGGTACATCAAGCTCAATTGGCATAAT
>NW_006921870.1:4323954-4325017 GCF_000298275.1 Orycteropus afer afer | reverse complement strand
ATAACCCAGAAACTAACCCAGCTATGGAAGTAACCAAAGTAAACAAGCCTACAAGATTGTAAACTGGGAACCAGAGAAATCAATCGACAAATGAGGACAACTACAAACCAAAAAGAGGGGAAAAAAAACTGTGTCATTACAGAACTTCTAGATGGTAGGGAAGTCAAGACAACTACAAGACAGGATGGACTGCTCTAAACTTGGGAAGAAAACTATAAATCACAGAAAAAATGATAAACCTTCACATCAAAATAAAAAAGAGAACCAGCATAAATATTCAGCAAATAATAAAACAATAGCAATGAAGGAAGTGATAATATGATTCATAAACAAAATGAGCTCAGCATAGAAAATTATATGGGACAAAGAAACCAACACAGTGAAAAAGCACAGGACAAAAATGATAGCAACAAATTCATATTTGCTGATAATTACATACCTGGCAAGGACTTATCTCCAAGACTGATGGAAAACTCCAATGCCTCAACACCAAAGGAATTAACAATCCAATTGAAAAATGGGCAGAAGACATGAATAGACACTTCACAAAGGAGAATATTCAGGTGGTCAGATAATACATGAAAAGATGCTCACAATCATTGGTCATCAGAGAGATGTAAATCAAAACAACATGAGATATACCGTCTTACCCTAGCACTGATGGCAAAGTTCAATGAGACAGAAAATAACAAATGCTGGTGGAGATGTGGAGAGAATGGGACTCTCATACACTGCTGTGTGACTGTGAAGTGACACACCCACTGTGGAAAGCAATATGGCGATTCCTTAGGAAGTTGGAATTGGAGATACCATTTGACCCAGCAGTCCCATTACTAGGTATATAGCCTAGAAAGGTGAGAGCCAGGATAAGAACAGATACATGAACACTCATGTTCATCGCAGCACTATTTACAATAGCAAAAAGATGGAAACAACCTACGTGCCCATTAGCAGAAGAGTGGATGACCAAACTATGGTACATACACATACTGGAATGCTATGCAGCACTAAAGAATAATGTAGAGTCTGCAAAACACTGCATAATATGGATGAACTTGGAGAA
>NW_006921870.1:4318970-4323854 GCF_000298275.1 Orycteropus afer afer | reverse complement strand
AGTGGATGACCAAACTATGGTACATACACATACTGGAATGCTATGCAGCACTAAAGAATAATGTAGAGTCTGCAAAACACTGCATAATATGGATGAACTTGGAGAACATTATGCTGAGTGAAATAAGTCAATCACAGAAGGACAAATATAGTATTAGTTCATTGTTGTGGAGGATCAAGGAAAGGTTTGTATATGGAGGGAAACTTTCTTTGTTGGTTGCCAGGGGTGGGAGGGGAGGGAGGAGAGGGAACACTGGAAAAAAAAATGCTTGACCCATGTCACTTTAGTTGTGTGTATTTCACTGTACATAAATTATATTTCAAGAAAATGCATTAAAAATTAAAAAAAAAAATAGCATTTGATCTAGTAATCCCATTACTAGGTATATAGCCTAAAGAAGTAAGAGCCAGGACAAGAACAGATATGTGCATACCCATGTTCATCACAGCACTATTTACAATAGCAAAGATGTGGAAACAACCTAAATGCCCATCAACAGGAGAATGGATAACCCAACTATGGCATATCCACACTATGGAATATTATGCAACACTAAAGAATAATGTAGAATCTGCAGAACACTGAATAACATGGATGAACTTGGAGGACATTATGCTGAGTGAAATAAGTCAATCACAGAAGGACAAATATTTTATTAGTTGACTATTGTAAAAAGTCAAGGAAAGGTTTATATATGGAAGGAAACATTCTTTGTTGGTTACCAGGAATGAGAGAAGGGAAGGAGCACTGCTAGATAGGTAGAGGCAAGTATTGATTTGGCTGAAGGGAAGGGCAATGTACCAAAAGTAAGTGATCAAGACAGTGGCATTGAGAAAGGGGAAGACACAGAGAAGTACATGGGAGGAACAGACAACAAAGATGAACCCTTTCCCATATACAGTACTGCCTTGTCAGTGATGCCAAGCATTGATCAGTGAATTCCATGAGCATGGGCCCTTTGCTACACTTCATTTGCTGTAAAGTTAGTTCCTTGATCCATGGTGATGCTGTGTAGGATATTGTGATGGTGGATAAGCCATTCTGTAACTCCAGGGATGGTAGTTTTGGCATAAGCACCCTGCTCATGATGGACAGCTCAGGCCACATGGCAACTTGGTGGCCCATTTAGCATTCAGTCTCTAGTAAGGCCCAGTAACAAGCCAAAAGCTGTTTCTCAAAAGGAGAGTAGTTATCTGCAGAGGATGGCAGGACTTTGCTCCAAAATCCTGAGTCTGCATTGTAACTCACTGTTTTGCTTCTCTAATGCTGCTCTAAGAGAAAATACCACAAATGGGATGGCTTTAACTAATAAGGATTTATTCTCTTACTATTTAGGAGGCTAGAAGTCCAAATTCAAAGTACCAGCTCTAGGGCCTGGGTGAAAGCCCCTCTACCTTGGGTTTCAGCTCTGCCTCTTGCTCCTGGCCCACTGGAGCTGGAGATGTCTCTTCACTCAGGCAGCTGCTAATTGCTGAGGCTGACAAACCCAAGGTCGATAAGTAAAACGGCACAGTCCCAAAATTGTCAAACCATGTGACAGTCCATTAACAATCCCAAGATCAGCAGACAATATGGCAGGCTGCTAAACAACGACATGGCTACATGCAGGATTCAAGAATGCCAATAGCTAGAGATCTTCCTCAAAGCTTCTTCTTATATACTGGAAGCAGACTCAGCTGCTCCAGTAGATCCCACCATGGAGCTAACTCCCAGTCTCATCATGGGAAATAACTACATCCAGTTGCCCAGACACTCAAAACCATGCCCAGCCAAGTTGACAAAGAACTTAACTACCACATTGACCAACAGGCCTGCCAAAGATTCCAAACAGCATCTCTATCTGCCACTGACACTTCAACCATCATTGGATCAGCTGAATCTTATGGCCCAAGTGTTAGAGTGGCTTGCATGACAGCCTAACCTGCTGAAGAACTGTCTCTTGTTCTGGGGCCCAGTCAAAACTAGCAGCTTTTTGAGTCACTTGATAAATAGGCCAAAGTAATGCACCCAAGTAAGGGATTTGTTGCCTCCCAAATTCAAAGGGGCCTGTCAGGCATTATACCTCCTTTTTAATTGGTGGGGGGCAGATCCAATAATTTATTCTTCACTTTAGTAGGAATGTCTCGACATGCCCTACACCACTGGACCCCTAGACATTTTACTGAGGCAGAAGGCACTTGAAATTTTGTCAAGTTAATTTCTCACCCTCTAGCATGCAAATGTCTTCCCAATAAGTCTAGAGTCATTGATACTTCTTCCTTACTAGGTTCAATGGCATAACATCATTAATGTAGTGGACCACTATGACATCTTGTGGAAAAGAAAGGTGATCAAGGTCCCTGCAGACTAAATTATGACATAATGCTGGAGAGCTGATATATGCCCTTGAGGTAGAACTATGAAGGTGTATTGAAAGGAAAACTGCTTCTGGTGATCCTTTACAACCAGAATTGAGAAAAAGGTATCATTCAGATCAATAGCTGAATACCAGGTACCAGGAGATGTACTAATTTGCTCAAGCAATGAAACCACATCTGGAACAGCAGCTATAATTGGAGATACCACATGGTTAAGTTTACAATAATGTACTGTCTTTCACCAAGATCCATCTGTTTTTTTGTATAGGCCAAATAAGCTAGTTAAATGGGAAGCACCACCCCTGCATCCTTCAAGTCCTTGATGATGTCACTAATCTCTACACTACCTCTAGGAATGGGATATTGCATTTGGTTTATTACTTTCCTAGGTAGGGGCAGTCCTAGTGGCTACCATTATAGCCTTTATCCCACATGTCAGCGATCCAGTGTGGGGGTTCTGCCAGTTGCTGAGTATGTCTACTCCAATTATGTATTCTGGAACTGGAGAAATCACTACAGGATGGGTTAGGGGGCACACTGGACACACTGTGAGATAAACCTGAGCTAAAACTCCATCAGTAATTTGAACTCCATATGCCCAAACCGTGATTGGTATGCCACAATGATGTTGTGAATGTGCTGGAATTAGCACATTCAGTTCAGAGCCAGTGTCCAGTAATCCCCAACCAAAAAAAAAAAAAAAAAAAAACCTCACTGTCATAGAGACTCCTCCTTGGGTTTCTAAGGCAGTATCACTACAGAAGTAGATTACCTAATCTTTTTTCCAAGGAGTGGCTGGTGGGTTTGAACCCACCAGTTAGCAGTCAAATGCCTTAGGTACTATGCCACCAGTTGTTGTTGTTATGTGCTATCAAGTTGGACCTGACTCATAGCGTCCCCTCCTTGGGTTTCCCTCCTTGGGTTTCTGAGGCAGTATCACTATGGAAGTAGATTGCCCAACCTTCCTTTCGAGGAGTGCCTGGTGAGTTTGAACCGCCAGGCTTCTGGTTAGCAGTCAAGTGCCTTAGGCACTATGCTACCAGAGCTTCCACAGCTCCTAGTAATCCCCAAAGAATCTAATTATTTCCTTTTCCCTAATGAACCAGTCATTCTCATAAAAGGTTGTAGATCCCCTTGGGGAAAGCTAGGAGAAAATTAACAGTATAAATTTTTGGCAGCATAGCAGGGTCCTTTCTCAAGGGTACCAGGCCTCCCCTTCATTCAAGGAGCTGAAGGCACATAATCTGGCTCAAATCTGGTAATTGATTCGGTGGCTGTGACTCTCCATTCTGATGATTCAAGTTAGACTGCTATTCACTTGACCTAGAATTCTTTCACTTACACAGATCAAATAAATATTTAGTACATTTTCCATCTAATTCACTCCTAAGAACACTGTGCATAAGTAGCCAACTCCATAATTCTAGAGGCATCAGACGATTCTGATTACTGCTCTGACTTTGCTGTCCATTATAGTAACCAGGCCCACTGTTAAATCTGGTTTACATAAAATAGCAATCACAACAGTCTTCAAGGATGCTGGAACTCCCTTCACAAATTTGTTCCTCACCATTGTGGTAAAAGATGTATCCTCTGGGCACTCCATATGTGGGTCTATGGGTCTACTCTGATAAATTCATTCCAACATGCCAATTTCCTTAACCCTTTAGCAGGGACATAGCTCAGTTGTATAGGCTGGCAAGTCCCATGACTGTGGGTCAGACTTCAAGCTGGAGGCCTCTCCTGACTCACGTAAAAGCAGGGGCTCAGAAACCCAAGATCAGCAGGCTGCTGGCTTCAGAAGCTGATGAGTCCAAGATTGCAGGTAAGATGACACACTGTTGGCTGTTGAAGGCAACAATCCCAAAGTTGCCAGGCCACTAGTTCAAGTCTAAGAACCAGAGATGATGATGAGCCAGACATAGGACCTGGATCAAACAAAAAGCCAGAGCTTTGACAGAGCTTTTCCATAGATGTTGGAAACAGGCTACACCCTGAAGGAAACTCCCTTTAAACTAACTGGCTGCTCACAGCTAATCTCATCATGTATTTAATTACACCGGATCTCATCATGGTGGATGACTACATTATAACTGCTAAACCACTTAGAAGGAGCTCTGATATCATAATGCCTAAGGCACTTAACTGCTAACCAGAAGCCTGGTGGTTCAAACCCATCAGCCACTCCTTGGAAGAAAGATGGGGCAATCTACTTCCATAGTGATACTGCCTGGGAAACCCAAGGAGGGGTCACTGAGTCAGGTCCGACTCGACGGCACATAACAACAACAACAAAAAAAACCACTTAGAATCATAGCCCAGCAAAGTTAACATACAACCTTAACTATCAGAGTGCCTATTAAGAATGTTTACCCAGCTGGCCTCAAAGATGACACTTTTATCAGCAGGAGGTTAAGAAATAGAACTGAGGGGAGAAGACATGAATAGACACTTCACCAAGAAGGATAGTCAGGTGGCCAATAAACATATGAAGAAATGCTCATGATCATTAGCTGTTAGAGAGATG
>NW_006921870.1:4316316-4318737 GCF_000298275.1 Orycteropus afer afer | reverse complement strand
ATATATCCTAAAGAAATGAGAGCCATGACAAGAACAAACATATGCACACCCATGTTCATCGCAGGACTATTTACAATAGCCAAAAGATGGAAGCAACCTAGGTGTCCAACTGAGGAATAGATAACCAAACTATGATACATACACACAGTGGAATACTATGCAACACTAAAGAATAACTCAGAATCTGCAAAACACCACATAACATGGATGAATTTGGAGGACATTATGCTGAGTGAAGTAAGTCAATCACAGAAGGACAAATATTGTATTAGCCTGTTAATATAACAGTCAAGGAAAGGTTTATCTATGGAAGGAAATTTTCTTTGTTGGTTACCAGAGGTAGGAAGGGAGGGGAGGTAACACTGTTAGATAGGTAGAGATAAGTATTGATTTGGGCGAAGAGAAGGGCAATGTACCAAATGTGAGTGATTAATATAGTGGCATTGAGGAAAAAGAAGACATAGAGAGGTACACGGGAGGCATAGACAACAAAAATGAACCATTTTGCATATACAGTACTGCATTGTCAGTGAAGGCAAACATGGGTATAAGGGTGGACAGATGGGTGGACAGGTTGAACTATTAGGTATGTCTATGAAGACCCAAGTATAGGGTCTTCGACCCAAGACCATGTATAGGGTTGGCAGACAATGATCCTAGAAGTGTATTTGTATGATCTGTAAGAATTCCCAGGTGTATAGTAGAGCTGACAAGGGACAAGTTTGTGGATACTTCTTGGTCACAGCCAGCTGCTCAGAGGGACTGAGTAGTTGAACCAGTGGGCTCGGGACCATAGTCACAGGGGACATCAAGCTCAATTGGCATA
Source organism: Orycteropus afer afer (assembly GCF_000298275.1). Taxonomy (NCBI): domain Eukaryota; kingdom Metazoa; phylum Chordata; class Mammalia; order Tubulidentata; family Orycteropodidae; genus Orycteropus; species Orycteropus afer. The sequence goes on along the minus strand of NW_006921870.1, from coordinate 4,317,911 downwards.
ACATACCACACAAAACATTGTTCTACCTCCTACTTTGATGAGTAGTGACTGGGATCCTAAAAGCTTACAAGCAGCCATCTAGATGCAACGATGGGTCTCTCCTCATCCAGAGCAAAGAAGAATGAAGAAAACCAAAGATTCATGGAAACAATTAGTCCTAGCGACTGGTACACCATGGGATCCACAGCCTATATGACTATGAGACCAGAAGAACTAGATGGTGCCCGGCTACCACTGTCAACCACTCAGCGGGGTATCTATGTAGGAGATCCTGGATAGAGAGGGAGAACAATGTGGAACAAAATTCAAAATCATTTGGGGGAAAAAAAATGGGGGGACCAGGTTTGCTGGTCTGATAGAGCCTAGTGAAACCACTAAGACTATGGGCCCAAGCTGCCCTTCGTGTCTGGAATTGAACCCACACCTGTGGCTTCCAGCCAAACAAAAGACAGGCATATAAGGTGAACACTTACCTGAGGCAGGTACTCTCCTTGGAGAGATCAATCATGGGAGAAACAAGGACTGTTTATGCACAGGGAGACAGCTCAGGGGGCATGAGTGCATGGAGGGATGAACACTGGGAAGAGGTAACTATCGGGAGGAAATGTGAGGGGAGCAGTTGCATTGTGGTAACAATGTCATGAGATAAAATGTATGTGAACTGTTGTATGGAAAGTGAATTTGCTCTGTAAATTTTCACCCAAATCACAATTTAAAAAAAAAAAAAAAGGAAGAATAAAAGAAATCGAACTGATAATGTTAAATGAGGTTAAAACCTGTAAATAACTTTAGAGCCAAACCAGGTATATATCATGTCTTTGTTCCACATCCTAACTCCCAAATTAAACTTTTACTCCTTGAGAGTTTTTCACTGCATTTTGTAGTTCTTTGTAAATTCATAACTAGATAGAAACTGAGCTTGTTAAATAAGGAGACAGATTGCAACCCTAAAAATCTTGACTGTAATGCAGAGATTTGGGCATTAACTTATTATAATAAACTTGCTATCTTAATCATTCTCAGGTAGTGAATTACCTGGGCCCTAACTCACTCCCTCTTAGCCAAATGAGCAACTTCAAAAGCTTCAGATTATAATTGATTCAACCTTCATTCTTTCCTAACCAGGAGCTCTGGTGGCATAGTGCCTAAAGCACTTGATTGCTACCAGAAGGCTGGCGGTTCAAACCCACAAGCCACTCCTCAGAAGGAAGGTTGGGCAATCTACTTCCATAGTGATACTGCCTCAGAAACCCAGGGAGGAGTCAATATGAGTTGGATCCGACTCAACAGCAGTGAGAGCTTTCCTAACCAAATGTTTGGGGTTTTTGTTTTTTGTTTTTGCATTTCAAGGATTTCAACTATAATTGACTCACCAAATCCTCACATTGAAAATGTTTACCTGGCTTGCTTTAAAAATATTGCCTGACAGAAGACATGAACAGACACTTCACCAAGGAGGATATTCAAGCGGCCAACAAACATATGAAGAAATGCTCACAATCATTAGCTATTAGAGAGATGCAAATCAAAACAACAATGAGATACCATCTTGCTCCAGCACTAGTAGCAAAGTTCAACAAGACAGAAAATAACAA
>NW_006921870.1:4297782-4309714 GCF_000298275.1 Orycteropus afer afer | reverse complement strand
ACAGTCACCAGAAGGAAGGAAATAATCAAGATTTGAGCAGAAATCAATGAAGCAGAAAATAGAAGGGCTACAGAAAAAATAAAAGTCATTCAAGGAAAATATTTCTCAACAGTCTTATTTTGGCTCCTAAGGCAAATATCTCTAATATATCACTGTTTATTGTCTTCATGGCACTTACAGCTAAAATTATTTAATTATTCCTTGACGTACTTACTGGCTCCCAAATGAAGGTGTGGTACTTGATTTGAGGACTTATGACCATAGTCTGGGGGAAAGGGACATCTGATCAATTGGCATAACATAGTCCACAAAGACAGTGTTCTACATCCTACTTTAGTGAGTAGCAACTGGGGGCTTAAAATCTTGCAAGTGGTCACCTGAGATACAACTACTGATCTCTTTCTGTCTGGAGCAAAGAAGAGTGAAGAAAATAAGGACTTAAGGAAACAATTAATCCACAGAACTGAATGACCTCACGAACCATAGCCTCTACTAGTCTGAGACTGAAAGAACTAAATTATGCCAGCTCCATTACTGACCGTTCTGATTGGGATCACAATAGAAAGTCCTGGACAGAGTGGGAGAAAAATGTAGAACAAAGTTCAAAATCACAAAAAAAAGACCAAACTTACTGATCTGATAGACTGGTGGATCCCCGGAGAACACCCTTCGAACCTGGAATTGAACTCACTCCCAGAGATCACCTTTCAGCCAATAGACAAGCCCGTAAAGTAAACAATAACACTTATAATGAACATACTCCTTAGAACAATCAACCATATGAGGTCAAAAGGGCAGCATTTGCCCAAAACCAAAGTTCAGAAGGCAAGAAGGGGCAGAAAAGATAAATGAATGGAAACGGGGAAACTACAGAGGAAATGGGAAGAATGCTGTTACCTTGCAGGGGTTGCAACTAATATCATGAAATAAAATGTATATAAATTTTTGAATGGAAAAGTAATTTATTCTGTAAACTTTCACCCAAACCACAATAAAATGTTCACACACACAAAAAAAGTGTAATAGAATAATCCTCCCATCCTGTGGTGAAGTAAGTTCCTTTACCATTTGCCTTGATTCCTTGGAAAAACAGCTTGAGAGATTTTTTCCCATAAGCCCCAAGGAGTTACCTTTATCCTGGTTTTTTTACCCTAGATGATTTGTTACTTTTGCTCAGGTTGACTGACATTTTCTAGGTAAGTTATCTGGCCCTGGGCTGCAGCCTGCCCTGTGACTGCAGGGCACCTTACAGGGATTGGTCGATAGACTATGCAAATGAGGTGATCATAGCCTAATATGAAAATTAAGTGTCTATGGCTGTGGTAGTAGTTATATTTGTGTGTCAACTTGGCTAAGTCTAGTTGAGTAGCTGGGCAGCTGGATGTAGTATTCCCCATGATGAGACTGGTAATCAACTCCATGGTGGAATCTACTCTGAGCAGCTGAGTAGCTGCTTTAGGGATGTGGTCTGCTTCCTGTATATAAACAGCAGCTTTGGGAACAATCTCTAGCTTATGGCACACTTGAACCCTGCATAAAGCCCCGTCATTGTTCAGCAGCCTGCCATGGTCTGCCAACCTTGAGACTTTCAATGGACTTAAATTAATGGCCTGCCATGTGGTTTGGTAACATCAAGACTATGCCTTTTTAACTTGTCAACCTTGCAGCTGTCAGTCTCAGCAGTCAGCAGCTGTCTGAGTAAAGAAAAGCCTCCAGCTTCAGTGGGCTGGGAGCAGGAGGCAGAGCTGAACCCCAAGGTTGAGGGACTTTCCCCCAGCCCCTAGAGTCTGGCACTTTGAACTTGGACTTAAGGCCTCCAAACTGTAAGAGAATAAACTCCTGTTTGTTAAGGCCATCCCATTTGTGGTATATTCTTGTCAGAGCGGCACTAGGTAACCAGAACACCACTTAACTGTTAGTACGATCTGTGAGTTTTGTGTGGCCATTGCAATGGATTATCAAACCCAGAAAAGAAGTAGAGTGCCTTGGGAGGGATAGCTGACATCAGAATTGGTAAAAAAAAAAAAAGTTGGAAGATAGAGGTATGTCTGAACTCCACCTTATGACATCAGCTTTGGGCTGATCCTGGTCATTAAAACCAAACTCACTGCTGTCGAGTCAGATCCAATTCACAGCGACCCCTCCTTGGATTTCCAAGGCAGTATCACTATGGAAGTAGATTACCCAACATTCCTTCTGAGGAGTGGCTGGTGGGTTTGAACCACCAGGCTTCTAGTTAGCAGTGAAGTGCCTTAGGCACTACGCCATCAGAGCTCTTATCCTGGTCATTATTCCCCCTGAAATTGGACAGGTTCTGATACTTCTGATATTGCTGCTGTTGCTGCTGCTACTGCTACTATAATTTTACAACCCACCCCCCAAGATAGTCACATCTTAATCCCCAGAATCTGTGAATATGTTATATATGGCAAGGGGGAATTAAAGTAGCAGATTAATTTAAAGTTGCCAATCAGTTGATCTTGAGATAAAGAGATTTCCTGGATCCTCTGGGTCCAATGTAATCACAGAGTCCTTTAAATGTGCAAGAAAGAGACAGAAAGTCTGACCCAGAAAACATTCTGAGACTTGACTGGCCACTGCTGGCTTTGAAGATGGAAGGAGGCCATGAGCCAAGGAATACAGAAAACTTCTAGAAAGTGCAAAAGATAGGAAAATGGATTCTTCCTAGAGCTTCCAGAATGAACACACCCCTGCTGAGCTTTACCTTAATCTCAGTGAAGCCTATTTCAGACTTCTATCCTGGATAACTGCAGAGAAAATAAATGTTTATTGTTTTAAGCCACTAAATTTGTGATAATTTGTTCCAGAAGCAACAGGAAACTAACACAAAAGGTAAGCTCCATGAGGGCAGGAACATTGTCTAGATGGTTCATCTCAGGATCCCAATTTGTAGTACAATGCCTGGCACATGGGTGATCAATAAACATTTTTTGAGTGTTTAAAGGAGTTTTAATTATAAATACTGTGGTGATGTAGTGGTTGAGGCATTAACCAAAAGCTCAGTGGTTTGAATCCACCAGCTGCTCCATGTAAGAAAGATGAGGCAGTCTGCTTCCATAAGGATTTACAGACATGGAAACCCAATGGGAGTTGTATGAGTCAGAATCAACTTGATGGCAGTGAGTTTGAGTTTTGGTTTTTATTTTATAGATGCGTAAACTCAAGTATCAAAGCCAGTAATTGTCAGGCTGCTTTGTAAACCTGTAATGACTACAACCTAGAGCTCTTTCCACTACCCCAGGTTATTGAATAAAACTCCATATTTTCAGAGACAATAAAAAGGATTAGGGCTCCCAATCCAATCCTTTATTTCCCAGTTGTAAAATATAGATTGAGAGAGACTTGGCAAGGGAGACTTGCCCAGTCATGCAGTTATGTAAGAGCAGAGCTGGGACTAGAAACCTAATCTCACGATTCCCCATAAATAATGCTAGAATGGGTAGTGTTACACTTTCACATAGTCATTATGAAAATAATATAAGGAAGCTGCTTTGGCAAAGTCAGTTGCAAATCAAAGGAGCTCTACCAACTCCCAAATGAGTTGCCCAATTTGATTTTTTCTACTAAGTGACAAGTATACAGCAAAGATATTTCTGGATTATCCCAGAGCTTCAGATCTTCAGTTTCCCCTGGACAACTACAACTTCTGTGTTGGGTGTAGTCCCTCTCCCTCTCCCTTTCCATTGTACCAGGGTCGGTCTGTGTCACCAACACAATAGTTTTCTATTTCCTCACAGTTTACAAAGCTCCACCTCCCTCTTTTCTCTCTCATCATTTACTCTGGGAGAAATCATGTCATGATCAGACCTATGGAGAGGAGATGCCAATAGTAATCTCAGAAGCAGATCCTCTAGCCCCTGTTAAGACTATAACCCTGGCTGGCAGCTCCCTCACATGGTTATTGGTAGGAGGCATAGGAGAGGAAGACACCAACTAAGACAGAAGATACAGTATCTTTTCTAACCTAATCTCTGAAATGACATACCTTAGCTTATGCCATATTCTGTTGGTGACACAGACCAACCCTGGTACAATGCAGAAGGAGTTTAGCAAAGGTGTGAGTACCAAGAGGCAGGGATTGTTGGGGCTGCCCTGGACACTGGCTACTAGAAAGGATATAAAGTGGAGGGTCATTCTGTGTCTTTTGTTTTCCAGACACCGAGTTACACTCCCAAGAGGCAATGAATCCTACTGATTTCTTCTCTCTTATTGCAAAGATATCCTAGAAGAGGGAGTACAAGCTGCACCCATTTTCAAGAAGAGTTAACGCTGACTGAATATGTCATTAATTTAGAAAATATTGCCAAAGTAGTCTCTGTAACACTTGAAACTGTTTACACTCTTGTCTTAGTTATCTTGTGTTGCTATAACAGAAATACCACAGTTGAGCGGCTTTAACAAACAGAAATTTATTTTCTCACAGTTTAGGAAGCTAGAAGTCTAATTCAGCGTGCTGTCTCTAGAGGAAGGAGCTCTGGTAGCATAATGGCTAAAGCATTTGACTGCTAACCAGAAGGCTGGCGGTTTAAACTCACCAGCCGCTCCTCGGAAGGAAGGTTGGGCAATCCTACTTCCATAATGATACTGCCTCGGAAACCCAAGGAGGGGTCGCTATGAGTTGGGGCCGACTCGACGGCACATAACAACAAAAACAACATCTCTAGGAGAAGGCTTTCTCTCTCTGTTTGCTCTGAAGGTAGTTCCTTGTCTCTTTTGAGCTTCTGCTCCTGGGTGATATTCATGTGGCTTAGCATGTCTCTTTACCCCTCTCTACTTGCTAGCTTGGGTGCTCTGGTGGCATAGTGCCTAAGGCATTTGACTGCTAACCAGAAGCTGGCAGTTCAAACCCACTAGCCATTCATCAGAAGGAAGGTTGGGCAATCTACTTCCATACTGATACCACCTCGGAAACCCAAGAAGGGGTCACTATGAGTCAGATCTGACTCAGTGGCAGTGAGTTTGTTTTTTGGACTTGCTAGCTCGCTTGTTTAATCTCTTTTGTATTTCAGAAGAGATTGACTCAAGATACATGCTACACTAATCCTACCTCGTTAACATAACAAAGACACCCCACTGCCATTGAATCAATTTGAACACACAGCAACCCCCATTGGGTTTCCAATGCTATAAATCTTTATGGAAGTAGATTGCCTCATATTCCCATGTAGCAGCTGGTGGGTTTGAACTGCTGACCTTCTGGTTAGCAGCCAAATGTCTTACCCACTATGCCACCAGAGCTCCTTAACAAAGACAACCCATTTCTAAATGGGATTATAACCACAGGCATGTTGTTATGTGCTGTCGAGTCAGACCCAACTCATAGCGACCCCTCCCTGGGTTTCCGAGGTGGTATCACTACAGAAGTAGATTGCTCAACCTTCCTTCCGAGGAGTGGCTGGTGGGTTTGAACCGCCAGCCTTCTGGTTAGCAGTTGAATGCCTTAGTCACCATGCTACCAGATCTCCTTAACCACATTCATAAAGGTTAGGATTTACAACACATATTTTTTTGGGACACAATTCAATCCATAACATTCCACCCTTTGGCTCCCAAAAATTCATGTTCTTGACACGTGTAAAACACATTGACCCCACCACATCGTCCCAAAAACCTTAAATCCAAAATCTCACCTCCTGAATCTCTAAATGAATATGGGTGAGACTCTAGGCATACATACTCCATCCTAGGGCAAATTTCCTCTTTATCTGTGAACCTGTAAAATCTAGACTATATATTATCTGTTTCCAAAGTACAATGGTGAGACAGGCACACAGGTAGATATTTCCATTACAAATGGGAGACACTGGAGGGAAAGAAGGGATGACAGGCATCAATCAAGTCCAAAACACAGCAGAACAATTTACATCAGCTCTCAAGACTTGAAAATAATCCTCTGTTTCTTGGGACTGTCAGTGCAAGTGCCCTGCTTTCCAGACTCTGGGTGTTGGCCAGGCTGTCTGGATTTTGGGTAGAGGCCTTTCATGCCTGGGTTTCAGCTCAGCTTTCCAGGCCCAGTGAGATGGCAACTCTGCTCCCTCAGTTTTGGGTGGCCCCATTTTCCTCATCCTTCTGAATGGTGATCTCATCCTCTTGCCCCCAGCAGTCCCCATTTTTCTTCCTCTTGGGCATGGCAGCACCACCCTCTTATATTTGATATATGGTCCCATCCTCTTGGCCAATCTGAATGTCAGCTCCACACTCCAGAACTAAGTTGGTGAAGATCTGGCTCTTTGAAACCTAGGAGGCTGTGGCTATACCCTTTGACACCCAGAGGCCCTGGCCCCACCCTTTGAGATCAAGCCAGCTCTGCTTTCTGTGCTCATTCCAACAATTCTGCTGATCTCTAAGCTGTTCCAGGGATAAGCCTTGTCTTTTTCTTAGAGGACAACAGATGTAACTCCTTGGCCTGTTTCCTGTCTGTAGAATTCCGAAAGGCAGAGAGCAGTTTCCTCCATTTGTTTTTTCTCTGTCCATTTTATTAGAAGCTGATGGGTTTTCTGCTGTGGAGTTAATTAAATCCATCAGTCACAGGCTTAATCTCTTTAACAAAAGATTGTGTAGTTACATCCTTGGTGGACACTCTAGGACACATGTCCTTAGTTTATGGACTTTTCCAAATCTTTAAGTTCTGTTTTCATTTTGCACAGCTATTTTTAAGTCTATCTTTTTTTCTCTTGCATAATCTTACTATAAGCAGCAAGGAGAAATCACATAGCCCCATTAAGATCTTGCTTAGAAATCTCATTCAGCCACATATCCAAGTTCATCACTTACAAATTCCAACTTCCATCAAATATTTGAGCATAATTCAGACAAGTTCTTTACCACGGCATAAAAAGCCCTTCCTCCATTGTCCAATCACATATTCATCATCTTCTTTTAAAGTCTCACCAGAAGCACAGTTAATGTTCACATTTCCAGCAACATTCTGTTCTGGCATTGTATGTATTTTCTAAGTCAATGGAGACTTTCTGTCCTCCTCACTTCTTTCTGTGCCCTCACTAGAATTGCTGTTGATGTCTGCAATTCTGTAACAATTTCCCCAAGTCAATCTAGGCTTTTACTATTTAAAAAAAAAAAAACCTCACTGTCATTGAATTGATTCCAACTCATAGTGACCCCCATTGGGTTTCTGAGGCTATAAATCTTTATGGAAGGAGATCACCCCATCTTCCTTACACAGAGCGGCTGGTGGGTTTGAACCACTGACCTTCTGGTCAGCTTTAAAATTCTTCCAACCTCTACCCATTACCCAATTCCAAAATCATGTCCATATTTTAGCTATCTATTTGGAGCAGCACCCTATTCTTCTAGTACCTAACTGTTAATTATCTAGTGCTGCTATAATAGAAATACTACAAGTGGATGGCTTTAACAAATACAAATTTATTTCCTCACAGTGTAAGAGGCTAAAAGTCCAAATTTAGAATGCCATCTCTAGGGAAAAGCGCTCTCTCTCTCTCTCTCTCTCTCTCCCTCCTTCTGTTGGCTCAGAAAGAAGTTCCTTGTCTCTTCTGAGCTTCTGCTCCCAGGTGCTCTTCATGTGGTTTGGGATCTCTCTTTCTCCATCTTTGCTCTGCTCACTTATTCAATCTGTTTTGTACAGACAATTCCTGGATTACAAAAAAGTTCCATTCCTAAATCTGTGTTTAAGTCGAATTTGTACATAAGTCAGAACAGTTAGATACATTTTGTATCTATGTCAGTCAGTCAAATGTTTGTCTTATATATGGTGTACCTTCCTATGTACAAAAGACATTTGAAAATACTTTCAGATATGTTAAAATATCTTTAACATAATAATACAGTAATAATGTTTTGAGGTGTATTGCAAAGTAGTGTTTGTACATACACACCATTGTACGTACCTTGAATTTTTAGTATATAGTCATGCACTGCATAATGTCCATTCAGGCAATTCCAACCACATACACATCTGTGGTCCCAACTTCCATGAAAAGTGGTCTGTTCACCCCAGGTGGCACCCTGACAGCCAATTCCATGGTCCCTATCATGAGCAGCCAGTACCTGATGGTATCTTCTTTTTTCTGGCCACGATCAGTGCCATTTCTAGGGTGGAGCACCATCAGTACCTTCAGCTATTTCATCATGGCCTCTGTGGTCATCCTACTATCCACCCTCTGTTACCTGACTGGCAGGGTGTAATGTGATGAATCACTTTCATATGGCCTTTCTAGCTTTGGTCTTACAAAGTCTATCAAATTATTGGGTGAGAATGTGCAAATAATATGCTTATAGACCACCAAGGGGATTGAACAGTTTGCTAATAATGCATATAAGGTGTATGAGACCCTGTGGGGATGGTACCACGCAAATATGGTGTATGGAACCCTAATGATGGGATTGGTCCATTTTCTCATAACACAATGCTTAAAATGAGCCATACCAGGAGGTGGAAAGGAGGGACCTGACTACCACCAAGAAGAAGAGGTGGGAGTGGAGCCAGGGTCCCTGTGCTGGGAACCTCTTAGACCCAGCTGTAATACCAGAGATGGTGAGAGATGGAGAGAAGCAATAGGAGAGAAATGGCAGCAGCAAAGACAGCAGCAGAGACAGCAGAACCAGGAGACCAGCAGGAAACTGTGTAGTGGGCTTCCTGGCTCACAGAGCAAGAGAGCTGGGTGCCTTCAGGCTGAGGCTTACTGGCAGAGTGGGGTCCCTCCAGGCACTTATCAGTAGAGCAGCTGAAGAGCTTTGTCACACTTTCCTGAGCAGGGCAGAGGTTGGGAAAGCCCAAAAGGCCTATGGGGCAAAGGGCCTGAGGGCCAGAGAGAGGTCTGTCTGTAGGCATAACTAAGAAGAGGCTGTCCTGATCGAAGAACTATATCCTGGGTCATTCCAGATCCTGCATCATAACCTATTACTTCCCTAATAAACTCCATAACTGTGAGTATGGTCTGTGAGTTCTGTATGGTCATTGCAATGAATTATCAAACCCAGGAGAGAAGTAGAGTGTCACAGGAGGAACAACTGGTATCAGAATTGGTAAAAAGGTTGGAGAGTAGAGGCATGTCTGATCTCTGCCTCATAGGAATCAGCCTTGAGCTGTTGATCTTGATTTTCCTTTCTCCTTGCGAAGTCAGGGGAGGTCAGACACCCCCACCATGCCATTTTTAAGCTAGGCCAGCACCCTGTGGCTATGTACAACTGGCCAGGGAGGCTAAATGCTGACCTGAGTGGCACTGGTAACACCGATTCTGCTGTACAAGATGATGTTGCACCCCTCATCCAGAGCAAACAAGAAAGAAGAAAACCAAAGATTCATGGAAAGAATTAGTCCTAGTGACTGGTACACCATGCAATCCACAGCCTATATGACTATGAGATCAGAAGAACTAGATGGTGCCCAGCTACCACTGTCAACTACTCAGAGGGGGATCTATGTAGGAGATCCTGGATAGAGAGGGAGAACAATGTGGAACAAAACTGAAAATCATTTTGAAAAAAAAAAAAAAAAAACAGGAGGGGGGGACCAGGTTTGCTGGTCTGATAGAGCCTCGTGGAACCACTGAGACTATGGCCCCTAGCTGCCTTTCAGGTCTGGAATTGAACCCACAGCTGTGGCTTTCAGCCAAGCAAAAGATAGGCATAGGAGTTGAACATTTACCTGAGGTAGATACTCTCCTTTGAGAGAACAATCATGGGAGAAAGAAGGGCTGTTTATGCACAGGGAGACAGTTCAGGGTGCATGAGTGCATGGAGGGGTGGACACAGGGAAGAGGTAACTATCTATCTATTGGGAGGAAGTGGGAGGGGAGCGGTTGCATTGTGGTAAATTGTAGTCAATGTCATGAGATTTCAAAGTGTATGTGAACTGTTGTAAGAAAGTGAATTTGCTCTGTAAATTTTCACACAAATCACACACACACAAAAAGATGACGTTGCACCATGACCTATCCCAGATCTTCACACATAATTCCTGATTCACCTTATAGCTTGTTTTACATTTTTCCAGTGGCTATCTTTCCAGCCTCTGTATGGAATTCAGACTATATTCTCCTGCTTCCAGGCACAGAAGGATCATACCTCTCACCTGCCCACCATCTGCCCATTTCCACTAAGGGTTCTGGAGGCTTTCTTTCAAAATCATCTCTGCTTGCTCACTGACTCCGCTGGAGGTCATCGAGGGCTGTATCAATGAGGTCCCAGTCAGGAGACAGAAACCTCATCACCTAGGTAAACAGATAATTTAATATAAATAATTGGTAATTATGCATAAAGTAAGGAGCCCTGGTGGCACAATAGTTAAGCACTTAGCTGTTAACTAAAAGGTCAAAAGTTTGAACCCACCAACTGCTCCTCAGGAGAAATATGTGACAGTCTGCTTCCATAAAGATTTACAGCCTTAGAAACTCTATGGGTCAGTTCTACTCTGTCTTATAGGACTGCTATGAGTTGGAATCAACTTAAAGGTTTGGTATGTATAAAGTTATTAACTAGTTAACAGAAAAGGCAAAAACAGAACAGCAAGGGGAGATGCAAATGGTTAATATGTTCAGCTACTAACCAAAAAGTTGATAGTTCGGGGGTTCCGGCAAGATGGCGACTAGGCAGAAAGACTGCACAGACCCTCTCCAACAAAGAAAAGGGAAACCAATTAACACAGACACAGAAGATAATCTTGGACCCCTGAGCCTTGAAGGGAAGGATATAGAAGTGGACTAAACCCCAACTAGCAGAAGAATTTGCGTGAAAATACCAAAAAAGGAGACATACAGAGCTGTGGTCTGGCAGTGATCCTGAGCAATCCTGATAGCACAGACAGCTTAGAGATTCCCGAGTGGTGGTAAGACCTAAGAATTAACCTAAAAATCACCCTGCTAGCCAGGGACTGCATGCAGGACTGTGCACAGTGGCTAGGGAACAAACAGAGAAGGTGAAATGAAAGGTGGGCTGAACTGTGGACTTTTGCTGGTCCAGAGAGTGCCGCCATTTTGAAGGTTTAAAAAGCGGCTTGACTATTTTGGATGTTTAAAGAGACAGTGCTTTCGCAGATTCCTGGGGCTTAAGAACACATTCTGCTTTCCAGCAACCCCAAGGACACTCCGGACACGTAAGACTGAAAAGGTACGACATTCCTCTTGTTACTCTTATACCCCACACCCACTTAGTGAATGGAGGTGTGGCCACCCCTCATGCCCACCTACCTTCTGGGCCCACAGGAACTCCATCACAGTCTGTGTGCTCAGACGGAGCCTGGGTGGCCCGCCCTGCCCTCCACCAAATATTTTTTTTCTTTTTTTCTTTTTTTGCTTTCTTTTATCTGGTGATTAGTTTGCTTGTATTTGTCTGTTTTAAAACAACTAATATTATTAATACTTTTGTCCTTTTTATTATTATTCTTAATCTTCCCCTACCAGGTCCTATTTTCAGCATTTTTTCTTTTCCCTGTGCCTGGTTGAAATTTTTTTTTTTTTAATTTAAGGTTATTTTTTTTTCTTTTCCTCCTTTTTCTCATGATTACCCCATTCCTTGTTTTTCTTTTTGCATTTTTCTCATTTTTTTTTTCATTTATTATTCTCCTTCCATACTTTTTTTTTTCTTAGTGCCCTATCCCCAGATGTTGCAGGTTTTCCTGTTTTTTCTTCTTTTTTTCCCTTTTTTCTTTTTTTGGTAACTGTTCCTATGTGATTACATAGTGTGTTTTTGTCCATGGACTTTTAGTTTTTTGATGGTTATTCAATTGTAATTTGTGTCTAATTGAGTGGGAGACAACAACAGTCCCCATAAGACACAACTATACCTACACTTCCTGCAACTTCACTTACTGAGCAAGAGCCACTACCTCCTTCTCCACCAATGGGCCAACAATAAAAAACCACCAAGAAGAGCCTGAACCACCCTTGGCTGCTCTTCACAAACAGTTAAAAGAGATCTAAATACAACAATG
>NW_006921870.1:4296752-4297400 GCF_000298275.1 Orycteropus afer afer | reverse complement strand
TGAATACTTCTTTGGAAAAGGATCAATCAGAAAAAAAATCAAAACAAATGAAGAAAGCCTAAGGTTCATGTGGGATACCATCAAAAGGAATGACTTAGGTGTCATTGGAATTCCAGAACAGGAAGAGAAAAACAAAACCACTGAGAAAATTGTCCAAGATATGCTTGAGGAGAACATCCCTGAACTGATGAAAGATGAGAATATATCCATTCAGGAAGTCCAACGAACACCAAACAGGATAGACACCAAAAAAAATCACCAAGACACATCATCATCAAGCTCATCAAAACCATAGACAAAGACAGAATCCTGAAAGCAGCACGGGAAAAACAAAAAGTTACCTACAAAGGACAGCCAGCAAGAATAAGCTCTGATTTCAAAGCAGAAGCCATGCAAGCAAGAAGGCAATGGGATGGTATATAAAACCCTGAAAGAAAAAAATCTTCAACCAAGAATTATATATCTGGCAAAATTGTCCCACAAACATGATGGTGAAATTAGAAGATTTCCAGATAAGCAGAAACTAAGGGAATTTGTTAAAATCAGACCAACCTTACAAGAAGTGCTAAAGGGAGTCCTTTGAATAGAGAACGAAAAATAGTAAATAACAACTGACCATTAATACACAAGATGACACAACCCAGAAAC
>NW_006921870.1:4286526-4287038 GCF_000298275.1 Orycteropus afer afer | reverse complement strand
ATTGTCCAACCTTCCTTCCAAGGAGTGGCTGGTGGGTTTGAACTGCCAGCCTTCTGGTTAGCAGTCAAGTGCCTTAGGCACTATGCTACGAGAGCTCCAGCACTAGTAGCAAAGTTCAACAAGACAGAAAATAACAAACACTGGCAAGGTTGTGGAGAGATTGGGACTGTCATACACTGCTGGTGGGACTTTCAAATGGTATAGCCATTGTGAAAGCAGTATGGCGATTCCTTCTAAAGTTGGAATTAGAAATACCATTTGACCCAGCCATTCCATTACTAGGTATATACCCTAAAGAAGCGAGAGCCATGACAACAACAGATATATGCACACCTCTGTTCATCGCAGCACTATTTACAATAGCCAAAAGATGGAAACAACCTAGATGTCCATCATCTGAGGAATGGATAACCAAACTATGGCACATATACACAATGAAATACTACGCAACCCTAAAGAATAATGTAGAATCTGTAAAACAGTGCATAACGTGGATGAACTTGGAGGACATT
>NW_006921870.1:4283527-4285244 GCF_000298275.1 Orycteropus afer afer | reverse complement strand
GGTAGTTCAAGTCCACCCAGGGGCGCTTTGAAGAAAGGATAAGAGATCCACTTCTGGAAAATCAGCCACTGAAAATCCTATAGAGCACAGTACCTCACTCACTGGGTAGCCATGAGTCAGAATCAGTCCATCAGCAACTGGTTTGGTAAATTCAGGAGGCAGCTACCATGTCCAGGAAGGTTATTGGAAGAAGAGAAAAACAGGTTGGGATTTCTAGAGGAGGGGCTGCATGGAGCTGAAACTCAGACCTTTGAGAAGTGGACTGAGTGTTGGTATCATGGAGTTCAGAGGAGGGGTCTAGGGGCCTGAGACCCATACCCCTCCAGAGGGAGGCCAGCAGGCTAGTGCCTGTGTCTCTGAGGGGGCACGAGGTCGCTGATTCTGCCATTACTGAAAAACTGCAAACTGTATTCAGCTGCTCCTACAGGAAGGAACTATAGCTGCCAGAGTCAAGAATTACTACCGAGAAGGAGACAGGAGACAATGTGAAAGGGGAAGTCCCTTCTTCCTCCTGTAGTGACTCAATTGGTAGAGTTTAATATTGAGCCAGCTAGCAAAGCAGAATAAGATTTTCAGAGTTCCAACCCCAGCATTGCAAAGCAGAGAACAGAGGTTTGTTGCCCAGAGTAATAGGTTAATAACCATCATACAAGGGCAGAGAGCCAGAGCAGAGAGAGAGAGGGGGTCCCAGGTATCTCTGGGGCTGTTCTAAGGCCTTCCACTTGCCTCTGACCATCTGAATCCTATCCTGTACAGAACAACAATGATTTCTGAGCTCAGCATATATGTGTGTGTGTGTGTCCTTCTGCCTGTCCATGACAGAAGCAGCTGTGTGGCAGAGACAGATTTTTGTACTATCTGAGCCATATTTCTCTTCCTTCTTTTTTCTCACATTATCCCTTGCTTCACTCATTTGACATGCCTAGCTTCCTCTATATCATGTTACTGTACAGCTACCATTTCATCAATTTTATACTAGATTAAAGATAAATCTTTTGGGATTGCAAGAAGAAAATGAATCATTTTGATAAATCGTGCTTGGTCAATTGGATATCCATATATAAAAGTCAACTCCAGATGGACTAGGGATCTAAAGGTTAAAAGCAGAACAACAAGGCTTTGAAAAATATAGAAGTACTTCAAAGTTTGGAATACATAAATATTTCTTTTTTGGGGGGAAATGGTTTGTGTGTGTGTACGTGTGTGTGGTCAACTTCTAAAATATTTATTGGGTATACTCTGATGATGATGATTCTTTTTTAAATTTTTGTTGTGATTTGGGTGAAAGTTTATACAGATCAATTTCATTTTCCACACAGCAGTTCATATACATGTTGTCTTGTGACAATGACGGCAATTTTCCACAATGTCACTGCTCTCTTCCCACTTCCTCCCCATAGTTATCTCTTCCCTGTGTCCTTCCCTCCCATGCGCTCCTGCCTCCTGAGCAATCTCACTGTGCATACACTGCCCTTCTGTTCTCTCATGATTGATTTCTCCAAGGAGTGTATCTACCTGATGTAAATGTTCAGCCCATATGCCTGTCTTTTATTTGGCTGGAAACCACAGTAGTTCAAGTCCAGACCTGAAAGGCAGCTAGGGGCCATAGTCTCATGGGTTTCACCAGGTTCTATCAGACCAGCAGTCCTGGTGTTTTTTTTTTTTTTTTTTTTAATAATTTTAAATTTTGTTCCACATTGTTCCCCCACTCTGTCCA
>NW_006921870.1:4280349-4282817 GCF_000298275.1 Orycteropus afer afer | reverse complement strand
TTCAGACACCTTTTCTTCTGAGTTCTTTCTGACCTTCAAACCAACATTGCGGCTATACATAGACAAGTTCTAGAACAAACCTAGGGAGGGGCAGTCTTCCTTTTCCTCACTGCACTGTGTTGATCACTCACGTTTGTTGCATTGCCCTTCCCTTCACCCAAATCAATACTTGTTTCTACCTGTCTAACAGTGTTCCTTCCCCTCACCTCCCACCCTTGGTAACCAACAAAGAAAGTTTCTTTCTATATATAAACCTTTCCTTGAATTTTCATAATAGTGGACTGATGTAATATTTGTCCTTCTGTGGGAGGTCTGGTAGCATAGTGCCTAAGGCATCTGACTGCTAACCAGAAGGTGGCAGTTCAAAGCCACCAGCCACTCCTTGGAAGAAAGACTGGGCAATCTACTTCCATAGTGATACTGCCTAAGAAATCCAAGGAGGGGTCACTATGAGTTGGATCCGACTCCATGGCAGTGAGTTTGGTTTGTTTTTTGTGATTGACTTATTTCACTCAGCATAATGTCTTTCAAGTTCATCCACATTATTAGGTGTTTTACAGATTCTACATTATTATTTAGGGTTACATAGCATGGAATACATAAATATTTCTTAAACTAGATAGTGTTTGCCTTTGGGAAGAAGAGTAGGACTGGGAAGAAGGAAGGGGCAGGGGGTCTTCTGGGAGCTGGGAATGTTTTCATTCTTGAGCTAGGTAGTGATTCCACATTTATGTTACTGCATAATAACTCAATGAATGGCATGCTTTTGAACTTGGCACTTTTCCGAGTATTATTTTTCTCAGTATAAAAAATAGAACAAAAAACTAATATTGGGTAAGAGAAACAGACATAAAAGAGCATGTACTATATATCAAATTATTCTATTTCTGTAAATTCAAACACACTCAAAGTAACTTTATCATTAGTGTATCACATGAAGCAGTGATTCTCAAATTTGTGCATGCATCAGCATCAGCTGAAAGGCTTGTTAAAGCCACAGATGGCTGAGCCCTGTCCTCAGGGTTTCCAATTCAGTAGAGCTGGGATGTTGTTGTTGTTGTTGTTACATGCGTGCCGTGCCGTTGAGTCAGAGCTGGGATAGGGCCTAAGAATTTTCATTTCTAAGGAGTTGCAGGTGATGGTGATATGGCTGATCCAGACTCTCCACTTTGATAAACACCCCACTGTTATTAAAAAAAAAAAAAAAAAGCAGCAAGGAAGTGTTTATCAACTAGCACAAAGGGGGCAGTATCTGGGGTGTTGGCAACATTCCCTTCCTTAACCTAGGTAGTGGTTATTCCTATTCACTTTACAACAATGTATAAAATTGAACATTTTTACTCACTTTTCTTTATATATTATGATCCACAATTTAAAAGTTTTCTAAAAATTCACTAAGATAAAACCAAAAAAAAAAAAAAAAGGAAAAGAACAAATGTTGGCAAGGATGTGCAGAAATCGGAAACCTCATCCATTGCTAGTTGGAACACCAAATGGTATAGCTGCTGTAGAAAACAGTATGGTGGTTCCTTAAAAAGTACTTGAATAATTTATTTTGAAACAATCAGCCCAAGGCTGGTCCCTTTGAGACGGAGGTTAAAGATGTCCCAAATGTCCAACTTCCAAACTGCTATACCACTCCATCGTCTCTAACATCAACTCCTCCTCTTCCCCTGAGTACTTTCCCTCTCATCTTAGGGTTCCTTATTTAGCAGTAATGTCTCACAGAACTCACACACTGCCAAGGAACTGGCTCATGCAGTGATGGAGGTGGGGAAGGCTGGCAAGTCCCAAATCCATGGGTCAGGTGTAGGTCTGGAGGATTCTCCTCACTCACGTAGTTGGCTGGCAAACCCAAAGCAGCAGGTCAAGTGACTGGCTGCTGTCTCAAGTCCAGGGGTGAGATGGTGATGAACCAAATGCAGGATCTGAAGCAAAAAAAAAACACTGAACTTTTACGG
Organism: Orycteropus afer afer; assembly: GCF_000298275.1. Classification (NCBI taxonomy): domain Eukaryota; kingdom Metazoa; phylum Chordata; class Mammalia; order Tubulidentata; family Orycteropodidae; genus Orycteropus; species Orycteropus afer. The sequence continues at coordinate 4,280,856 of NW_006921870.1, read as the reverse complement.
AACATTCACATATATACCCTCAAGGAAAGTAAGGGTGGTGACTTGAGTCACATCCCTCAGCAAGGTGGGATTTAAGATACATCCCACCCTAAACAGGCATAGAGGCTAGGATTCAAAATACATCAGAAATGGAGGACTATGGCTAGGAGAGCCATAGTAAGCAATTCACTGCACTGCAAAAAGTTAAACATAGTATTACCATATGACCCACCAATTCCACTCCTAGGTATTTACCCAAAAGACTTGAAAGCAGACACATGTAGCACTATTCACAATAGTCAAAAAGTAGAAACAATTTGAATGTCCATCACCAGCTAAACGGATTAAAAATTTGGTGTATACATACAATGGACTATTACTCAACCATAAAGAGAAATGAAGTCCTGATACATGCTATAACATGGATGTACCTTGAAAACATGTTGAATGATGGGACTGAGTTAATACTTTCTAAGAACTGTATTAGAGCTTTTAAAGCATTTGGGTTTGAGTCTTAACATAAGTTCA
>NW_006921870.1:4271257-4279609 GCF_000298275.1 Orycteropus afer afer | reverse complement strand
TCTCTCTCTCTCTCTCTCTATATATATATATATTTGTTGTTGTTGTTGTTGTTAGAGGAGCTCTAGTGGCCTAGTGCCTAAGGCATTTGACTGCTAACCAAAAGGCTGGCGGTTCAAACCCACCAGCCAGTCCTTGGAAGGAAGGTTGGGCAATCTACTTCCGTAATGATACCATCTCAAAAACCCAAGGAGGTCTTGCTATGAGTCAGATCTGACTCAAGGGCAGTGAGTTTAGTTTTTTTAGAGTTGTTACTAGGTGCCATTGAGTCAACTCTGACTCATAGCAATCCCATGTGCAACAAAACGAAATGCTGCCCAGTAGTGCACTATCCTCACAATTTTGCTGTACCTGAGTCCATTGTTGCAGCCACTGTGTCAATCCATCTTGTTGAGGGCCTTCCCCTCTTTTGCTGACTCTCCACTTTAGTGAGCATGATATCCTTCCCCAGAGAATATTCCCTTCTGACAACATGGCCAAAGTAGGTGAGATGCAGTCTGGCCATTCTCGCTTCCAAGGAGCATTCTGGCTGCACTTCTTCCAAGACAGATTTGTTCATTGAGAACATGGAACTTTCAGTATTCGTCACCAACACCACAACTCAAAAGTATCAACTCTTCTTTGGTCTTCCTTATTCATTGTCCAGCTTTCACATGCATATGAGGTGATTGAAAATACACGGCTTGAATTAGGCACACCATGGTATTCAAAGTAACATCTTTCCTCTTCAACATTTTTTTAAAATTTAAATTGCTCAACTGTCTTTTGCAGCAGATTTGCCTGATGCAATAAGTCGTTTGATTTCTTGACTGCTGCTTCCATTGGTGTTGATTGCGGATCTGAGTAATACAAAATCTTTGACAACTTCAATCTTTTCTCCATTTATCAATATGCTGCTTATTAGTCCAGCTGTGAGAATTTTTGTTTTATGTTGAGATGTAATCCATATTGCAGACAATCTTCATCAGTAAGTGCTTCAAGTCATCCTCACTTTCAGTAAGCCAGATTGTGTCATCTGCGTATCACACGTGGTTAACGAGTCTTCCTCCAATCCTGATGCCGGGTTCTTCATATAGTCAATGAAGAAGAAGAGAATTTCATATAGTTCTGCTTGGATTATTTGCTAGCATACAGATTGAATAAATACAGTAAAAGGATACAACCCTGACACATACCCTTCCTGATTTTAACCCATGTCATATCCCCTTGTTCTGTTTGAAAGACAGATTCCTGGTCTATGTACAGGTTCCTCATGAGCACAATTAAGTGTTCTGGAATTCCCATTCTTCTCAATGTTATCCATAATATGTTATGATCCACACAGTTAAATGTCTTTAACTCAATAAAACACAAGTAAACATCTTTCTGGTATTCTTTGCTTCCAGCCAAGATCCATCTGACATCAGCAATGATCTCCTTCGTTCCATGTCCTCTTCTGAATCCAGCTTGCATTTCTGGAAGTTCCCTGTCAAAACACTGCTGCAACCATTTTTAAATTATCTTCAGTAAAATTTTCAGAAAAATACAATAATACTTCAGTAAAATACAATAGTATAGTAATATATATTTATTAATTTATTATTCATTTAATTAATCTTTTCATATATATATATATATGCGGTATTAGTACACTATCATGGTGGGTAAGGTAGTGTGTCAACTTGGCTGGGCCTGGCTTTGAGTGCTGTTGCAGCTGGATGTAGTTATTTCCCATGATGAAATTGGATCTGGTGGAATCAACTCCATGGTGGAATCTGCTGTGAGCAGCAAATTAGTTGCCTTTGGAGTGTGGCCTGCTTCCAGTATATCAGGAAAAGCTTTAAGAATGGTCTCTAGCTTTTTTGCACATTTGGATACTGCATTTGGCCAAGTCTTCATTTCCAGTTCCTGGACTTGAACCAGTGGTCTGCTGTGTTGCCTGCTGATTTTGAGATTATGCCATTTTACCTTTTGATCTTGGGTTTGTCAGCCTCAGCAGCCAGCAGCTGCATGAGTCAGAAGCCTCTAGCTTGCTCCAGTGGACCTGGAACAAGAGGCAGAGCTGAAGCCCAAGATTGAGGAGCCTTCACAGAGACAGCACTCTGAATTCAGACTTCTAGCCTCCTAAACTGTTAAAAAATAAATTCCTATTTGTTAAAGTCATCCATTTGTGGTATCTCTGTTATAGCAGCACTAGAAAACTAAGACAACTATCATCCCCACTTTCCATTCCCCAAGCTGGAAGTCAGAAGCCAATTTTTCATTTCTGGTGCAGATGGAACAAAAATTTTGTTTCTATCCTCTCTAGTCGATTCCCTCTGGTATGTCCTAAGACCCAGTTCTTTTCTTTCCTCCTGTGCTGGGCCTGTCCTTAGAAGTCCCATTGCATGTCACAAACAGGTTGCAAGAACTATAATTGGTTCCTGTTTCTTTGCAACTTTCTAAAGCCAGAATTACCCACAGAAGCAAGGAACCTTGAGCAGAGTCTTGTTACTAGAGAGAACTTGCAGTGGTTTAAACCATAGCCTCCTACCCCAAAATGCCTGGGTTCAAATCTCAGCATTGCTACTAGCTTTTTAGTTGGCCATATTAACGTCTCCTTCCTCAATACTCTCATATGTAAGATTGGAATGCTAATATTACCTGAACCTCTACCAAGTATGATGTCCTTCTCCAGAGCCCGGGGAAAAGAGAAAGACTCTTAACGAGAGAGATTGATGCAGTGGCTGCAGCAATGGGCTCAAACATAGCAGCAATTGTGAGGATAGCAAAGGACACAGCAGTCCTTCTGTTGTACCTAGGGTCGCAATAAGTCCCAACAGATTCCAGGGCACCTAACAAGTCTGACTCCAAGGCACATAACAACAACATTACCTGTGTCAGAATTGCAGTGTGAAAAGATTATGTGCCTGCCATGTGGTCATTGTTAATGTGTCATTACTATTATCAAGGAAGAGGAATCTAGTATCGATTAAGAGCCGGACTGTGTAATGGGAAAATTTATTTAATCTTTGCAAAATTACCCCAGATTGGGTACCTTTGCAGAAAACAGGAGCCTCTCATTTCATCCCTACTAGAGTTTGGCTAAACAAGGAAGATGATCCTCCATTTCCTCACCTGAAAATAGGTAACGGTAATACCTGCCTCAATTTGTCTTGTAGAGGATTAACTGAGACCACGAGGAAGTCCCTAATTCACTGGGGTTTCTCTTCCCAGCTTTCCACATCCCTGTCCTGGCAGTCACAGCCGCCAGTATTCCTCCGCCCTCCTCGAGCCCACACGTATTGCTCTATGCGCATGCTCAGATCCAAAGCTTCTGCCCAACTCGCCCATCACAGGTGGAGTCCGTGTGACGTCTGAAGCCCCGCCTGACAGGTCCGGAAACCAAATCTTGGTCAGGTCTAAACTGGCGTCTCTACTCTGGCACCACTAGAGGGAGCGCTAGTCAGCTCAGTTGGCTCACAGCGGACTAGTTTCGGAAATGGAAGAGTTTGCCATACCAAAAAACTGCTTCTTTTAGTGCTACGAAACACTGAGAAGCTAGAAACGCAGTGATCTGGCTGCAGTTATTACAACTCAGGTTCTCATAAAAGATGACTGCCGTGGAGTTTCCAGCTTTCTTTCCTTGACTGGGTAGGTGGCCAAAAGCACAAGATGGCGTCCAGCACTGACGGTTTTACACGGAGAGAGGCGATTGCCGGCGCTTGCTCAGAATGTAGAGCTGTCTCTAGACCAGTCCTTCGCTTCAAGGCTAGCTCCGCCCTCCCTTGCGGCGGTAGGATGTGGCTTGCAAGCTGGCCTTTTGTGTATGAAACCGACTCAACGGCTTATACCAACAAACATGGGTGGGGTAAGGCTGCCTGCAGGGACTCCCCGCCCAGGCAGTTCCGGAGACTCAAGATGGGGTTCACTGATACCCTGTTGTAGAGCGTTAAAGGGATTTCCCACTTTAACAGTTGAGAGAGGTAGGCAGAACGGAGATTCTTCGTAGCTTCAAACCGACTCTCATAGACAAAGACATTTCCTACTGTCAGCCTGGAAACCATGGACTGATCAAATTAATCTGTCCTTTCAGAGAAATAGTCTGCCATGGTTAGAAAGAAGAAACCAGCAGTTTATATACAGATGTTAAAGCATATCCAAGGTATATGTATTAAGAAAGCAAAATGCAGAAAAAAATGAGTGAATATGCTGATGCTTTGGGGATTATTTCTATTAAAAAGACCCACATAGGTAAAGATACATTTGTGCTTGTATCACTACCACCCACTGCTATCCAGTCGGATCTGACTCCTAGTGACCCCTCTTTGGGTTTCCCAGGCTGTATGACTACTTAAGTCGATTGCCCAATCTTTCTTCCAAGGAGTGGTTGGTGGGTTTGAACCGCCAGCCTTCTGTTTAGTAGTCAACATGCCTTAGGCACTATGCCACCAGAGCTCTTTGTGCTTGTATAGACATAGAATATTTCCAGGTCTTAGAAGAAACTGGTAATAACCAAAAAAAAAAAAAAAACCCACCTCACTGCCATCAAGTCGATTCTGATTTATAGCGACCCCTCCTTGAGGTCTACTTAAAGAAGACTGAAGAAAAGTTGACGCATTTGAATTATGGTGTTTGCACAATATATTGAATATACCCTAGACTGCCAAAAGAATGAGAGAGTTAGTGGCGTAGTGCCTAAGGCTTTTGACTGCTAACCAGAAGGCTGGCGATTCAAACCTACCAGCCACCCTTCGCAAGGACTGGACAATCTACTTCTGTAGTGATACTGCCTGGGAAACCTGAGGAGGTGTGGCTATGAGTCAGATCCTACTTGATGGCAGTGAGTCTGAGTCTGGCTAGAAGAAGGAACAAATTTATCCTGGAAGAAGTTCTGCCAGAATATTCCTTAGAAGCAAGGAATGGTGAGACTTCTCAAGTACTTTAGATGTGTTATCAGGAGGGGCCGATCCCTGGAGAAGGACAGCATGCTTGGTAGAGGCTCAAGGAAAAAGAGAAAGACCCTCAATGAGATGGATTGACATAGTGACTGCAACAGTGGGTTCAAACATAGCATTGATTGTGAGGAAGGCACAAGACTGGGAAGTGTTTCATTCTTTTGTACATAGGGACACTATGAGTTGGAACAGATTCAATGGCACCTAACAACATTATTTAAGGACACAGTTTTTTTATAAGAGTATCGTATAACAAAGGAAGAATGTTGTAGCTACACCTTGACTCATGGCAACCTGTTGCACAAAAAACCACAGCACTGTCCCCGGATGGGTTGTGAAATCAGACTATTGTGATCAATACGCTTAATTTTTTAAAGTAAATCCCCAGGCCTTTCTTAGTCCATCTTAGTCTAGGAACTCTTTAGCATTATAGCAACACTCGAGCGTCCACTGACAGATGGGTAGCAGCTGTGATTGAGGTGCTTTGGTTGGGTATTGAACTGGTCTGCCACATGGAAGGCATGAATTGTATCACTGAACCACCACTGCTCCCAAAATGAGAATAGCACATAAAAAGTGAGGTTTTTTTCCTTGCTCATCCAGGACATTTGATACAGATTGATGAGATTCAACTTACAGTGATAAAAATGTCAAGGTCAAAACAATAGTACTTGCTGCAAAGAACCCAAATCCACGTGAAAACCTAAGCCCTCTTGAAAGCTAGATGTAGTTTGTTTTTTAGGAACTGAGGGTTTGGTCTGGCACAGAAGGCACTAAAGCCCTATTTGTTGATTGAATGAATGCCTTTTCTCTCCAAGAGAAAACTTTTTCTGTTGCTGGTGTATCTTGTGCCTTTAGGTTAATATCATGTATAATAGTGGTAATGTTGAGTTAGAGCCAAAGTCTGCTGTAAAATCATCCAGAAAGGCATTTCCAATGCCTGAAAAAATAATGTAGTAGCAGTTTCAGAATTGGCATTGCTCTTGGAAATTATGCATGTAAATGTGAAGAAAATATCGCTGCTGCACCTTAAAGTACCTGTTACCAGGCCTTTACTAGGTGCCAGTCACTAGACAAGTAGGCACTGTTACATGGGGATAATTACAATAAATAGTTACACATACCACTTTGGATTGTTGGACATGTTAAATATCACGTAATTAGAATTTAGCTGAGATCCTAATCTGAATTCAATTCTTAGTAAGTGTTAGCTATTAACTGCTTTTATGAAGTATGATGATTCACTGGTATTCTCTCCATTCATGTGGGAGACCTGGGTTTGATTTCCAGCCCACTAATGCACCTTATGTGCAGCCACTGCCCATCATTGCAAGCTTGTGTATTGTTAGAATGTTGAACAAGTATCAGTGGAGATTCCTCAGATATACTTGGAAGAAAGGCCTAGTGATCTACTTCTGAACATCAGCCAGTGAAAACGCTCTGGAACTCAATGGGCTGATCTCAGACTACTTGTGGGGATGGCATAGGACTAGGTCCAGGACTGTTGTCCATAGGGTCCGTGAGTTGGGAGCCAATTCCACAGCAGCTAACAACAATTACTGTTTGAAAGCAACCCTAGTTTTCTTACATAAGGTACATTTTTGCCTCCAAGATATATGGGTGCTCTGATGGTGTAATGCCTAAGGCACTTCTTGACTGCTAACCAGAAGCCTGGTGGTTCAAACCCACCAGCCACTCCTCAGAAGGAAGACTGAGCAATCTACTTCCATAGTGATATTACCTCAGAAACCCAAGGAGGGGTTGCCATGAGTTGGCTCCAACTCCACAGCAGTGAATTTGGTTTGTTTTTGATTTGGTTAAATATATGTGAGGATCTTACCATTAACATAGGCCACAAGTTATAATAGAATTTAGCTCAGTATATATCTGTGAATAATTAACCTTTCTGGACTTTAGTCTCCTCATGAGTAAGGCAAGAATCACAATACCTCTTTGTAGGGTTACTGTAAGAATAAGAAATAATGTATGTAAAACACTTTGTGGTGGGTATATAGAAGGCATGCAATAAATTTTCTCTTATTCTGTAATATTACTTCAGAGTTAAAGAACTAATATTGTACTCAGAGGCAGGAGAGCTTCCTTGGTCAAGGGGCGGGAGCAGGTTGTCACAGGGTGACAGTCAATGCAGGAATCCTACAAGGAGAAATTAGAGGGATGGCAGGATTACTGGCTTCAGGGCCTCAGGCTACCTGTCTCCATTAGGAGATTGGTGAGGCATTCACTCAAGTAGAAATGATCTACAATTCTATTCAGAGATGCCCTCTTGCCAATACCAACTTGCACTCTGTTTCAACTCACAGTGGCCTCTTTGGAACATCTTACAATGCCTCTCAAACTCCTCAGATACTATTTCTGAGGCTTGTTCTTCATATTTTAATATTTATATATTAATATCAAGAAATGTCCAATAGGATTATAAGAAAGTATAGTATGTTTTATATGTTTATATTTAGCAAAGTAATTACTAAAAGTAATCATTAAAAAATACAATATTGTCAGGCTATTTACAAAGTCTTTAGAAGATTTTAAAAATACAGTTATTAATTTTGCATCCTTGCCTGTGGTGTGGCCCAGTAATGAGGCACAGGTTTAAGCTTCTATAAAAAAATGTCATCTTCCTTTCTGTTCTGACAGTGAATCTTAGGGACTTTTTGGATAATTTTGTATAGAGATGGCATTGAAAACCTAAAGACTAAGTGCATAAAGATAAGAATCAAAGATCTTTAACAAAGGTGATGAGAAACACCCTAACTAAAGCCTAACTAATTAGTGTGTAAAATTAAAATAATAATAGTACTCATCTCATGAGTTCACCATGAATAAAGGTTTACTAGCCAGCAATAAGTGTTGGCTATGGTAATAATGATTATCTGTGGACATGGAAAAGTGTTTATAATATACAACTTATTTTGAAAAGGAAATCTGAGTGAAGGGAATACAGAAATTCTTTGTACTGTTCTTGCAAGTTTTCTGTAACTCTAAATTTATGTCAAAATAAGTTTTAAAAAAACATACTAAAATAGCATATGAAATAAAATACATATACATATAAAGAAAAATTTATACACAAACAAAATATACATGATATTTTTGTCAAACAAGTGACAGCTGTTACCATCTCCAGGACAGGAGTCCTATCACATGGATGATAGTAACACTCCATAGTTTTTAGTTGTTGGAGTTCCACTGCATGGAACAATGCTTTACACAGCAAGGTCAGCTTCAAATCAGTCCCCCACGGCCAGTGGATCTCACTCTGCTGCTGACAAGGGAATGATCTGCACAAACATCTCTTAACAGGTGCTGTATTAACACACACTTAGCTCAAAGTTCCTGGAAATGTTGATGAGCTCAAAGCAAGAGAGGAGAGATGAGCTGACAGGCTCTATCTGCTGTGGGATGTGTTTGGGAATGTTG